>NW_021620993.1:2424353-2454669 GCF_004785775.1 Grammomys surdaster | reverse complement strand
CTCTCTCTCTCTCTCTCTCTCTCTCTCTCTCCTGGCCTGAGGATTACTATGTAGCTTTCAGGCATTGCTCTAGCACCGAGCATGCCACCAACCTCCTGCCACGATGATAAAGGACTAAACCTTTGAAACTGTAAGCAAGCCCCCACTTAAATGCTTTCTTTTGTAATGATTGTCTTGGCTTCAGTGTCTCTTCACAGCAACAGAATAGTGACTACAACAGAATTCTTGACAGGACTAGAATTTGGTTGTCAGAACCCACACTGACACAAATACAAAAGTAAAATGACATTTATTTGGGGTGTCAGGACCTAATGCAGGGTACTCCTAGGGAAATGGCAGAACACTGGGGAGGATCAGAATGGGCCCCGAATGCAGAATCTGACCTTCTTTTCTTTCTACAGCATATTGAAGAAGATGTATGTTCCTGTCCAGGAAAGGGTGATGTTCCCTGGGAAAGGAAGCTGGCCGCATCTGTCCCTGGAGCCCATTGGAGAGCTGGCTCCCATCCCCATCACAGGGGCAGACACTATGGACATATTAAACACAGGAGAAAAGATCTTTATATTCAGAAGTCCAAAGGAGCCCGAGATCTCTCTGCGTGTTCCTCCAAGGAGGAAAAAGAATTTTCTGAATGCCAAGAAGGCCAGCAGAGCCTTGGGCTTAGACTGACCCAAGGGAAGCACCAGGGGGCATCTCAAGACAGGTGCATCTTTCCTCCAGCCTTTGGTTGGTATGTCTGTCTGTATCATACCATTTGGCATATATACATGCTTGCAGCATAGACACAGTGCCACACAAATTGGCTCTCCAGTACTCAGGTTTTGTGCCACAGGACAAAAACATACCTTTTTTCTAAGTCCATATTAACAAGATCTAGAGGAAACCCACCTCACCCCACCTTCCCCCACAGACCACTGCCTGTTGCTCAGATGGGCCCCACCCAGTTTATGTGAGGAAGGTGCAGCTCTCTATTCTTACAATGTGTGTTACGTGCTCTGTTTTTCCATAAAGGGAACTTTAAAAATTGATGTATGATAGTGGACCTCATTTTTGCTTTATATGGGGGAATTCGTGGTTGCTTTCATCTGTGCTTTGGCTCCCCATGGCGGGCTCCTACAGAAAGACCCACCCTTTCCTATAGTGGCCCAAATGTGCCAGCCCTTGAGTTGCCAGTTCAAGGTAGTTATTTTTCTCATTTTGCAGTGAGGATATTCAGGAAAAGTAGGGCCCTAAAGTTCTTAAGTAGTAGAGCAAAGTCTCATGTCTGTGGCCCAAGCCTTGGTCTATTCTCTGGGTCTCAGTCAATGGACATGTTCAAGGCTCCATCTCTGCAGATACTGAGAAGCCACCTCCATCCTTCATAGCTTACACAGACCTGCTGTGTGTCCTGATACTCTCGTGCTCATGATAGTGGCCAGGCCTTTCATGTCTCTTTGGAGCAGGAAGTTAATAAGAAGGGAATCCTGTGACCACAAGGGAAGATCAGATCACTAATGATGTTTCTGAACTGCAGCTATGCCCCCACCCTGAGCTTCCTTTAAGGACTCTTAGCACCGATATCCTGGCCACAGGGTACCATCCTAAGGAGCAGGCCAGCCACATCACTCCATTAGTAGAGACACAAAGGGAGGAGTTTGTATCCCAGAGAGGACTGATTTTCTTCATGGGATATGCAGTGGGTGAGGCATAGACAGAGGAAGAATGACTGTTCACTTTGTGATATTGAGGTTCAAGAGTAATTGTGGTCTCCCTTGTATCTTTAGGCCTCCCAGTGCTGTGGGCCACAGTGCATCTGGGAGACTGCACTCAGTGATGTGGTATCTGCCTAATGGTGGAGGAACTAGAAAAGGCCGAGGTACTTCCTTCATTCTGTGAGGACCAGAAGCACACCCCCAACTCCCATCCCCTCCCCACTACAGCTGTCCAAACACAATTCCCAGGCTTCCTACAATCTTGCCATCAATAGTTCATTCTGCACCTCTGAAATAAAGGGGTCTTATTTTGTTTTTAAATCTTTAGCACAGTGCACATCAATGACTGACCTGGGGAAAACAAAATTTTACCAAGAAGAAAATCCAATTAAAACTCAAATGCTGAGTTTTAAATAAAACTTTATTAGGCATAATAAAGTATATGTCAAATATCTACTTAAAATGGTGCTTGAGGGGGAGGGACTGTGTGAATCTCTCTCTCTCTCTCTCTCTCTCTCTCTCTCTCTCTCTCTCTCTCTGTGTGTGTGTGTGTGTGTGTGTGTGTGTGTGTGTGTGTGAGAGAGAGGGGGGGGGTGTATGTGTGTGCATAAACATCATCTCCCAGAGCAGAAAACCAATGTGTGGATGATACATCATGACTGAACACACCGAGAGCACGGAATTTTCTAGAAAGAGGCCTGCTAATACTGTTAGTAGAAGCAGATAAACAAATGTAGCGGTGGGGCACCAGCTTAAGGGCCAAGTACAGCTGCCAACACCACAAAGCTCAGCCCCTTCCATAAAATGGTATTGAATGTGCACAGAACCCTCACCATCCTCAAACACACTTAAACTCATGTCTGTATGACTTACGATGTCTGATGCAATGGAGGTGTGCTAAAAAAAAATCACACTTAGACAGCTGCTTAGGAAATAATGACAAGAAAAAAAGCCTTGTGCATTCAATACAAGCTCAACTAAAATTATTTTAAAATCCACATTTGACTGAGTTCCTAGATACAGAAACTCAGGCTGTAAAGGGTGGACTGAAGGTAGGAAAAGAAATGAGGTGTGGAGACAGCCAAGCCAAGGTCCAGCTTCTGTCAGAAGATTTTCTCAAGGCTCAGACACAGTGCAATGGTTTAATGCTTACCTCTCATTTATGAGGCCTTGGGTTCCATCTTCAGTATAGACCATCAGGAAAGAGGAGACAAAGCGATGCCATCAGTTTTCTGTAAGCATGGTACATGTGTTGCTTTATTTAATGCCCCCCGCCCCAGGCCTCAGAGTTCAGAATCAAAGTTCCTTGTTCATTGTTGGTTCTGACACCTAAAAAAGTGTCTGACCCCAGGCTTTTAATTTCACCTCCCCTGGCTTTAATGTCCTTGTCCATAAATTCAAATGCACTGAATGACTAGGCTTTAAATAAAACTTTATTAGCTATAATGGAGTAGACACCAAATGTATACTTACAATGCCGCTCTGTTCCCTGAGATAACTGGAAAGTGTGTCACCAAGTACACAGGTTGAGGACAGCATTTGAAAACCTGTAAATGCTTTAAGTCAGAGCATCAAGAAGCCCAGAGACTGAGGGGGGTCTTAGGTGGCCACTGTCCTTAGACAGGCCTGTCCTTGGGCCCAGTGTGCCTTAGTGACAGGCTGTGGGGCCTTGGGTAAACATCTCCACACTTAATCACTGAAGCTGAAACTGCTCCTCTGAGATGCTGACAAAATGCCACTTCCTGGTGCCTGCAACCCGCCAATGCCCACGGGACAGCAGCCAGTGGCTGCCTGGATAGATATTTGACAGACATAATATAATATTATGCATTAGTTTTATCACTGCTTTCTAGCTTCTTAATTATGCTGATGAATAATTAATGGCACACAAAGTTCTGGTAAACAGCAAGTAGCAAGTAAAAAAAAGGAAAGCGGATGAAATGACCATGCCGGGCCTTCAGTCAGTGTCTGTTCAGGGAAGGAGGGAACCAAGGAAGGGAGGGAGGAAGGACATCCCACCTCTTAAAGGTTCCTCTACACCCTAACTGCACCAACACAAGGGCTGACATTTGTGATCCAAACTACACCATCTCTAATTTCATTTTCCGAGTATGCAAATCATTCTCTCCCGCTAGTTGGGAAATTAGGGAGATACCAGAGACCCCTAAGAGGCATCCTCTGCTCCCAACCTCCTGCTATCAATGTCCCTGTGCTGTTTTGAAGGTCAGTTAATGCCATATTTCCAATAATTCAATTCCCTAGAATTGAACTTCCTGGGCGTGAGGATAAGGGGTGGATAATGAAATGGAGAAAGTCCTAGGTCAAATGAATGCAAACCTTAGGAAGCCTGGCAGGTGCAGGGCAGGCCTCACCCTTTCATGGTGGATCTGGCATTTGACAACTTCCTGGAAGGAGCAGGTTGAAAGACCATGGCTGTCTCTTTCTCTCTAACAACTTCGCCTTTCTTTCTGGCCACAGTCTTGATTTCCTCGTGGCCAGGCAAACCTGTGCAATCCAACAGCCTCTTCCTCGATTTTCATTTAAACCCCACCAATTTCAGAATGTCTCCTTTCTTCGGAGCTGGCACTTAAGTTCTGGTGTTGGGGAAACACAGGTTCTAAGTCCTGGTTTGCATGCCTGGTTTCCTGTGATTACCTGTCATCCCAGCTGTATGTGTCCTGCATCCTGGCCCTGCTGCCCAGATTCGCCTTTACTGAGTACGAGGAATGTGCTGTGCAGGGGAGAGCTGGACTCTAGCACTGCCTTTAGGCCACCTGAACAGACAGTCACCCTGTGTAATCACTATACCGCTAGGCCTGGGCTCAGGTATGAGTTTCTTCAGAATTCCTGACAGTCTCAGATCTCCACACTACCTCTCCTGATCTGTGCCCACTGACCAGCCCAGAGCAGGCTTCCTATATATTCCTTCCAGAACATGCTCTAGTCTGCGTCTTGCTTGCTCCTTCCTCCTTCCCAGAACCTAGCCTTTTACATTGTTTTTTATTGAGAACGTGTCTCTGCCAGCTATGTACCATCATGCGATCTGGATGCTCAGAATCCTCCCAACTCAGAAGGAAACTAAGACCCTCTAGAGTCGGCCACTGTGGGCTTCAGAATTGTGCCATCTGTGTGTGGATGAAGAGATTATTTTTGGAGACAATATCTGAGATCTCTTTCCTTCTGCAGTTGTGTGTGTCATGGAGACTGGAATCCCCTGTGTACTGGCTGCTACTGCCGATGTGAATGAGTTAGTGTTGGGCAGGGAAATGGTAGAGGAAAGATTCTTGTTGGCCCAGGAGCTGACCTACCTCAGCAATGTATCATCATTGTCACCATTGCTTCCTGTCTTAGTCAGGGTTTATATTCCTACACAAAACATCATGACCAAGAAGCAAGTTGGGGAGGAAAGGGTTTATTCAGCTTACACGTCCACATTACTGTTCATTACCAAAAGAAGTCAGGACAGGAACTCACACAGGGTAGGAACTTGGAGGCAGAAGTGGATGCAGAAACCGTGGAGGAATGCTGCTTACTGGCTTGCTTCCCATGGCTTGCTCAGCTTGCTTTCTTCTAGAACCCAAGACTACCAGCCCAGGGACGGCACCACCCACAGTGAGCTGTCCCCACTTGATCACTAATTGAGAAAATGCCTTAAGCTGAATCTCATGGAGGCATTTCCTCAAGGGAGGCTCCTTTTTCTGTGATAACTCCAGCTTGTGTCAAACTGACATACAAATCCAGCCAGTACAACTGACCCCTTGTCAACCTGACACACAAACACATCACTATTAAGCCTCAACCCTTACTTTCTTATTCATCCTCAAGGTCTGAATAACTTTAAAAGTCCCACAGTCTTTGCAAATTCTTACATATTAAAATTTCAATCCTTTTAAGAATATCTCCTTTAATATTCAAAGTCTTTTTACAGTTCAAAGTCTCTTAACTGTGGGTGCCACTGAAATACTTTCTTCCTTCAAGAGGGAAAAAATATCGGCACAGTCACAGTCAAAAGCAAAATCAAACTCTAACTGTCCAATATCTGGGATCCACTCATGATCAATCTTCTGAGCTCCTGCAAGGGCTTGGGTCACTTCTCCAGCTCTGCCCTTTGTAGCACACAGCTTGTCTTCTAGGCTCCAGCTGCCTGCACTCCACTGCTGCTGCTGTTCTTGGCCATCATCTCATGGTACTGGCATCTCCAAAACACTGCTGTCTTCTGCTGCAACTGGGATTCACCAATAGCCTCTCATAGGCTCTCCTCATGGTGCTAAGCTTCAGCTCCTTTGCATGACCCCGTTAGTCCTGGAACATCAATTGCAAAAGAAGCTGCACCTTCACCAATGGCCTTCCATGGCCTCTCACTGCACTGAGCCTCAGCTGCTCTTCATGATCCCTTCATGCCTTCAAACCAGTACCACCTGGGTGAGTCTTACACATTACCAAGTCCAGCTGTAGCATGAGGTACAACCTCGGCTATCGGCTATCTCTGGAACACAGCCTCTTGTGCTCTCAGAAAACACTTCCCAGATTTCACCTCAATGATGCTGGTTTCTTCTTAATCACCACTAATTTCTTAGTTCCAGCTAACCAGCATCAATAGTCCCAGTAAAGCAAAGGTTTTGCTTTAGTAGTTCTGGTATCTTGTTAATCACATCTGATTCTTCAGCCCCAGCTAACCAAAATCACAGAATCTTCACAATCAAAACAGCAAAGGCCCTGATAAACGTCTTTAATATTCCCTTTGAAATTTCACAAGCCAGGCCTCCATCTTCTGCACTGTTCTCAACATTATCTTCCAAGCTCCTACAGAACATCCCACAGAGCTTTTAACACTCAATGGCTCTTCTAGCCTAAAGTTCCAAAGTCCTTCCACAGTCCTCCCCAAAACTTGATTAGGTTGGCACAGGAATACCCCACTCCTGGTACCAATTTGTCTTAGTCAGGGTTTGTATTCCTACACAGAATATCATGACCAAGAAGCAAATTGGGGAGGAAAGGGTTTATTCAGCTTACACGTCCACATTACTGTTCATTACCAAAAGAAGTCAGGACAGGAACTCACACAGGGTAGGAACTTGGAGGCAGGAGTGGATGCAGAAGCCATGGAGGAATGCTGCTTACTGGTATGCTTCCCCTGGCTTGCTCATCTTGCTTTCTTATAGAACTCAAGACTATCAGCCTAGGGATAGTACCACCCACAATGGGCTAGGCCCTCCCTGCTTGATCACTAATTGAGAAAATGCCTTAAGCTGAATCCCATGGAGGCATTTCTTAAAGGGAGTCTCCTTTTTCTGTGATAACTCCACCTTGTGTCAAGTTGACACACA
Organism: Grammomys surdaster; assembly: GCF_004785775.1. Lineage (NCBI taxonomy): Eukaryota > Metazoa > Chordata > Mammalia > Rodentia > Muridae > Grammomys > Grammomys surdaster. The sequence continues at coordinate 2,447,651 of NW_021620993.1, read as the reverse complement.
AAACCAGCCAGTGTACTTCCTCTGATTTCTGTAGGAGCTCTGGGTGCTCACATGGTGGATTTCTGGAAAACAAGGACTTGCTTGTAAATTTGTTCCCAGCATGCCTTTGTGACATTGGATATAGAACTCTAGCTCTTAGAGTCTCATTTCCATAATTTCAAGCTGGGATTCTATCATAACTCAGGAGAATAAATACTCAATTCTAGTTGGAGATCATGTGGAGGCAACCTCTCACCCTGTCATGTGATAAGAATCCCAGCTCTTGTTAGAGAGCCCAGTTCTCATCCAGTGTTCTACCTATGGATTCATAAGACTTCATACAGTGTGCCTCAGTTTCCCCTTCTGTTAAATGGGAGTGGTGATAACTGTATTGTGGGAGAAAGCATGGCTGGGTTCCTGACTGGTGGTTTGAATAGGTATAGCCCCCATATACAAACATCTGTTTGAATGCTTAGACCATACAGAGTGGCATTATTAGGAGGTGTGGCCTTGTTAGACTAGGTGTGTCAATGTGGAGGTGGGGCTTTGAGGTCTTAAATGCTCAAGCTAAGCTCAGTGTGAAACACATCCAGTCTCCTTCTGCTGCCTGCAGATCAAGATGTAGAACTCCCAGCTCCTTCTCCAGCACAATGTCTGCCTACATGCTGCCATGCTTCCAGCCACGATGATAAGACACTGAACCTATGAACCTGTAAGCCAGCCCCAATGAAATGTTTTCCTCATTTCCTAACTAAGACACTGACAAGGTGATAAATTCTTAAGATTGATTCCTCAAGTCCTCCTAAGCCAAAGAGCTTCTCATAGGCCCTGCTTCATACTTCCTGGGTGCAAACGTGAGGGCATACATATATATATATACATACACACATGTGGGCATACATGCACATATATATACACATTCATAAATACATACATGTATACAAACACACACACACATACACACACACACACACACACACACACACACGTGCATGCGCATGCGCACATGCACACACCTGTCCTATCTGGCACACTTCTCCAAGGCTTCTTCTCTGGCCTTCAGATCATACTCTCCTTCTGCTCCTGTGGCCCCTGCATGTCATGTTTCAGACACTCTTCGCAATGGGGACCTGCATGGGTCAGTGTGTCCTGCTAACACTGTAGTCAACTTGGGCTGCTGTCACAAAGTACCACAGACTGAGTGGGTCATGAGCATCTATCTTTCACTACTTCTGAGCCTGGAAGTCTGGAACCCAATGCCAGCATGGTGGAGATCCAATGAGGGCCTCTGAGGCTGCGTACTGCTGGCTCCCCAAAACAGCACTACAAACAGGTTGGCAAGTGTTCAGATCTGAAGCCTGTGGGAGCAGTCATGTTCACGCATGAACAGAAGAAAATCATGACTTTCCTTTTCCGGAAGTGGATGAGAAAAATTGGCATGTCTTCCTTAAATATTCGAATAAGCTCCCCAGTGATTTTAGGGCTAGTTATTGACTTTATTGAGTGGGTGCTAGCTAAAATTTTAATTTCTTTGATACACATCTAGAATTTATCTGTTTCTTCTTCAGTGCTTTGCATCCTTCAAGGAATTTGCTCATTTAATATAAGCTGCTGAATTTATTGAGGTAAAATATTCCTTTGTCATTCTTTTCATTTCTGTAGGATCTATAATTACGAGGGGCCTCAGTATGGGCCCCTCCTTCCTGCCTTGTTCTTCTTCCCCTCTATTCTTATTCCCTCTGCTCCTCCTTCTTCTGCTCCTTTCTTCCTTCTCTCTTCCCCAATTTCTTCCTAAGTAATCAGGTCCCTTAGGAGTCTGCTGAACTGGCTGTTGGGTTTTTTTTTTTAATGTCAATTTGACACAAGCTGAAGTCATTTGGAAAGAAGGAACCATAATTGAGAAAATGCCCCCACTAGACTGTTGTCAAGCCTGTGGTGCATTTTTCTTGTTTGATGATTGATGTGGAAGGGCCTAGCTCACTGGCATGGTTTCATCCTTGGGTAGGTGGTCCTGGTAGCACTAAGAAAGCAGGCTGAGCAAGCCATAGGGAGCAAGCCGGTGGACAGTGGTTCTCCATGGCTTCTGCTTCAGTTCCTGCTTCCTTCCTTTGAAGACAGACTGTGATTTGGAAGTGTGAGCTGAAATAAGCTCTCTCCTCCACAAGCCGCTTTTGGTCACAGTGCTTTCTCACAGCAACAGAAACCAGTATTCAGACACTGAGTAAAGATTTGTCCATTGTATTGATATCGATCTTTTCAAAGAATCTATTGGTTGGGTTTTCATTGGCTTTGTCGATGGTCTCTTCTGCCTCTCCTTTGTCATTTCATTGACTTCTGCTCTTGTAATCATTATTTCCTTCCCTCAGTGTATTATGATTTTGCTCTTCTGTTTTTCAGTCTCTTATGGAGGCCCCAAAGCCGAAGATTTGGGACCTTTGTTCTTTTCATTGTAGACATTAAGTGCTATGAGTTTAATCTCTAGAGAGTGTGCTTAGTGACATCTAACACAATTCACGAAAGCACGTGTGTGTTTGTGTGTGCTTGAGTGTGTGTGTGTATGTGTGTGTGTGTGTACCCAAGGACACACATATGCTCACCAACCACGCTACTCCAAGAGAACTCCTCTAACTAAACAAATGTTAACAATATCAACTCTGGGTGCCATTTCAAAGATTTCTTATCCCCTTCATTTTGCATCAAAATCCTGGTTTTGTTTGATTGACTGTTAATAACCTCAGTCTGTTTAGGGAGAGTAATGTCATGTTTTTCTTTTTTTAAATTTTTTTCATGTTTTTCTTTAGTATTGCTGGGATATATTCTAGGTTGCATTTAGAGCTTTGGAACGCTTTTATCCATTGAGTTCATTTTGACAGATTTCTTCTGTGGAGTAGAACAGTGTTCAGGGTGCTGTCAGTCATCCTGCACCATTAATCCAAGATCTGCCTGGGTCCTCTGTGGTCCTGAAGAACAGGGGATTCCTGGTCTGGAGGGGTATGGTCTCCCAGGTTTGTGTAAGCACTAATCTCCAGGCTCTCGGGAGTTCTTTCTGGATGTCTTGCCCTCATGGAGTTTCTCCGTTGTGATTTCTCACAGCTCCTTGCTGAGTACTGAGGGCATCTCCGAGGTTTCCTGCACTCTGCTGTTTCTGGCTAGCCAGTGCTCTATGAGATCTGACCAGATCCCTTCCTTGCAGAAGTATTGGGTGAGCCTCCTAGGGAACTGCCTTCTTTGGGGAAGTCCTTAGAATCTTGCTCAGGCCCTGAGTCCTTCAGACTTGTGTGACTGACAAAGTCTCATTTGTAAACTGAAGCACCACAGAGTTAGTTGCCTTCTTTGCAGCTTTGGATGGTGGCTGTCTATCGCAGCACCCCTTTGAGGTGGGGTTGCATTTTATTGCATTAAAGATAAGGACAAGAAGTTGGTATGGACATGTAGACTTCAAAAGTAAAAGGATTTTTAAATAGGGTTCATTGGTTGCCCCTATCTTATCCCCATGGGGCACCCAAGCATCCTGTGGAAGTTCTGAAACACACAATTCCATTCAGTATTTTTCATCTGAGGAGACAGACTGTCATATGCACCAACCCTTGAGAGCATTCTTAATTATCAGCCTCACAACTTGCTGTGTAAACATTTATTGAGCACCTACTGTGTGTGTAGCCTCAGTTTGGTGTAGATTCTTAAGCTGAGTTCTGCAGCACAACGGGGTTGAGAAGGAGACTCACACCTCTAGGGGGCTCTAAGTGGGCACCGAACATTGCTAAAGTCACTGCTAGGACCTAGGTCAGGCCAGTAGTAAGATTTTTTTAGTTCCTATTGTGAGTGTTTCTTCTCATGTTTATCTTTCTGTAAATCAGCAAAGATGTTGGGGAATAGGGTGATTTTGCTCTCCAATTAGCAGACATCGGGTTCTCCCTCACTGCTCTGGCTGTTTTGAGCAAAAGGATTTTTAGTTAAGCCACCAGCCAGATGACCCTTACACCAGTACTTTGCTGTATATAAGGTATACTCTTATGCCTGCCACCTTGAACACTGGACAGACATCTTGGAGACTCGACATCATAGCTTTACTGTACTTTCCTGGCAGATATTCCTACCCAGGCCAGAGGGGGAGTACTTTCCTCATGACCTTGCAGAGGTTGCTGTGATTGGACAAATACAAACCTTCATTTGCATGAAAGGTTTCCTGTTCAGGATGCAGTGCTCTTTCTCCAGCTGTGCAGTAGGCTGTTCAGCTCACCCAGTCACCTCCTGAACTGCTTTCCCTAGCATTGTTATCCGAGGATTAATCAAATACTTACTGTTTTAATACTCTTCACTTTATAATGCATTTCACCTCCCTTCCCTCCTCCACCCTCTCCCCATCCCACCCCTCCTTTCCCCATCCCACGTCCCCTCTCCCCATCCTATCTTCCCTCTCCCCAGAACCTCCCTCACCTTCTACTTCCCCTCATAAAGGAGCAGGCCTCCTAGGTATATCAACCTAACACCATATAGCAAGCTATGATAATACCAGCCACATACCATCGCATCAAGGCTGGACAATGCATCCCAGTAGGAGGAAAGGAATCTCACATGTAGACTAAAGAGAGACAGCCCTCGATCCCACTGTTAGCATTCCCACAAGAACATCAGCCATAGCATATATGCAGAGGACCTAGGTCAGATCCCTGTAGGCTCCTTGATCTCTGTGAGTCATCATATGTTCCAGTCCATTGATTCTTTGGGTTGTGTCCTAGTGGTATATCCCTGAGCCCTCTGCTTTCTCCAATCCTTCCTCCCCCTCCTCTCTAGAACACCCCAGCTCTGATTAATGTTTGCTGTGGTACCCATCAGCTGCAGGATGAAGTCTCTCTGGTCTCTTTGATGAGGATTCTGTTTTCCTGCTTACAGCTTGTGCAGGGACCAAAGACTTATTTTGAGTGGCCCTTTATTCCCTATTTTTAGCAGAACTGATTGAGGTGACCACATGAAGAAGAAGTGGCAGCAGAGACAGCTGATCTATGATGGAATGGCATGCAGAGTCACAGAAGAGACAGAGCAGCTGGCTGCCTGGGGCAGCCAGCGGATGGAACCACAGAGACGGTAGCCACTGGATCATACAGCCCCGGGGAGAAGCCAGTGAAGCTAGGCAATTAAAGCTACAAAGGTAAGGAAGCAGATGCTATACTGACAGCTGCAAAAAGAGGTGGGCCTGAAGACCAGAGGCCAGCAGCAGCAGCAGCAGCAGCTGCAGCAGCAGCAGCTGCAGCAGCAGCAGCAGCAGCAGCAGCAGCAGCAGCAGCAAAAGGCTGCTGAAGAGTCTGAAAGTGTGAAAGGGTAGGAAATGAGAGGAATGGTGATATTATGGTCTGGTGTTGCTTGGAGACTCACCATGGCCACAAATGATAATAACAGTCTTTTTACTTAGGTACTGCCATCCCTTGTGGGGTCAGTACTGTACCTAAGAGCATGCCCTTGATGCAGCCCTTAGCAGTATCAGCCCAGGGCTTACTTATAAAGGCAAAGCCCATAATCTTACATGTATTCTGCCCACATATAGGCAGGGTCTTGCTTTAACATATATGTCTTGCAGTTGTGCTAGTCATCTTCCTGAGCAGAGTAGGCAAGCTTTATTACAAAAGCAGAAATAGCCGTTAGCTTTATGACCTACTATCTTGCTAGAAAGCCAATTTTACAAGATCAGTCAATTTCAGAATAGTTTTCAATGTCTGGGGAGAAAGGGAAGTGGGCTGACAGGGTACAGCCTGCACAAGTGAGTGATGTATGTTTGTTTTTTTCTTTCTGGTCTCTCAAGCATAGTAAGTCTAGACTTTAAACACAATGCTAACCATCACAGTGAAGGTAGGGAGAAGATGAGGCAGGGTAGTGAGTTGAGGCTGTGAATAGTCAGAGGAGACTGGGAATCCTTTAGAAAGCTGCCAAGTCTTCATGGTCAATGGGCCCAGACGCCACAGGCCCAGGTGCTTTAATACCGGCCATTGGTAAGTGACAAGGGCTCTCAAAATCCAGTCCTACACAGATTTGTAATGTTCATCGGGGTTCCACTACCTGTGTCCTGCAGGAGAACCATGACACTAGGGGGCACCACTTGCTGCTGTTCCTGTCTGCCTGAGGCTACTATTGGCTGTGGCCAGATGCCTAAGGGACACAAAAGCTGCCCAGGACCAGCACAAGCTGAGTTCTGTACTCCCCTATCCCATGGCTACCTGGTAACAAGGAGAGAGTAGCGTGGGGCTCCAACACCAGAAGTACCTGCTGAAGCATGTAGAGTAACTCGTTGCTTCCTGCATCACACACTGTGTACACAGGCTGAGCGACCATGCTGTACTTGCACGTGATCATCACAACCAATTACAAACATTACAAATCTTTCAAACAACTAAGTTAAAAGCTAAACGTTTGTTCTCAGCCTTGAAGGAGCTTTCAATCCACAGGGGTCTACAGTTCATAGTCCACATTGACTATCAATAAGTTTGACCCACTGTAAACTGTGAAAAGTCTTGGAGACAGAAATAACATCTCTTTCTTCATTCTCCCAGTGTCAAGCTATTAAAACAGTGGGTGTGTCAGGTTGAGGAGAGGGTATCTTTCAAGTCTGCTGTCTTAAGGTTTGTATTCTTGCACAAAACATCATCGCCAAGAAGCAATTTAGGGAGGAAAGGGTTTATTCAGCTTACACTTCCACATTGCTGTTCATCACCAAAGGAAGTCAGGACAGGAACTCACACAGGACAGGAACTTGGAGTCAGGAGCTGATGCAGAGGCCATGTAGGGGCAATGCTGCTTACTGGCTTGCTTCCCCTGTCTTAACTTGCTTTCTTATAGAACCCAGGACTTCAGCCCAGGGATGCAGGGATGGCACCACCCACAATGGACCACATCCCCTACCATCACTAACTGAGAAAATGTCTTATGGCTGGGTCTCATGGAGGCATTTCCTCAAGGGAGGCTCCTTTCTCTGTGATAACTCCACCTTGTGTCAGGTTGACACACACAAAAAACCAGCCAGTACAGCTGCATTGGTTGATGTATGCCTCTGAAGTGGACAGTCACAGCAGGCTGTCCCTGCTTTACCCCTGCATTATGGGGACTTGTGTGGCTGGCTTTAGGCACGCTTGTCTCAGAAAGGGTTGGCTGATGTTCTATGCCCATGCAGGAAGGAGGCACAGGAAGCTAGTGACCATGCTCCGAAATGTCCGTCTGGAAGGCAGGTGGGAATGCTCCAGCCTCTGTGGGAGATCTGGAAGTGGAAAGGCATTTCTGCTTGCACAGATAGAAGTCATGGCAATTCTCAGTACAGTTTGGTTTGTGAGTCTCTAACTCAAAAATGAGCCTGGATGGGAACGTGACTGCCAACTCATTAATGATGGCAGTTACAGGGCCCGTGGCATCACCTACACGAACAGCAGTGACAGCAACATGAAGTAGTGACACCTTAGAGACATCAACAGTGGTGGCAGCAGCAGCAGAGCAGTGGCCACAGGAGCAGCCTTTGAGAGTGTTGAGGACCAGAGACAGCAGCAGAAAGCACATCACAGTGACAGCCAGAGTGATAGCACTCCATCAGTTACAAGGGCTGCAGAAACAGTAACAACAGAGCCCTCCAACAACAGAGCCTCCTAACAACAGTGCCCCAAACAACAGTGCCCCCACCAGCCCACTGCCAGTACCATCTCCACAGCCATGTCTATGACAATTTTCTTTCCCTGGTCTCAGGCTTAAATGCTTTCTCCTTTCATTATCTCAGCTAGCTTCTGCATCAGTTACTTGTTGGTCTGATATAACTCCATGACCCAAAGCTGCTTATAGAAGAAAGAATTACTTTTGAATTACGGTTCAAACCACCACACCTCTCAGACCTGTCTGGAGAAAAAAGAGAGAGACTGATGAATTTATATTCATAAGGTATTCATAATTCGATAGAAGAGAACTCAGAAAAGTTAGAAACCTATTTAGTTAAGGTTTCTGTGTGCAATAAAGCACTGTTCAGATGCAGTCTGGGGAATAGCGAGTGTATTTGACTTTTAGGCTATAGTCCATCCTGAAGGGAAGCCAGGAGAGGAAGGAGTTCAAGGCAGCAATCTTGAGCAGAGAGCATGGAGTAGTACTGCTCTAAGGTCGCTGTTATGACTTGCTCAGATTACTTTCTTACACAACCCAGAACCAGCAGCCCAGGAGTGGCACTGCCCACAGTGGGCTGGGTCCTCACACCCAGTCATTAATGAAGAAAGTGCCCCACAGAACCTGCCCGCAGGCCATTCTGATGGAGGTATTTTCTCAGTTTAGGTAATCTCTACCCAGATGACTCCAGTATGTGTCAAGTTGACAAACCACCAAGCAGCATGGGGTTCTAACCCAGGCTTGTTGATTTTCTGCGTAGCCCCAGGAAAGTCCTTTAAGTTCCCTGCATCTCAAGTGCTTTAATCTTACAATGCCAAACTACTATGATTTTCACATCTGTCCCCAAGGGCTTTGAGGTGAGGTAATGCTGAGCTATTCATAGGCTCCAATGGGGTCACTTGGGTGGAAAAATGTCTTGTTAGCTCACACTCAGGGAGCTACCTGAAGGGTAAGGTCTCTGTCTTGCCTCATAGCATCCCCCACCCCAATTCTCCTCTCTCATCTTGTGGATGCTCTCAGTCGGGAGCCATCAACAAAGCTGGGAAATGTGAGAAAGGAGGCCTTTCATCCTGTAAGCTTGTCATCTTCAGCTTCTTACTGATGTCAGGCTCTGTTTCCTCAGGGAAGATAAAAAGGAAAACAATAAAAGAAACCACTCACACAGGAAAATCCAAAGCACTGTTCCTTGTCGTTACTCAGTCTCAGGAAGATGGAAGGAGGGGTCGACTTGGGTCTGTGGGCATGTTTGTAGTGCTTGGTATGTTTGTTTGTAAAACTAGCAAGGGTCCAAAGGCAATCCCAGAGCTGACTATCCATCTACCATTCTTTGTTGACACTTGTGGCTCTGTAGATGGAGATGGCATCCGGTGTTTGAGAAGTGGAATACTGGAACATCCTATCACTGCCATAGTATTTTGTGCTGCTGCATGTAACACAGTGACATGGGCAGGCTGTAAGGGGCAGAGATTTACTTTGGTCCCTGGTTCTGGAGATCTTAGGTCAAAGGCAAACAACTGACAACGGCTTTCGTGCTGGTGGAGTCCCTAGGTGGCACAATTCATCCAGGGTGGGGCAGCCCTACCTACATAGCTGAGGCTTGGCACTTGATTTGAGATCCTCCTGTCTCAGACTTCCAAGGACCTGTCTCTCCTCCTCTTCCTCCTTAATGTCTATAGATATTTAGCCTGTATGTATGTTTATGGACCATGTGCATTCCTGGTGCCTGCAGAGGTCAGAAGGGGACATCAGATCCCCTGGAACTGAAGTTACAAGTGGTTTAAGCCACCACGTGGGTGCTGGGAATCAAACTCAGGTCTTCTGTAAGAGCAGCCAGTGCTCTTAGCTACTGAGCTATCTCTCCATTGCCCCCATTCTCTTCTTGAAAAGCTATCGATACTCAATCATAGGACCCATCCCAATGACTGTATCTAATCCTGATAATTCCCCCCCCCCAAGAGGCTGTACCCCTAAACACCACAAGACTAAGTTTTCTCACTCAGCATATCTACACAGTGACGAGGCAGGTGTGCAGCATGGCAGAAGTGACCCACTTCAACAACGGCATGTGTCTGTGACCATAGGTATCTCTGCCCTTCCTCAGCAGAGACTCCTGGAAGGTGTAAGAGTAAGAATATGATCTAGTCTCCTCCATGGGCTTTATGATGTTAAGACTGTCTGTGTTGTTTCCCACTGTTCTTTTATTAGCATGACAGTGTCAGGCCTTTCCACATTAGTCACATTCTCCTAGAGCTTGAGCTAAAGGTTCTGTGCAATTGATTTGAGAAGTGGTCCCAAAAAGAGCCAGCGGGGAGTGTGTGAACATGTCAGGAAAGATGCTGAGCGAGTGTGTGACAGCAGGTGCTGGCCAGTCCCTGTGAGCAGGTTGGTACCAGCAGGTGCTGAACAGTCTCCTTGAGCAGGTGTGGGACAGCAGGTGTTGCCCCGTCTCCTCTGGTCTTGAGGCATGTATAAGGCAGTGGTGACATCTCCTGCTTTGTGTCACCCACAAAAAAAAGTGTTGCGCTGTTCTACTCCCATACTGCTCAGTTTTTGGCCATCAGTGTGTATGGAGGCAGCAGCTGAGGGAGGAAGCTGCCATACCAGACCAGTGTCATGAGACTAATTGATCATTTTAAAGGCACCCCCATGAACATGGGGGTATAAGCACTGATATTAGCAGGTGTGACCAAACACCTGGCAAAGGTAACTTAAAGGAAGAAGGATTTGCCTCAGCTCAGTTTTAGGGTACAATGTATCATGGCAGGGCAGACATGGTGACCTGAGCATAAGGAGACTGATCACATTGTATCCAGTCAGGAAACAGAGCACTGGTGCCCACCTTGATTACTTGGATTACTTGCCTGCCTTCCTTCCTTTCTTCCTTCCTTTCTTTCTTTCTTTCTTTCTTTCTTTCTTTCTTCCTTCCTTCCTTCCTTCCTTCCTTCCTTCCTTCCTTCCTTCCTTCCTTTCTTTCTTTCTTTCTTTCTTTCTTTCTTTCTTTCTTTCTTTCTTAAGTCCAAGACACTCGTCCAAGGGATGATGCTGCCCACATTCATCACAAGCTGTCCATCCTCAGTTAGACCAATCTGGAACTCACCTTACAGACATGCTCAGAGGGGTATCTCCTCAGTGAGTCTAAAGCCAGTTGGGCTGACAATGAAGCTGAACCATTGCAGTACCCTGGATGGGATGAGATAGAACAAGGAGGAAGCCTCTTTAGTGTCACACACACGCCCAGGTGTGCTTTTTTTATAACTATGTGTATGTACATATGTGATCTTGGGCATCATTTACTCCTCCCCTCATGCTGAAGCAGGACAGGTGTAGCTCACAGGCTCCATAGGTTGTCTCCTCCCCTCCTCTGTTTCCTTAGTCCTCTTGCCTTGGTGTCACCTGTGGCTTGATATCAGGAAAGCTGACTATAAAGAGAAAACTATTTAAATTTCAAATCCATAGGGTTCTCAGACTACTCCCAAGGCCCTTGGACCTAATTTTGAGCTTGCCATATGTACTCGACTCTTTAAAGAGGGGCTCTTATCATATTAACTCTTTAAAGAGGGGTTCTTATCATATTAACTCTAGTGCCTCCACATTTAGATCTGCCCCAAGACCTTCATTGTGTTGATGCAATTCTCCTTATAAGATGGAACGGCCATGGCAAGGGGTGGGGATAAGCGTTTTACCTTCCATTGAAGTGGTTCCCAGAATCCCTTGATGAGAACAGCTCACTGGCACTTTGCCAGTCTGTTAATCTTTTTCTTTTCTGTTTTTCTTTTTTTAAATCATCCAATAGCATATTAGAAAAAATGTAGACATTAAAAAAAATCTCCACTGTCATGAACATAAACTGAGGTTTTTCAGGCAAAGCATAGGCTGAAATAAACAGAAAAAATTTCAAATAGTGTATTAACACTTTCCATTTATCAGCCACACTGACAATGCAAATACAAATGAGGTCTGAGACTTTTTTCATCATCACTGTCTTGTGAATCATCATCTGCTCCATCTACTTCTGGAAAATCTAGATCACCATCGTGGCAATGTGGTCCATGTGATCCATCTTCTCAGAGAGACAGTCAAAATTAGACACATCTTCATCTGAATCATCCTCCCAGTCTTTCCAATTATTGAACCCCACACTAAGCCAATTAACCTTTGCCCTTTTCTTTGTTAACCTTGTCCACAGTTGGCCAGATTCTCCTTTTTGCAAACAAAATAAAATTGATCTGTCCATTCTTTCATGCCTGGAATCATTTGGATCAATACAGTGAAAAAGATCAGCCTTTATTTAAAGGCTTAAAATGGTCACTTCCTTCAAGACAACTGAAAATAAGTTTAGATTTTTTTAAATGCTTACATTAATATTGTTATTGCCTTCAACACCAAATTCAATGAATACATAGTTCCTTTGATTGAACCAGAAGTTTGCATCCTCTGCCACTGAGGCCAGACAAGGTGTCCCAGTTAAAGGAACAGGATCCACAAGGAAGCAACAGTCAGGGACAGCCCCTGCTCCAGTTGTTGGGGGACCTGCATGAAGACCAAGCTGCATGTCTATGTGAGGGTGTCCTAGGTCCAGTCCATGCTTGCTTTTTGGTTGGTGGGCCAGTCTCTGGGAGCCCACAAGGGTCCAGCCAGGTTAGTTGACTCTGTTGGTCTTCTTGTGGAGTCTCTATTCCCTCAATACTTCCCCCATCTCTTCCACAAGGCTCCCTCAGCTCCATCTAATGTTTGTCTGTGGGTCTCTGCATCTCTTTCCATCGGCTGCTGAGTGGAACCTCTCAGAGGACAATTATGCTAGGCTCCTGTCTGCCAGCATAGTGAAATATCATTAATAGTGTCATGGATTGATTCTTATCCATAGGGTGAGTCTCAAGTTGGGTCAATCATTGGTTTCCCATTTCCTCCATCTCTGCTCCATGTTTGTCCCTGTATATCTTGTAGGCGGAACACATTTTTGGTTAAAGGTTTTGTTGTTGGGTTGGTGTCCATATCTCTCTCCTGGAAGTCCTGCTTGGCTACAGAAAGTAGCCTCTTCTTTGGTACAGGAGACAACTTCCTGAACAGAACACCAATGTGCAGGTGCTAAGATCAACAGTAAAAATGAATGGGACCTCATGAAACTGAAAAGCTTCTGTAAGGCAAAGAACACTGTCAATAGGAGAAAATGGCAGCCTCCAAATTAAGAAAAGATCTTCACCAACCCTACATCTGACAGAGGGCTAATATCCAAAATATATAAAGAATTCAAGAAGTTAGACACCAATGAACCAAATAACCCAAATAAAGAAATGAGATACAGAGTTAAACAGAATTCTCAACAGAAGAATCTTTAATGGCCAAGCAACACTTAAACCTTCTCTCTCCTTTTTAATCCTTTCAGCTGCACCTCACTTACTTATAAAACATTGGTAGAAATTCTGTGCTTGATAAATGTGGTTTGGTTCTAAAATTAGGCTAGTGAAAGTTTTAGTGGCATCCTTTCTTTGAATATGATCATTTACAGAACCAAGTGGCTTCAGGATCCCCATGGAGAAACAGAATGGCTATGGCTGTGGTGAAGGACTGAGAAGAAATCCAGGTCTGCCTGCTGGTTCTCGCCAGTCAGCAGCTGTGGGAGCTTCAAATGTCATTCCTCTTTGTGCCTCAGTGTCCTCCTTTATGAAATGGGGACCCTGACTAAGTCTGTCTTATTAGGCTGTGACCCCTCTGTGTGTGCCAGGAGCACTGTGCTGCAGCACTCAGCACACCTCTGATTAGTAGTAAATTCAGAGCCTCTGCCGCCTGGTCAGACTTGGCTCAGTCCCATTTCTGGTGGATCTTTGTAATTTCTTTCCCTCATCTCTTCAGGCCTTTTATAGGATTGGGGGGTTGGTGGTAATAATCTTTAGTTTCCAAAAGCCGTTCCTACTCTTCCATCATTCTAGCATCGCTTATTCTATTGTTTTATGGTTGCAATATTTCTCCAATGTGTTGAAGGAAAAGAATTCAACTCTTTTTAGGTCTCTGCTCTTCTCTGAATTGCCTAATGTCTTTAGGGAGATCTATCTGGCACCCTGTTTGGGGCTATTGATTTTTGTGTATTGGTTCACACCTACACTTTATCTTTATTGGAAATGAGCCACACTGGGGAACACAGGGTCATCTGTGACTTCAGCTGTGTTGTCTGAGTGTGTTTGGTCTCTGGGCTTCCCTCTTGAAGGAAAAAACGGCTAAGGGTTTTGTGTCACAGCATGACATCTGTCAGGTTAAGACAGACAGACAGACAGACAGACAGACAGGGTGATGTAGCTCTCTGTGGAAGCTTTGATAATGCTTCCCCTTAGGAAAGTGGTCTCAACTCCCACACCGCCCTGTTTGCTTTAGAGAACAGAACTCCAATTTTGGTTTTGAAAAGAAAAGAAGAAGAAGCAACAAGGGGCGAGAGTGGAGGAATGGATGAGTGGGCAGGAGTCCCTATCTTCTCTCATACCCCAGAGTTTGGTGATGTCAAATTTAAGTTCTGGGAAGGATGGAGACCTTTACTGAGGCCTAGGTTCTGTGTTTCCTGCTTCAACTTGACTCTCTGAGCAAGTTCCAAGCTGTGGCTTTTATAACAATAAAGACATTTGGATATCTATTTTGTTACTGTTTCTCAAGCTGTGATCTTTAAAAAAAAACTTTTTATTGATTCTTTACGAGTTTTACATCATGTACCCCAGTTCCACTCATCTCCCCATGCCCTTGTATTTATCCTCCACCCTTGGAACCTCCCCCTCAAAAAAAATTACAAAGAAACAAACAGAATAAGCAAAACAAAGAAAACATCTTGTCATGGAAGCTGTAGTGTATCACAGTGTATCCCACAGTATACCCCTCTATCCACACAACTTTGCTTGCAAATATTCATTGCAATGAACAGTTTTCTGGTTCAAGGTCTCTGGCGTCTGTGACACCATTAATATTGGATCCTGACCAGGACTCCTCCTGGTTATCCTGTTGCTGCTCTGTGTCATGGAGATCCTGCAGCTTTGGATCCGCAGGACCAGCTCTTTCCTGTTCCCCGACAATTCACAGTGATGTAGATATTGGGGTAGGCAAACACAAAGCCCTGGATCTGGGCCTGGGTGGCAGCTGAGCTGGTCAGCCCACTGGCTTGCTCTTACCCACACCATGAGAGTGAGCTCTCCAGCACTGCTCCTGCTAGGTCACCCAATGCTGCCATTTCCCAGGGGTCAGGGCAAGCTCTCCTGCCAATCCTCAGGCCTGGCTCACCCACAAAAAAAATGCCTCCAGAGCCAGCTTTGCTGTGCTGCCCAGTCAAGGCACAGAGCCCACTCTCCAAGTGCTGCAGCTGATGAAGGGCTGAACCAGAACTGCCAACTGCTGCAGGTAGTGAGGGGCCAGGAGGGGAGGGCATCACCCCCAGGCCTACACCATGTCACAGCAAAGCAGTGTCAGGGCCAACAACCCCTACCTCCTGCCACACTCTCATCCTCAGGGCAGTTCACCTATGCCCCCTACCACCAGGGGCAGCTCAGCTATGCTGTCCAGGTGAGGTACAGGGCTGCTTCTAGGTGTGGCTACCAGTGAGATATGGGGCCAGCTCTCCCCAGTGTGACTGCTGCCAGTGGGGGAGGGGCCAGTCCCTGCTTACTCCCTGGACATCCATGTGGTCCCCAGTAGCTGCCCAGACCAAGGAAGTTCCCATGTTTAGTTACCCACTAAAGTGGTAGGACGAGTCTCCGACATTGACATCTACCCCTACCGCTGCGTAGACACAAACCTAGACATGGGCCTTAGAGGGCTGGGTTGGTGTAGCTGCCGTTTCTTTTGTAACGGCCGTCGGGTTCTGCTACTTTGTAAAGGCCGGCCGGTGCTGCTGCTACGGTCGGCAGGTCAGGGTTTTATTCTCACTCCTTCAGTCTCCTGACACCTCTCACTTTCTCACTCCTTCCTCTACTTCCTACTACTCACTACTTACTACCTCCTACTTTCTACCTCCTCCTCACTCCTCTACTCCTCTACTCCTCTACTGCTCTACTCCCCTATAGAAGGGAAATCCTGGGTATTTATACCCTTTACCACGTGACTTGCCCTCGTGGACAATCTCAACTGAAGCCACTACGTCACGTGCCTTGTAGCCATGGATACCAGGAGCACCTGGCAGCTGGGGGCACTAAACAGTGTAACAAGATGTTTATCAGAGTGCGCTCAGCTATTGCAGGCTGTTGAAACAAGTCTCTTGTCAGGGTATATGGCTCGAGATGGCTGTAAAGATGATAGCCACTTTCGGCTAAGAGTCGGCTCCCAACAGGTTGGGACTTCATCATGGCCTTAGGTGGTGAGGCTGGCCACTCACAAAAGGCTATTCCTCTCTACCTTCCCGTCTCCAGTTCCAGCTCTCTTCACAAAGCTCAGATTGTTCCTCTTCTCTTTTCTCCCATCTGAGCACCACGAACTTGTACACTGTAGTAGCTCCCACTGCAGGTGGGCAATGTGGCTGGAGGGCCTCTGGGTGACCTCCTCTGTCTTCACTGTGTGGCGTGGCTGCAAGCAGGCCTCTAGGTTTTGATAGCCTGCCTGTGTGACGTGGCAGCAGGCAGGTCTGCAGACATCTTCCCCCTCCCATACTGCATAGTTTGGCAGCAGGCAGGCCTCTGTGTGTCTACAGCCGCCAGAGCCAGGCAGTAGCAGGTGGTCTCTGGGAATCTTTCCAGGCCCCACCCCCTCCCATTGTTATTCTATCCCTGATGGCCGTGGGAAGCCTTCGGATGCGTTCTTAGTAGTGCAAACATTCCCAAAAGCAGAACTATTATTGGCATGAGGAATGAATCCCCTTGCAGTGACAAAGGGCCTCAGGATGGCAGGAACATTGAAATGGTCTGGCTTGAAGGTGTGGGTAGGGGTGGTGAACCATGAAAGGAAGCCTGGTAAGGCTGAGCTAAGGCTTGAAGCCCTGAAGGGATGGTCGGAGCTTTGCCTACTCCCAGAACCTGACTCCTGTCACATAGCCACAGTGGTCCCTCTCCCAAGAGGGAATTATGGTCATTAGTCACACAGAGGCTTCTCCTTCACATGTAGATGAGCCACCCCTAACATCTCAGACCAAGTCAATAGAAAACACCCACTTTTAGACCCCAACCCACCCCAAAACTGCATACAAGATCCTATTCAGAAGGAATAAAGGTGTGTGAGAGTTACTCTCCTGAAGCTTCCTACTGCTAGAAGTTCCCCCACAGTCCCTCTCGCTGGCTAGCCAGCCTCCCACCCCCACCCTCACCCCTGGCTCAGCACAGCCAGTGCAGAGTTTTGGAGCAACAGTAGCATTTCCCCCTTTCTGCTCATGTCCTTTCCCCTTCAATTGGCCAGAGATCTCCTCAAATAGCCTCTGGTACACAGACCAGCAGAGTGGGAGTGTGGAGATGGCCTTGGTCCCCTAAGATTAGCCTCTAGCCAGTTTGTCCGCTGTGCTTTTCTTAACCTACACCAAGAATACCTATGTGGGATGGTTTGTAAGATGCTGAGTAGATGCTGGAAAGGGTCCTAATAGTTTCAAAAGCAACCCCATGAGAAGAAAAGAAGGAAAGGCTGTGTCCTGAAAGAAACCTGGAGCAACATATGAAAGCCACCTAGGGCCTAGGGACATGATATCAGCAAGACAAGAGATAAAATCCTGTGCCCAGCACTGGGCTCTCTGGGGCTTCTCTTTCCCTATTCCTTAGTCCCTACAGTTCAATAGGAGAGTCCTTTTATTTCTCAGGATTCTGGAAAAAACAATAGAATGTTTTAAGGCATCTGGGATAATTCTATGGCACTGTACCACATGGTGCATGGGGTTTAACTTACTGACAGGATCCTGAACTTCCTCAGTGAAGACAGGAAAGCCCTGACAAGGCCACTGCTTGTACTAGTGTCTGCATCTCAAATACTGTGGTGAATCTAAACACAGACTCCTGTTTGAGCATGTAGAGCCATTCCAGGATCTGAAGGGACTGTTTCCAAGGCATTGGTTCCAGGACCCTCAGATGCCAAAACACAAGAGTGCTCCAGCTCTTTATAGACATCATCACCAGTCTGCACATAGCTCTGCTCATGTTGAGGCAAACTGTAGAACATGTTTCCACTAGTACAATTTCTGGCACAGTATAAACACTGCATAAATAGCTCTTAGGCTATATTGGTCTGACTGGAAGAAAGGTTGTAGTATTCAGTACAGACGCAGTAACAAAATATTTTTAGTATCTAGTTGGTTGAAATTGAAACCCTCTGGATAAGAAGGTGCTGTGTGGTAGTTTACTCAGAACTGAAGCTTTATGTTCCTGAGGGAGGGTGCCAAGAAGTGAACAACATACAAGTCTTAGAAAGTCCCTGAAACTTATGAGATTCAAGAGTGCCTCTCTTTCCTGGGGCTAAACATTAAAACCTGCTAGAGAGATTCTCCCATCTGTTGAGCAGCTTCCAATTTTTCAGAGTACTCCAAGACTTCAGAATTCATGAGTCATCACTCATACTGTGTTGGGTTTTGGCATGGTACAGCTAGCTACCTTTGTGTCCCATAGTCCTGTAAGAAACCCCAATGCCCTCATGGGTTCACCAAATTGGACTTTGGTAGGATCCTTCTTTCAGTGTGTTGTCAATGTCCTATCTGGGGTTAGTAGATGTTTCTATTCTCCTTAGGAAGGTCTCACACTGAAAAGGGGATTTGCTTAAGTCTGATTGCTCTTCTGCCACAGCTGGATTGAAGTCATTCACTCTGGGAATGGAGGTTGGATGAGAGAGAATGAAAACTTTATTTGTAACTTTGGCCTCATGGAGAGGTGGCTCTGAAGAGGGTCAATCCCTGATAACATTGAAGAGAGGAAGTCCTGGGAAATACAGGGGAAGTGGGTAGTGGGTTGGGTGGTGGTGCCCAAATAGCAAATAGATACAATCAGTTTGTGTTGTGTTTCTTTATCTCATTCATTAAAAGGCTGCTGCTTGTCCCTTACCAAGCAAGTTCTGTGAAAGCTACAGAAAATTTTCATGGAAACCCACACAGAGGAGCTATGTCTGGCATGGATTAGTTTGCCATGGGTCCCACGAGTCTTGGAAGAGGTGGTAATAACCTTTAAAACTGATGTGGTAACCTCCACAGATGGAAGCTGAAATTTGTCCCAGTAGAGAGGTAGATGCAAGGTGGTAAGGAAAATAAAGAAGCTCATGGGCATTGAAGACATTGGTTCCTGTGGTCCTAAGTGTGCGAGGTCCAGGTAGCAACGTGAGGACATCAGAAATCGTGTTTCGTCTATGTGCATCATTTTCTGGATTTCTACCCTGGAGGATAGATTCTCTCTTTACAAACACATAGGTGTAATATAAATTATAGTCAAGTGGGGAGACTTTTGAATAGGCAAGCTCAATTGGATCTGTGGGGAAAGTCAGTGTATCATTGGCATAGCACCCTACCTGCTATAGCTTGAATCTTATGTCTCCCAACAGTTTGTGTTCTAAAAGCTTGGTCCTAGAATGGTGATAGTGAGACATTTGAGAGGTGAGTCTTGAAGGAGGACTTTAGCTCATTGTGGGCGTGCTTTTGTGGGACACAGTAGGACTCTGACCCCTTGTTACTCTTTTTGATCCCTGGTTCCCAATGCAAGTCAGTCTACCACACACTCCTCATGGGCCTTAGAAAAGAAGCCAAATGAAAGCTTTTCTCTTTCCAAGTTAGTGATCTCAGCTGTTTTGCTGTAGTGATGACAGAAAGCTGATTAACTCATTTTTCACTCCGTCTCTGCTTCTGATTAATTTGGAGCCCCCTATGTATAAGAAGAAAGTCCATCCCACCCATCCCTGAGTTAAAAGGACTTTACAAGGAACATCTGAGTGCTTATTTATTCTGAACAAGGAACATGGACTTAAACAGAGCCAAACAATCGGGGTTTCCCACCCTGCTCCTCCCCTTTCACCACCACCTCTCATTCACAAGTTCATCCTAAGAAGAAATTGTAATGCTTCCAGGTCACAGTGTAGAGAAGAGCAGCCGGGACATTCTGGGGGGCAGGAAGGACAGACAGGGCCTGGATACAGTAGAGTGAGCAGGAGATAGATATGGTGGGGGACTCAGTTAAGGGGGGTACAGTGCTGTTATTTGAAAAGTGTAAAACCTTACCATACATTAAAATGTCTCTCAAGAGATCTAAGAGCTGACACTGACAGACGTGAATCATGGTGAGAAAGTGGAAAATGGAAACAGATGCCAAAGTGAAAACACTTGATTTCAGCAGGGATATCCAGACTTCAGAGGCTCCAGGTAAGAAAAAAAAACTGTAAACTTGGAGGATCCTTGGTCACAGAAAACAGACCTGCTATGTCACCAAAACAAGAAGGTACCTCCAACAGAGGAGGAGGATGGTGGCGATGAGAAGGATGGTGATCATGATGGTGGCGATGATGATAAATAGGAGGAGAAAGGAGGAAGAGAAGGAGGAAGAAGATGGAGAAGAAGAAGAGAAGGAAGATGGGAGAAGAGGAGGAGGATGGAGAAGAGGAGGAGGATGGAAAAGAAGAGGAGGGAGAGAAATGAGAAGGATGAGAGTGATGACCAGTGGTTGCTGGCTGTCAGTCATCACTGTGTGACACATGGGATCTTATCAAGCCCCATAACAAGACAATCCTTCTCCTTCCTGTTTGAAAATGAAGAAATTGACCTTTGAGCAATCATATGACTTGCAGAGGTCTTCTAGTCTTGGCTATAGCTGCCAACTGGCTTTCTTTGCAAACTTCAGCATCCTCAGCTCAAGGTTCAGCTGGTCCCTGGCCAGGGTATAAGATACTTGGCTTCTTGGGTGATTCTGCTTCTGTCTACAATAGACTCAAAGCACCGAGGCTTCCTAAGATACCAATAGGAAGCTCTGACTACCCAGCTAGGGAGCCTTTGCATGACAGGCTCACTGGACTGTTTTATATTCTTCCTGGGAAGGAAAACCTGGAAGGATGGTGGGGACTGAAGTTCTGCAGGATGAGTCTTCTCTGGGATCCCATGACACTCTGTGGGAAGGAGGAATGACCAGAGACACCCGAGTGCCATCCAGCAGGGCTATGGGGCTATGGTGAGAGCTGGTGATTGCTGAAATCCAAAGGTGGGGGCAGCCTTCCATGAGTCAGGGAAAAGCATATCTGCAGCAGAAACTCCCAGGCTTGTCTTTATGTTGCACCATTCCAGAAGGCCAGGAAGTCTGTGGGTGACTCTTCCTGGTTGCTTTGGGACGTGGAAGTCCCGTAGGAGGGGCAAACATGTAAGCTATTCATGTTGTGGAAAGTATCATCAAACAAGCTAGGGTGGGCCAAATTGCAAAGTCCTCACGGTTTAAATGATTTGGGGGTCTAGGGAGGGCACTTCAAATATTGAGATATTTTACATGTATAAATACGTGATCAATGCCCAGGAGTTTACATATATGCAGGCCAACCGGATTCTCATAAACTTATGACTAGAGATGGGGCAGAGAGCTGTTTAACCCCTTCCACAGATGCAGAAAACTGAGGCACAGAGAATGTGTGATTTGCTCAAGGTCACACAGCGAATCAGCTGGAAACAGGGACCAGAGCCCTGAGTACAGAGCTCTTTCTGCATCTGATGTTTTAGGGGTGACATGGGGCCCATCAGGGGACAGAGGAAGGGTTCTGGGTGTCAGGGCAGACAGAGTGCCATCTGGGTGGGTGAGCTTAGCTGCTGCAACCTCGGGGGCAAGAATGGGTCAGGATGTTGTTGTTTCGACCGTCTTGCAGCTTGCTTGAGGTCTGGCTTCCTACTCGGCCATCCAGGTCTGAGAGGTAGCCATCACGTCCCTGCTGCCTCCTGAGTCTGCAACAAGCACAGCATAGACTTGGTTAGTGGTAGTGGGCTGGATGCAGCTACATACTGGTGAAAGATTCCTGATAGACAGCTGGAACCTGACCTTCCCAGGAATGCACGACTCTGGGAGTCCCCAGTCAGTGCTCAACTTTGGTGTATACCAGGTGAGTGACTTAACACGAAGAACCTCAGTTTCTCTGACTATAAAATGGAGATGATAATTCCCACCTTGCCAATTCCTGTGATACTTATAAAGCATCACAGACACAATTTGCTCAGGTTCACATCCAGGAGACTTGGTTCATGAACCTATGTACCATTCTGTCTGTTTATACCCATGGACAGGTCGGGTAGCCATGCCTGGGGGTAGGGGCTATGCTGGAAGGCAAAGCAGCCCCTGTCCTCATAGAGTTTATTATACAGGGAGATAGACAGTGATCAAAAATAATCCCACAAACAAATATCTGTATAATCAAACACACAGCCGGATGAAACACTCCATGACAAGCCATGCTGAGGATGTTAGAGTCTGAACGCTGCGTTTCTTAGCAGTTGGCCACTTGCTGCAGGTTGGAAGATCCCTCCCTCCTCCTGTGACCTCCGAGTTCAGGTTCACCCACTGCACCACAGCTGCCTCTTGTGGGTCAGAGGAGGCATTCAAGGGGGCAGCAGAGAACTCAACTGAAAGCTAGGCTCTCTTCACTCAGGTCGCCTTGGTTAAGCTGTTTAGAGTCTCTGAGACTCCGTTTCCTTAGCCAAAGTGAGACTCGTGGTGTGTAGGAGGCAATGGAATCAGACAGATGTAAGAGAAGTCACTAGTGTGGGTCTGGAGACCCTAATTCTTTTCTAGGAAATTAATTAGTTTTTATTTATTTACATTTCAGCCTTTGCTCCCTCTCAGTTCCCCCTCCCAAAGTTCCCCCTTTCTCTCCCCCTTGGCTCCAAGAGGGTGCTCCCCCTTTTCCCTGAAGGCATCCCCCATCCCTGGGGCCCCAAGTCTCTCAAGGATTAGGCAGACTCGCATGGGATAGTGGTACATATTAGTAGTTCCAACTCTTGGAAGGCAGAGGCAGGAGCATCACACGTTTGAAGTCAGAACAGGCTATATAGTTGCAGGCAAGTCAGGGTTACTTAGCAAGAACTTGTCTTTTAAAATTCAAGGGGGAGGGGGTGAGAAGATGGCTCAGTCGATAATGTAAGTTCAGTGAGTGAGGAAGACACATGCCCAATCTCTAGACTCGGTCACTTCCATCTCATTCAGAAAGACACATACTTCAGGCTTCAGGTAGAATTGGCCTAACCTATAATAACATTTCTGTCAAACAGGGCATAGCAGGTGGCCACACACTGTCATTGTCATTAACAAGAAAGTCCTTTCATTAAAAAATAAGAGAGAGAGAGAGAGAGAGAGGCCTGCTTGTGCCTGTCATGCTCAGGGTACTGTGGCTGAACTTAAGACTAGAGCCACAGAATCTGCACCTCACCCAGATGGCAGCTGGGTGTGAGTGTGAGTGTGCACCAGTGTCAGTGCCTGAGTGAGCACTCAGTGACACAACACTGTTTCATAGGACAGTGACTTGGGGGTTCCTGTCCTCTGCTCTTTCTCCATCCACCAGGACTGGAAACAGGTGGGCTGTTCTCCTTGGAAGCCTGTGCTTTCCCCGCCAAAACTGAGCTCCCATCTTTCCACCCAAAAACCCATCCATCCATCCATCTATCCGTCCAACCATCCATTCATCATCTATCCATCCATCCATCCGTCCAACCATCCATTCATCATCTATCCATCCATCCATCTGTCCAACCATCCATCCATCCATTCATCATCCATCCATCCATCCATCCATCCATCCATCCATTCATCATCCATCCATCCATCC
>NW_021620993.1:2413427-2424343 GCF_004785775.1 Grammomys surdaster | reverse complement strand
ATCCATCCATCCATCCATCCATCCATTCATCATCCATCCATCCATCCATCCGTCCAACCATCCATCCATCCATTCATCATCCATCCATCTACAGTTATATCCCACATCCATCCATAAATCCACAGAAACACTCCCTACCTATCCAATTTTAATTTGATTATTTATAGATATACTTATAACTTATCTATGGTCACATTTAAATACTGTACCACCCGTTTGTCCATCCACTCTCATATCTGTCTGTAATTCTACCTCACATACACTCCCACCTATACCTACCTATATATTCTCTATTCATGCATATACTTCCCCCACTCACTCACCGGCCATCCACCCATAACAACGTATTAACTCCTTTAGTCAGTCTCTCCACTTATTCATTCATTATCTGCCCCATCAACTGAGATGAGCACTCACCCTACAATCCATCCATGCATGTAATCATACATATATACATTATGTATGCATCAACCATCTGTCTATACGTAATGTATTTATTTATCACCTACCCATCCATCATCCATCTCTGCTCCCACAAGCTAATCTCCGTCCACCCACCTGCTCATCCCCTGTTCTTCTCCTCATCTTATCCACTTTCCAGGATCTCAGTTGGAGAGATTAGAGAGCAAGACAGAGAGTGAGCAGGGAATCTTCATGGTGAGGAACTATCTTCTGGAATCTACGAGCAGGGCACAGGGCTAAGACCACTGCAATGGGGCCCAAATGCTTGCTCACGTGTGGGCCTAACTCATGGCCCAAATATGTATAACTCAGGAGGAAATGAGGAAGACATGCACATATACAGTGGGAAGAGTTGAATGCTACCCATGCAGATGGTTTGTCTGTTTATTTCTATGATAGGAAATGTTCTATTTCTCAGCTAACTTATCATTTTAACTATCAGTGTTGTGAGAATCCCAGGTGACATATGTGAGCACTTTAAACTCTGCAACTCAGCCATGGCTCATCAAAGTCAGAAAGACCTCAAATGTCAAACCCTGTGATCCCAAGCACTTCAGAGACATGGACTGTCATGCTTCTCTATGATAATACAAAGGGGCAGACAGACAGACACCACCTTGTTGGGAGCAACCTTGCTTATACACTGAAGGCCTAAGTCAGCCATAGGCCTAAGTCAGCCATACATGTCTACTAACACAAAGTCTTGGTCTGTGTGGGAAAACACTAACCCTAGAACAGATAACTATAGACCTTGTAGACAAGCAGCCTTGGTGGAAAACTACCAACCTAGATAAGATCAAGTAGTCATAGGTCTTGTGGATAGGTAGCCTTGGTGGAAAGTACCAGCTTAGATAAGAACAAATGAATCATAGACAAAGTCATAGTGACCTGTTGCCTGCTTCTTCACTCAGCCAAGGCTCTGTTCTGGAAGATATCTGTACTTCCCCTTGAGAACACCTACACTCCTGCATCATCTCCCTCCCCACATCCTGCCTCTATGTGTATATAACTCCTGTGTGAAAAATTAAAATATTGATTTGATCAGACTATAGACAAGCCATGGTTCTTTGTGTTTGCTTGTTTCCCCATTCTCTTTTTCAGGTAGTCCCATGGACCCTGTTCACTGCCCTGCTGGATTGGGCACCACCTCAAAACAGAGTTGAAATGACTAGGAGGTTTCAGAAAGCCATGTACCAAATCAAGCCACAGTTATCTGGTTGGAGATGGAGGGCAGGTATCAAGGGGAGAAACCATAGACTTGGTTAGGGTAACTCAAAACTCTCCAGGAATGTTTCACCTCCTCTGGGGAGCCCCAGATAATCTTACCAAACCCCAAGTCCCTAGAAACCAAGACTCCATCTGGGAGACACTGCATTCCTCAGGTGCAACTACTTGATGTCCAATTAAAAGTGATCCCCCTGCAGCCTTCCTGACCTCTCTTACATTCCTTTCTCCTGTAGTGAAAAGGAACAGAACAGAGAAGTCGAGCCTAGGTCAGGGCCACAATGTGTTGGAGGGGGGACTCCAGATTCATATACCAGAGTCTGGTTTTGACCTTCCCTGATGGGTGCCCTTCCCACTGTTCTTTCTGGGCACTGTTCCTGGCAGTATGTGCTCTGGCTTCAGTGAGGCAGCCAAGCTTATCTCTGTCGCAGGGCTCTTTTTTTCTGACATGAAAGATTCTCTTATCATTTCCCACCTCAGGCACTTATCAGCCCCTGGCTCCTTCTCACTTTATGCTCAAACAGTCAGAGGAAAGACGGATGGCTGAATTCATCCTATGTTCTCATTATGTTCATGAGATCTCAAGTTCGGAACTCTCTGGGAGCTGCTCCCTGACTCCTCCCACTCTCATTGGCGGCAGGCATCCCTCTGTGCCCCCTGGGCTCTGGCAGTATATCTCTGTCTTCACATTAGCTTCTGCCTTGTGGAGCGGGTTACCCTCATCCAGTGGAGCTCTATGATAACTCTCCACAGGGGCTGTCAGACAATCTATGGCTTCTTTCTACAAAGCCTGAGAGTAAAATAAGTCAGTTAATCAGGGAAGCAATGTAAAGATCTCACAAGGGAAGTTGCCAGTGTCCTACGGGCTTGCTTCCAGGAATCCTGCTCACAGTCCACTGACACACTTCCCCATTGGTGCTGTCTCGGATCCTTTTCCTGTTGCTGTGTCTTAACGCACTTTGACAAAAGCAACGTAAGGGATCAAGGGCTTATTGGACGCTCAGATCCCAGGAACAATCCTTCACAGCATGGAAGTCACAGTGGCCAGAGCTCCAAGGAGCTGGTCATGCCAATCCACAGTCAAGAAGGAGACAGAGAAATGCAAGCTACCTATCAGCTCCTTTTTTCCATTTATATAACTCAGGAGCCCAGCCAGGGAATGCTGCTGCCCATAGAGGGCTGGTCTTCCCACCCGACTTAATGAGATCAGGAGAATCCCAATAGGCATGCTCAGAGAGCTGTCTCCCAGATGACTCATTAGATCTCATCAAATTGTCCACTGAGATTATTTATGAAAAACACCGCTGAGCCTGGGGAGTCTTGTGCAAGAGTTGGAGGAAGGACTGAGGGAGCTGGAGGGGTCAAGGACACCACAAGACCTACAGAGTCAACTAACCTGGGCCCATGAGGGCTCACAGACACTGGACTGCCAACCAAAGAGCACGCATGGACTGGATCTAGACCCCTTGCACATATGTAGTAGATGTACAGCTTGGTCTTCAGAGACAGCCAATTAATTGGAAGGAGGATGCCTCTGACTCTGGTGCCAGCCTTTGAATCCTTTTCCCCTAGCTGGGCTTGCCTTGTCTTCAGCGGAGAGGATTGCTTAATCCTGCTGCGGATTTGATGTGCCAAGGGCAGGTTGGTACCCATGGTGGAAACATCTCTTCTTTGAGGGGAAAGGAAGGAGGGATGAGGGGGTGGGATGTCAGCGAGTGACTTGGAGGAGAGGCAGGAGGGGCTGTGATCAGGATATAACGTGAAAAAAAATACCATCTGACACGGTCCCTTGCAGTAAATTATAGTAGATATCAAAGGACAATCAGGTACTGCTTTCAATTGCATGGTTGATAGAATGAATCACACTATGTTTTAATGTGCTTTTGTAATTCCGGGCACATAGTCAATACTTAGTAAACGTAAGTAAAATATGAACCTCAGTGTGCAACACTGCAGTGTCTGTTCAAAGTGAGCTCTCCCCTGAAAAACACAAAGTTAAATAAACACTAGATACAGACAAAAAGAGATACCGTTGAGCATTCCCGTGGAAAGCACATTAATGGCTCTATATTTTTAAAATGTTAATACAAGTCAGTGTGGGGTTACATCATGGAGAGGAAGATGGGCCCGAGCTCCCACCCCCGCCCCAAAGCTGTGAGGAATCTCAACTCCAAAATGATTCAACAGTAAATTCAGGCAGGAGTCTCACTCTCTAGTCTCTCTCACACACACACATACACACATACACACACACACACACACACACACACACACACACACACACACACGCTGAGCCTGCACTGAGGCATTAACGTTGAAGCAGGTGATGACTATAAAGAACCGACCGTGGTACCTGGCCTAGAACACCTTTCATGTCCTTTCTGATGGCTGTATTTCCCACATCCTTTATTGGCTGAGATGAGCATGCTGGGATCAGCTGCCCTCTGCACATCATGCTTCAGTTTCCTGTGATGGAGACCCACATGTAGTTGACACAGGTCCTGACTTCTTAGGGAAACTTTGAGAGCCTTCAGAGCCACCTTTATCTTTACAGGAAATTTCCTCCTGCTGTTTCGGGGCCCCTGAGTTTATTTTCCCCAGCTTGGTCTTGTACTTTGAAGAGGCTACTGCTCTGGTCGGTGTTGCTAGGGACCCAGGAAGTCTGGTCCTCCCCTGCTTATGCCCTGTGCTCACCACTACTCCCCACCCTCATGGATGGTACATTGTCCACAGCTGCTGGGCTTCCGACAGGCTCCCTTTCTTACTGTCTCACTGGCTGATGGTGGGAAATCAGAGCACCTGCAGATGGGCAGTCCCTAGGGAGCTACTCCCAGACCTGTGTCATCCCATATCATACCTGCCTCGGTGGCAGAGGTTCCCACACACTGCATCCCTTACAAAAACAATGCCGAACATCCTCTTCTGCTGGGCTCTGTACCACAGACTCTATATCCTAGGGAGCAGTTCTTCTGACCTTGCTATCCTGACAAAGAAGCTCAGAGTGGCTAAGTGCTTTGCCTCAAGGTCTCCTGAGGGCTCCCACACTATTCTACACCTCCAAAAGAGCCTACTTCTTTTAAGTATTAGAACCTAGATCCTAATTCCAAATCTAGAAGCATCCTTCCCTCCAGGGCTTGGGCATTGTTCCACTGTGACCTCCCTTCCAGCACCAGGGCTGCAATCACTGTTGGCAGGGCTGGGCCACCTTCTCCTAGGACCCTTAGTCCTTGGGGATAGGTTCAGCCTAGGGGTGACAGAGTCCATGGATGATTATACTTCTCTTAAAGGATTTGTTCCTGTGTGATAGGCTCAATCCAGAAGTGACAGAGCCCAGGGGTGACTGCTCTTCTGCTGGGGGCCTTGGTCCTGGAAGCCAGGTTCTATGTGAGTATAGCAAGCCGAACTTACTTGTCTCGGTTGAATATGATGAACTCCTTCCGTACTGTCTCCAAACACTGCTGCAGGTGTCCGTTCTGCCAAAGAATACAGAGGTGTTTAAATGGCAGAGCACTGGACAGGGGGATGTGGCAGAGAGATACTAAGGGTGACTAGTTTATTTAAATGGGAATTGTGGCCACTCAGGACCTAGAGACAAGCTCAGTGGCTGGGTTCAGCAATTGTATCTGCAGACAAACACGCTTCTGAGTTTGGGCTCCCTTATGGTAGGATGCCCAAGCCTGCTTCAGGACATGGACAAGATGTTTAGATCAAGACATTCATGCCAAGTCCTCCTTCCAGAGTGAGATTGTTTTAGGGACATCCCCCAGAAGCTACATATAGACGATACATGATGCTCTGTGAACCTCTGGGAAGCCTGTGGTGCTTCCAGGGGCTGGCAAGATGGTTTCATTTATTTTTAAATTAGAGCAATAAAGTAAGCTCTTTTTTTTAAATCAGAGGTCATGTTCATCTTTATATTAAGATAACTGAAAAAATTTAAAAACCTGTATTTTATAAGCTGTTATAGATTGAGTTTTGTCCCCAAAGAGTATATGTTCATAGTGTCTTAATATGGCCTGATCTGAGACCAGGTCTTTGCAGGTATAATCAAGTTAAGGTGAGGCATGGTGGAATGTGGTGGGGCTGAAGCCAGTGATAGGTAGGTGTCTTTGCACATAGAGCACAGAGTCAGAGACCCAGAGACAGGCCACAGGAAGTTGGAGGGGAAGGTGGAAGGATAGAATTGTCAGCCAGGCAATCCTAGGGAAGCTAGAAGAGCTAAGATGGTGTGATGGTTAGTGACACAAGAGATGTGTGGTGACATAATTAGTTCAAAGGTCAGCATGCACACATAAACCCTCCACAGGAATGAGAAGTGGAGGAGTTAGCAGGGGATGGCTGACCTAGGGTGGGCCTGGAGTTTTACATGATGGTGTCGGTGATGCTTGTCTCATTGGCTGCGAAAAGGTAGCAAGAGTCTCAGATTCCCAGAGTTCTGATTAATGTTGCTGTTCAATGCTAAGAAGCCTATGTGAGGACAACCAGCCAGTGATAGGACAGGACAACATGACAGGATCTAGAACAACCCAGGAGACAAACTTCTGGGTTTACCCGTGAGGGAGATTCTAAACTGGATTAACTGAGATGGGAAGACCCTCTCTACATGTGGGTGGTACCATCTCATGGACTTCGGGTACCAAAATGGATTAAAAAAAAAGAGAAGGAGCTGGGCACCAGCCTTCCCCTCTGTGTGTCCTGACTGTAGACACAATGTGACCAGCTGCTTCAAGCTCATGCTATCACACCTTCCACACTGTGATGGGCTGTCACAGTGTAGCCTGTGGGGGTCCCTGTAGGATAGACCCTTTTTAAAATGTTCACAGGGACTGGGATGCCTTATATTGTCCCTGGGGTTCTCAGTGTGGATGGTTGGAGTGTGAGTATTCCCTTTTCAGGCATCCTTGCATATATCTGCATTATAAGAGACCATTCATGTGCTAGAGGCATTTCATTTACTTCCAAAAGATAGTACAGTCAGTTCTCTGTGACCTCAGATCCAACCAACTGCAATCTGAAAATGTTGAGAAACAAAGAAATTCCAGAAGGTTCCATAAAGCAAAACGTAAGATTTGAAGTGCACTGGACACTACAGAAAATCCACAAGAATGGAGTGACATGCAAGTCGCCCTCCTTAGCCTCCCCTGTGTCTCAGAGCCCCAGCTAAGTGTCGTCATCCAGCATGTCTTACTTGTGAACTTTGCAGTTGGGCTGTGCTGGCGAGTTCTGTGATGAACAGCAATGGCCACCGCCTATATGCACATGGCATATATGCTGTGTCAAGTAACAGAAGTAATCACAAAGCAACTTGAAACTTATGGAGGATGTGCCCGAGTTTATACCCAGTATAACACCATTTTATACAAAGAGTATGAGGGTCTATGGGATTGGCATCTAGCAGGTCCCTGGCACTACTTCCCCAAGGACACAGAGGGAGGAAAGGGAAGGTTGTGGCTGTGGGCTAAAGTGCACTTTTGAATAAAAGGGATCCGTCCTCCTTCCCCACAGAACCCTTCCCTGAGGGCTCACCAGGGGACAGCTGTCCTTCGTGCTATCTCTGGACCTATGCTTGGCCAACCTCTTCTTTTTTTTGTGAAGCGGCTTGGATTCTAGAATCATCTCTTCAAGTTCAAATGTGGGGTCACAGTTCAGTCTCCCTTTCTGAAGGGAAGCAGAAAGAAAAACACATTTCATGGTTATTTGGCCCGTGGCTGGCTGTGCATCCTCTGCATAGCCCAGGCAACTTCACATTCGGCAACCATTAGCTGTCATCCTGGGACGCCTCATGTTTCTCTCTGATAACAGAATCAATGTAGCCTCACCACACACACTACTCGGTCAGAGACACAGCCCCAGCTGGGCAACCACGTCCTGTTAACCCCCTGCGTCTAAATCAGTGGTCCTCAACCTTCCTAATGATTCAACCTTTTCATTTTGACATTTCCTCATGCTGTAGTGAACCCCAGCCATAAAACTATTTTCATTGCTACTTCATAACTGTAATTTTGCAACGACTATGAACTGTAATGTAAGTATCTGTGTTTTCTGATGGTCTTAGGTGACCCCTGTGAAAGGGTCATTTTACCCCCAGTGGAGTCACAACCCACAAATTGGGAAGCACTGGTCTAAATCCTGTGACTGTTTATACATGCAATTGTACTTTATTTTTACTAATTATTTCATTATAGACACAATCACATGTTATTATTTTCCTTATTACATTTTTAATAATTTAATCTAAAGTTTAATTAATGAACTTCTGAGATAGCCTTGGCAGAGACAGCCTTATTATGTAGCACTAGCTGGCCACAGACTCACGGAGAGCTTCCTGCCTCTACCTAAACAACATTTCTGATCAACATCTGCTCAGTTCCTGGTAACCATCTGCTGGTTACTAGTTCCTTTCCACAGCTGGTACTGTTTATCCTCTGGACAGGCTCTGTTAGAGACCCGCGGCTCCAACCACCTTGACTTATAGGCTAGACCCTCATATCAGGGATCCCGATCCTTAATGGCTCGTATCTTGATGATCCATCCATCAGCCACACAGCCTTGTGACTATGGCATCAACAGCTCTGCAG
The DNA here is from genome assembly GCF_004785775.1 of Grammomys surdaster. NCBI lineage: Eukaryota > Metazoa > Chordata > Mammalia > Rodentia > Muridae > Grammomys > Grammomys surdaster. The sequence goes on along the minus strand of NW_021620993.1, from coordinate 2,416,079 downwards.
CCACACAGGGAACCAGCGTTGCCATTCTCTCGTCCAGGACAGGCATCCTCACTTATAGAAACTTGGGGTGATGGGAAAGCCCATATTCCGAAGAACTGCCCTATGATTTCTAGACAGTACTGTAGTGCTTTCTGTTTTCCATGTCCCCAGCCTGTGAGGTTCCTAGTTAAGAGAATCCAGGCCAGGTGCAGTCTCAGAGACAGGCAGCCTGGCCTCTGCACGCTCACCTCAGTTGGTTAACTCCGTATTACACATAACCTATGCCCTGTGTCCACCCTTGTGTGAGATGCATAGTCTCAAAGTCTGCTAGGATTCACAAAGACAGACTCACTAAGCTTTCAGTGTCTGCCCCTTTAAGAACAAGTATTTTCTCAGCTGTGTCACAGTCTGGGTACCGCCACAGGACTGTCAGCTTCAAACCTAAGTCACAAGCTAGGGTCTACTGACCACAGCAATTTGGCTAGGCTGTCACAGTGTCTCAAAACTGGTATGTATTGATATAACCAGAGAGTAGGGGGCAGATGGGGCTCTCCAGATAGAACTGTGAGAAATCCTGGCTCTTCCAACACAAGTCATGAAACCTTCACGAGGCTCACTTGCCACAGCTATAAGATGAGGGTAATGAGGCTGACATGAGAAAGTGGAGGAGGACATTTGTGGCTGCGCCCTGCCCCTCAGTGGCACCCATACACACACTGATCTTTGTTCTGTTTGCTGGGTTCTACTGTGAGTCCCATGGACCCTGGCTCCTTCTACCATTGACTTCCTGAGCTTGGCTAAGAATCCCTTACCTGTTGTGCAAATTTGACCTCAGTGTTTGCCCTCTCCCAGTGAAAAGCTTGAACTTGGGCTCACGTCTCTCCTGAATGGCCTGTCATCCGTTCATTCATCCACTCAAATGCAGGCCCTGGATCCGACCTTGCCTGAGTTCAACATCTGCTGGCTTCATCTTGGGACACATCTGGACATCTTGGGAAACTTATTTAGCCTCACTCAGAATGTTAACACAATCCACTCTCTGACTGGTGTGAAGCTTCCAGTAGCTAACGCAAGAGAGACTCGAAGAACAATGCCAGTACAGAGCCCACACTCAGCCCTGCTGGCTCTGAGGACCTACACACTCACACTCGTGTGACAGTAGCAAACCGAGGACCTCTGATGCCTTCTAGTCCAGTGAGGATGAGCTCTCAAGGGATGGCAGGCTCCCTGTGTCCAATCATCCTCTGCACTAACACAATCTTTGATCCCTGTTCGGAGTGGCAGGAGAGGTCAGGGACGTTCGGCAGCTCACGGCTCCACAGCAAGAAGCACACCTTGGAAGTCTGGTCCACGCACCCTGGATCTCAGTGAACTGTGAACCTGTTGGTACCTTACTTTGGTGACCTTCAGGAAGTTAACCAGTCAGTGGCAGGGGTCAAGCTTAATACCAGGAGGGGAACTATTGAAAGGGGTGGTATGACTCACATTGGGCACAAAGCCAGGCATCAGTGCCTTCTTGAACACAGCATCCCAGTTCATGTCAGCCAGGTAGGTCATGCTCTGGATGTCACGAAGGCTGGACAGGCGGCTCTCGGGGTCCTTGGTCAGCAACTGCAGTCAGAGGGCAAAGGCATGCTGGGAATGGTACATCCCATAAGGATGAGCATGGACGTGGAACATGTCACCTCACTCAACACTTAGGGTGTCCTTGCATGCTATGCCTGGCAGTAGCCTGCCCCATCTGGGTTCTCACTGGAATGCTAAATGTGCTGCTATAGCAAGGGAGGGACTTCAAGGTCAACTCTTTTCTCTAAGGTCATCTGTCGAGCTACTCTTGGGGAGAAACTAAGTTTTCAGCCCTCTGATAAGCAGCCTCTCTCTGATGTTCACGAAAGCTTTGATTAGAAAGAACAGGCTGGCTGCCTCATCAGAGGACTTCTGACTGGGTTCCACAAGAGTGAAACGGAATTTCCCCCCAAGGTGACCTCTGCATCCTAACCGAGTGGTCCACTTTTAACTTCTCTTGGAGGCCAGTCTCTGCTAATGGAGCTGGAGTGTAAAAACAGCTACAGAGAGGCTGGTGAGTTGTCTCAGTGGTTAAGGGCACTGGCTGTCCGTGCACAAGACCCCAGATTTGGGTCCCAAGACTCTCATGGTAGCTCAAAAACCTCCACAGGAACCAGGCCATGTATGTGGTACACATACATACATGCTGACAGAGAACTCATACACACTCAATAAATAAATTAATTAAAAAAGAATAGCTGCAGGTCAACACTTTGCATTTTCTCTGTTTATGCATGCATATGTGTAGATGTGTAGATGTATATACATATGAGTAGATGTGTGTGCATATGTGTAGATGTGTGTGCATATGTGTAGATGTGTATACATATGAGTAGATGTGTATGCATATGAGTAGATGTGTGTGCATATGTGTAGATGTGTGTGCATATGTATAGATGTGTGTGCATATGAGTAGATGTGTATGCATATGTGTAGATGTGCGTGCATATGTGTAGATGTGTGTGCATATGAGTAGATGTGCATGCATATGTGTAGATGTGTGTGCATATGAGTAGATGTGTGTGTATGTGTAGATGTGTGTGCATATGTGTAGATGTGCATGCATATGTGTAGATGTGTGTGCATATGTGTAGATGTGCATGCATA
>NW_021620993.1:2342439-2413417 GCF_004785775.1 Grammomys surdaster | reverse complement strand
AGATGTGTGTGCATATGTGTAGATGTGCGTGCATATGTGTAGATGTGCGTGCATATGTGTAGATGTGCGTGCATATGAGTAGATGTGTGTGCATATGTGTAGATGTGCATGCATATGTGTAGATGTGTATGCATATGTGTAGATGTGTGTGCATATGTGTAGATGTGCATGCATATGAGTAGATGTGTGTGCATAAGAGTAGATGTGCATGCATATGTGTAGATGTGTATGCATATATGTAGATGTGTGTACATATGTGTAGATGTGTGTGCATATGAGTAGATGTGCATGCATATGTGTAGATGTGTGTGCATATGTGTAGATGTGTGTGCATATGAGTAGATGTGCATGCATATGTGTAGATGTGTGTGCATATGAGTAGATGTGCATGCATATGAGTAGATGTGTGTGCATAAGAGTAGATGTGCATGCATATGAGTAGATGTGTGTGCATATGAGTAGATGTGTGTGCATATGTGTAGATGTGTGTGCATATGTGTAGATGTGTGTGCATATGTGTAGATGTGTGTGCATATGAGTAGATGTGCATGCATATGAGTAGATGTGTGTGCATATGAGATATGTGTGCATATGTGTAGATGTGTGTGCATATGCGTAGATGTGTATGCATATGTGTAGATGTGTGTGCATATGTGTAGATGTGTGTGCATATGTGTAGGTGCATGTGCATGACCCTATATGATGAGTACGTGGAACAGGGGTTTTCATGTCTTCCTCAATTGCTCCCCGTCTTATGTTTAGGGGTAGGGTTTCTCACTGAACCTGGAGCTCATGGATTTAGCTAGGTTGACCAGCAAGCCTCAGGGATGTCCCTGTCACTGCCTTCCAAGTGTGGCATACTGCTGAACTCAGACTTTTGGGCTGGTGTTGTCGGTTCAAACTCAGGCTGCCATGCTGACAAAGCAAGCACTTTGCCAAATGAGCCATCTCTTCAGCTCCTGCACTGTCTTTAAAAACTCTAGTTATGAGATGCAAAGACTACTAGGATAAACACAACAGGACAGGGCTCATCTCTGGGGCTGCCACCTAAAGGGAATGTCCAATGGCCAGGAGACCTCCTGAGATTGGCTGTTGTTGTCTCCTGGGAGCAAGCGGAGTCTCCCATTTTTCATCCCAGGGCCAGGGTGAGGCCCCACGGGATTGGGAAGGCATATGACAGAGAGGAATGTGACACCCTTCTTGTTGGTACTGTCACTGTCATTGCAGAAACATCTTAACTCTACACATGGAGTGGTCAGGACCAGTGCACACATTCTGCTAGCAGTAGTTCCTAACACCAGTAGTCACATGCAGTAGGTATTTCTGCTTAATAGGAACTTGCAGTAAACTGGGAAGAACCTGGGCCAGGTTGTCACATTCCGCCGCACTGTGCTGGGCTTTGTGATCTGTGTATGACACCACGGCACCATTTATTACTGGATGTTAGTGCACTAGCCTTTCACACAGCCACCCGACCTCTTACCTTCTTCAGCAGGGTCACCATCCCCTCACACCACGTGGAAGAGTAGTGGATACGTTCCACCTTGAACATGCTGAGGATCTCGTCAATGGGTGTGGCCGAGTGAATTTCATATGGCCTCTGCAACAAAGGACAATGCCAGAATCAGAGAGAATGCCTTTGGGGGGAGGCAGCAGCCTCTTGTTCAAAGGCTGTGTGATGATGGGAAGTGATTCATATGTCCTTAAAGATGCTATGGGCTGTTCTCTTTCAGTGAGGCAGTGCAAGAAGACCATGGAGGGACTGTCTTGGCCATAGGAGACTGAGGTATGTTGCCTGTGAGTGGAAGAGGACTCACTTAGCAGCTATAATCACAGAGTGGAGTACTGACACCTCTCATTGAGCACACCACTAGTCATATACACCATCAGCTGGAAGATCAGCCACCACATCTCTCTGTCATGGCTGAACAGACATATCTATGAATGGTCAGAGATAATCACTACCCTATTGAATATGGGTTCGGTCTGTATGAATGCTGGAAGGAAACCTCTAGAATCCATGCTTGCAAGATCAAGGTGCTCTGTGGTCCATATAGGACATGAAAAGACCAAAGCCACCACCTAGACCTGGGCTGGGGACTGGAAGCTTGTTTGTGGATTACTCAAGATCATGCCGCCATTTTTATTCTTTCATTAGACTATTCCAACAACCACTGACCTCTCCTGCCACACACACATGCCCTGGGGACAAAGGATGTCAGGGGACAAGACATTCTCATCTCCATTCTCACTTTAAAAGCCAAGAAACTGAGGCTCAAGGACGGGGCTTTCCTAGAGGCACCTATTTCTTGGCTGTCTCTACAGGGCCACCGAAGTCATAAACCCAAGAAATCCAGGTGAGGAAAAACTCAAAGGGTAGGCTTTTCATGTCACAGATATCTGTTTCTTCTGTCTTGGTCACTCATCAGCTCTCAAGACTTCTGCATTTCCATTAGACCTCTAAGGAGCTTCTCTCTGATATCTGGAATTCTCTTCACATCTGGAGGAAACAGACCAGCTATAGTACACCTGTGGTAATTACGAGAACTTTGTATGTGAGTGTGTATGCCTGCATGTGTATACATGTTCCTGTGTGCATCTATGTGTAGGTCAGAAGTTGACACTGAGTATCTTCCTCCCTCTACCTGGTTATTTTGAGACACACTCTCTTACTCACCAAATGGGATAGATCAGATGGCTATGGCTAGAGAGTTTCTGGGAACCTCCAGTTTCTGCCTCCCCAGCCATGAGGTTACAGGCATTTGCCACTGTATCCAAATTTCTTTTACAAAGATTTTAGGGGATCAAACTCAAGTTCTCATGCTTATAGTGCTGTGCCATGCCCCATCACGGATCGTGAGAACTTTAATCTTCAGACAGGCGGAATGCACATTTAAAGTCATCCTGGGGCCCTACAGCTGAGGTGTTCCTAACTTGGGGGCCCCGGGTTTAGCCCTCCTCTGTTTGGGTGGACACGGAGGCACAGGCCTTCCTCCAAATTAAACAACAAGTATTGAGGTCTGTAATGTATCTGCTCACAGAGCCAGATTGCGCTAATCCTTTGTTTCATTGTCCTTAGGACGCCCTGACTCAGAAGCTGCTCTCTTTAGAGGGTACGGTGATTGCGAGGCCTGCTGGCAAAAGTGGTTTCCAGCAGCAGGAAACAGGGTGGCTTATTGCAGAGTACAGGTATGTCTTTATTCCAGGAAACTCATTTTTTTTTTTAAAAAAGGCATTTTGCCATGAAATGGAAGCATAAAATGGGAGAGAGCTGGTGCGGCCCTGCCATTTCATCTGCTAGAGTGCGGTGGGCAGACCGTGGGATCCCATGTATACTTTCTAGTCTGTTTACTCAGAATAACCGGCCTTCAGGCAACTTAAGACTCCAAAGCATGAGAATGTTTCTCTCCTGGAACTGATCTCCACAGAGGCTATCAGTATAGGAAATGACGAAAAAGCCAGAACCGCCTGATAATGGGCCTTCAAAGAGCAGAATCACCTCCCAACTCTGACTCCAGGCACTGCAGTCTGCCTGCTACACGGAGTCAGCCAGCAGCTTTCCCAGTAGGTGGAGCACTGCCTTAGGTGCACTCAGCAGTCCTTGGTTCTGCACCTGAGCCTTTCTCTATGGGGCATTCCAGACATCCTTCCTTTATTGAATTGACCTCCTGTACCCCAATATTTTTGCTTATGGTTCCCAGAAGATGCAGGCTAGAGACAAAGGCAAAAAGGAACGCGCAGGGAGGCGAGTTCTTGGTAGTCAAGCTAAGAGGGCAGCATGGTCCTGATGGGGTCTCCAAGCCTCACCCTCTACTGATGGGCAGCTCCCTTGCACCAGGGCCTCCCAGGCAGGTGTCATTCAGTCTGGTGTTGCTAGTGTGTAGAATCACATAGTAGATAACATCATTACCAGCCTCGACCCCAAATATCCTCAGCACTGGAGTTGGACCTCGTATACTAGGATCTCTGGTTGTAGCAGAACCCGGCAACAGGTGATGCCCAGGCTTATATCCACCTGTAACTACTGCTACTCTGTTACTTCCCTGCATACGTCTGAGGTATGGCACTGTACCCTGTACTGGGCAAAGCCCTCAGGGCCCTTTATAGAAGTTCCCTGACTGCCCTATGTCATGTGGTGGGATTCAGTGGTGAGTGAGTCTGTCTCCGCCTCCCTTCTCTGCCCTGCTCACACTATTGCCAACAGCAGTGTGGTTCCCAGATGAGCCAGCTTAGCTGTCATTCAAGAACTCCCCTCTGCTCTTCTCAGCTGTGGCCTCCATGCCTGATCTGCATCCACAGCCTCTGTGAAACCATGCTACTTACATACTGGCATCGTCTTCAGCACTCTGTCCCTCAGCCCCATGCTGCCAGGACTCTCTCTGGTTATATTTTGCCCCCTCTACTCCACAGTGACTGTATTCATTATCTCAGACAAGTTAAGCATGAATTACAGTGTGCATAAGTGTTTCATCTGGCACACCTGCAGCCTGATTGTCTAATAGATGGTAACCAGGCTGGACCCAGCCTCATAGTGTTTGAAGGGTGCTAAGCCCTTGAAGGGTGCTGTGCTGAGACCACAGTAGACCTCTCTGGGTGGGAGACTTGTTGAGGTTAGAAAGCTAGGGCTTGTACAGTGCTGACCACCAGAGACCAGGGTGTGCTGGGTAATTTGCATCACTAGGTCATTAAATCTCCACAAATCCCTGCTGGGGAGATACAACAGAAGTTGACAGAGGTTCAGAGGACTCCAACTGCTTATGAGTCCTGCTTAAGGTCACCAAATGGGGTTTCCAATGAGCCAGTGAGGTTCCTTTCAGTCTCTTTTCCTATTACAAGGAAGCAGCTTTCCATTGAGTAAGAAGGAAAACTCCCTGGTTGTGACAGTTGTATAAAGTGACTTCTTTCTGCAAGTGAGGAGCCCTCTGGATCCCAAAGGTGACCATCTGTCAGGGTGACATCCAGGTAGCAGGGATATTGTTTGTGCTGCAGGTCCGCTAAGTATCTTCCATGGGGATGTGATCAGGAGGCAGTCTCCTTACCCTCTGTTGGTGCTCAAGTCTGTCTTTTCTGTTCGAGAGCTCTGGGCTGATGGGACCTTGTTCCCTGTTTAAACTGTAATGATGGGTGATGCTCACCCGGTTTGTTTTGTCCAAGACAGATTTTCAGGAATAAGAGCTCACATTCTGCTCTGGGTTCCAAGAGAAGCTGTGTCCCTTGCACCTCTTGCCCAGACTGTAAATAAGTTCTACTTATTTGCACAGGAGACCAGGTCCCTTTGTTCCCCCTGCACTCCATGGAGGAGACAGCTGTTTTCTGTCAGAACTAGAGCATTTCTGAGACACAAGCCACACTAACAACCCACACTAATAGCACATGTCCCCATGTGCCTTTTCTGGAGCTCCCCAGCTCTAAGCTCCTAGAACTCCTGGTGGGAAATCCCCCACTGCTTTCTTCGTCTTTGGGAAGCAAGGAGCCTCAGTTCTGTCAGAACTGTCACTGACAGCTGGAATGAATGGCCAGGAAGAAGGATGACTTCTGAATCCACACAGTCTACAAATAAACTGAGCAAGGTGACGGGCTATTGAATAAGTCATTTGGCTAAATCAGTGCTTTCCAGCATGAAACCCAGAAAGCAATCTATTTCACAATTCATTGCCCCTCTGGTGGACAACACTGACACGCAAAGACAGTTGGGAGAAAGGCTCACCCAGTTCCTAACAGGTGGTCTTTCCAATACTTACATTGTCCCTGTATCACAAGCCCTCACTGAACCTGTGACTCACTCTCTTCCCTTAAAAGTGGCCTCTGAGTAGAAAACTCGAGAATGAGACATGAGGAAGTTAATTTTTAAGAAGCAGATTTTCTTCTATCCTTGGGTCTTCTTTGCCAAGCCATCACTAGCCCTTGAGGAAGAATAGCCAGCATCTTTTCTGCAGTGAGCTTCCTGTTTTGAGGGCTACTGTGCAACAAGGTCACCTACATGATGAATTGCATTAAATCACAGCCTCTGGGGGACAAGCATCCTGGTTCATCTACGGTTGGGGAATGCTTGTGTTCCCTGATGGCTGCAGAACCAAAAAGGAACTGCCAGAGACAGGCGAGCCCGCGGAGTGCCAAGTCTTTCATTCAGTGCTTGAGGAAGCAGACAACTTCTCATTTTCTCTGCATTCTAAAAATGCCATGCACTGTAATTTAGCTTTTGAGGAATTCGTGGAAATAACTGAGTTCAAGAGCAGAAAAATAGTTGGCCGAACTAGAGCGAGAATCTTTATGGTCATGGAGGATGCAGTCATCATTCATTCATTTATTCATTCATTCACTCAAGAAGCATTCATTCATTCCCCATTATCCTAAAGAAGGGATTCTCCCATCAAAATAAGACCCTGCCTTCAGGGACACTGCCCTCTGTTGTCATGAATATCCACATAAGCAAATAGATGTAAAACTGTGTTAGACTTGCAGACAGGGGGGCTAGCAACTTTGGTTTGGGCATGGGATCCACAGAGACAGTTAAAGCAGGGAGAGTGCCACAGTCCAGGAACAAATGTCCCCTAACGCCAGCTCCACAAAACACTTTCTCTATTATATAGCAGAGGAAACCATGGGCTGGGGAGTTGAGATGATATTTTCAAATTATACGTCTGCAAAGAAAACACACTTCAAAGGTAGCTTGGTCACAAGAGTTTGTGCTTAAATAAAAATATGAGGCATTGGTTGTCAGATGGCTCCATCATTTTCAGCAATTCAGTGCAGACTAGCCCAAAAATAAAACCAGGCACTGACTGTCCCATATCATCCTTAGAGATTCATGAGGTATGTGTTTGGCAAAGACGAGGAGAAATAAAAGAGAAATGAGAGGATACCCAATCAAGCAGCTGGAAAGTTGGGCTTGCATGCAACTGTGAGTACAGAAGAAAGGGTTTGAAAGTCAAAGGCCAGGGTACTTCAATCTGGAGTCAGTTATTCACCTTCTGTGATCTCCTTCCCTGGACAAGAAGAAGGATCTTTCCCTATCAAAAGAGTGAGTGGCTGGGTTGGAGCTCCTCCCTAAGAGGTGGCCCAAATCCTGGTTTAGCACCCCCTTCTGGCAATTCACCAACTTTGTAGATTGAAGTTCTTCCTTCTACAAGACTTACCCAGCCTCGTAGCAGCTCATAGGCTGTGACACCCAGTGACCACCAGTCCACGGGGTATGAGTACCCAGGACCTCCATCCACATACACCTGGAAGACTTCAGGGGCTGAAATGACAAGGCAGAGAGAATATTAGCCATACCTTGACTTGAGCACAGGGAGACAAGCCTGCTGGTACTTATCTTACTATCACCAGCTCCTGCCTCTGGGGAGCTACAACAGGCTTTGGAACGAGCAGAAAGATACTGAGTGTATGTTCCCAAGCTAACAGCAAGGGAGGTACTTGGCCATGAGTCGCATTGTGAGACCCTAGCATAGTTCATTCCTCAGTGGAAAGTAAGACCTGAGCACATGGGTTTGGAGGATTGCCACTATCTCAGTATCAACATGGGCCAGGTACTCAGCTATTAGGATGCTCAGGAATGATCTAGGCATGGAGATAGACACAGAGCAAACAGAATGGACTTCTGGTGGCCCAGGCAGGACTAGGGACATGGCATCTGTCTGAGGGGCAATGAGTTTAAGTCCCCGGCAGAGGAAATGTTTTTGAAAAGGGATAGAAGTGAAGGTTGCAGAGCAGTGTAGAGGTGATTGCTTCCCTCCCTGGGATGGCACAGGTCGGCATGGCTGATTTGATGTTATGTCAATTTTACCTCCCCTTTGTTCTTGAGAACCACTAGACTGTCAAGGTTTCAGGTGGCACTGAGGGCATCAAGGAGAAATTGGATCAGGGTACAAGAAAGATCAAGTTGGCTGGATTCTCTCTAGGGCTTAAATGAGATGTGCAGTCAGATCCCAGATTCCAGATTCCAGCCGGCTTCTGTCTGTTTTTCTTTCACTCTGCATTTTAACAGAGTGTTCTTGCCCACAAGCTTCCCTTTCCTTGAGATTACAGCTTCTTGGGATGTGCTATCATTGAACACCTATAACAGATGAGGTTCAGGGAGAATTATGGGTATATGGGAAGTCACATGGCTGAGACAGAGAAAACTGAAAGGTGCTTCCTACTTTAGCCAAATCCTTGTCTGACCAACATTCTTTCAGTATGAGATCATGTTCTAGAGAATGGTGGAACTAAGAGTTTGAAAAAAACAGCAAATGGTCATGTTAGAAATAGGAAGACATTGGGTTTGACTGAAATAGAATTGAACATATCACTTAGTTTCTTCACCTTTTTTGACAAATATGGGTAGTAATTATGGTTTATTCATTGGTGTATTTATTATCTTTGTGAACTTGACACAGCTTAGAATCATCTGGGAGGAGCGTCTCAGTGAAGGATTGTCTACATTGGGATGGCTCGTAGGCATGTCTGTGAGAGATTATTTTAACTAAATTAACCCATGTGGGAAGATCCTGCCAACTGTGGGTGGCACCATTCCCTAGGCAAAATGTCCTGAACTGTATGAGTGGAGGAACTGATCCTGGTCTGAGCACAAACAAGTGAGCATTCACACATTCATTATTCTCTGCTCTTACCTGTGGGTCTGATATGACCAGCTGTCTCAAGCTCCTGCCACTGTGACTTCCCCATGGTGATTTACTGTAACCCAGAACTGTAAGCTTAAATAAGCTTCTTCTCCCCAAAGTTACTTTATGTCAGAGTATTCTATTACAGAAATGAAACTAGAAGAACCATATGGCTGGGACAATTCAGCAGCTGCCTGCAGGACACACCGGACACTCTGTAAACTGAAAATATGAATGGCAGTCTGATTGTTACACAAACCTTCCCTTCCTCTGCCATGCTCAGCCATCACACCACCCACCCAGTACCACATAACAGAGATGTGGAGACCATTCTAAACTTTACTCTCCCTGCCATATGGATTAACTCTCTTCAAATACTTTAGGTTTCGAGTGTTTAGCTTTGTTTTTGTGTGTACTTTCCTATCTATCCCTAGATCAGCAGACTCCGAAGTCAGTGATCTCATTTGTTCTTTACTCAATCCCATCATGGAGGCAGCCATGGATCTAGATAGAACCATGGGAACTTACTTTCCTGTACCAAAATCCATTTGTTTGTCTGGCTTCTTCCTGACCTAGGGGATCTGGGAGAGAAAGGCTTGCATGTTTTACTAGGCAGCCCCAGGGCCTGGACACTATGGCCTTGTGACAGCTTCCCAGATGTGCCATGGGTACAGGGTGTGTCAAGTGTGCTTCAGAGCTTCTTACAAGTCCCTGTCATGGCCACAGTCCTGCTCACACTGGGGCCTCAGTGTAGAAGCTACAGGTGAGGGTTGCTTCCAGGTTCCTGTGAATGGGAGATGACAGATGTTTGCAGTTGTGGAGAAGCTGATTCTCCCCTCTTTGCACTCTCGTGGTGGATGACAGAACAGAAACGCTGATGTCATAATCCCTGCACAGCTGCTTTTGTGGTTCAGAATCACAATGCAGAGGCCAGATGGGAGTCAAGAACCTGACAAAGTCCTGAATGACAGCACTGTGGCTCCAGCTGCTGTGAAGGGTTCTGTACAAATTGAATCCTTTTAGCGCTCAGTGGGGTAGGTGCAGAAGGCTCTGTGATGAGGAAGCTGAGGCAAGAGGATTGTAGTGGGCTAACGGCAGGTCCCCAAGCCTCACTCCCAGTACTTGTGAATACCACCACATTCTGAAATAGGGCCTTTGCAGGTATAGTGGAGGGTCTCAAGATAAAAAGCATCACACGTTTAGGCTTGGTCCTAAATCCCATGAACAGTGTATTTATGAGAGAGATGAGGAGTGATCTAAGACACAGGATGACTGTGTGAAGATGGAGATAAAGCATGAAGTAAGGTAGCACACATCCAGTGACACCTGAGGCTGCCTGAGCTGGAGAAAGTGGAGGGACCCCCCCCCCAACCCCAGCTGAGCCTTCTGAGCCAGCATGGCTCTACTACACCATGCTAGCTCAATTCCAGCTTCCAGAATCTCAAGGAACAGCTTCTCTGTGGTTTCAACTCTGGCTTATAAAATTTTGTTCTGGAACCACAAGAAGCAGCTACAAGGTAAGGGACTTGTCAGGATCACCCACCTAGCTTGTCAGAGCTGGGATCAAATGGGTCTCAGGTTTCTGGCACCAAACTCTTTCCCTTGGTACTGGAGACTGCCAGGAAGGACTGGGTTGCCCAGGGATTGGGGTTCTGGTCCTTCCTCCTCCATCTTCCCATCTATAGGGGGTACTTTACACTACACATCCCTATACACTATGCCCTCTAGGTCTCCTCTGTCTCCATGGAGTTGGTCCAGCTCAAAGATGGCTCCTGGGAGGAAAAGGTTCAGTTTTTTTACTCATATCTCATCTTTGTTCATGCGCTGTCTTTGGGTGGACATCATTATTGCTCTCTGACTCCTGTAGGAGCTTTGCATGCAACCCCATCCCCAGAGCTTCCTGCTTTGGTCTGTCCTTGAAGCTGAGTGTGTCTCCTCTCTGCCATGTGACACAGACCATGATAATGTGCTGGTACATCTTACTGCTATGCCAACTGCTGTATACATGGTTCTCCACAGGGTTGTCAGTTATGGGAAGGTTAACCAATGCCCAAAGCAAAAGGGGCCTTTCTTAGAATCATGAGGTCCAGTTCCATTCATTCCTGCTTGGCTTCCCAGGACCTTTTGAGTACCAGTATGCACAGACAATTTTAAAGGAGCCCAACTCAATCGAATGGATTGGCAATATCTTGACATGATTCTGGTACCATTTTGCTTGTATCTCTCAGTAGGGCATGGCAGGGTATTGATTCAAGGAACCAGTCTAGATGGTAACTCCAATTGTGCAATCTGCTTGCAGTCTTGAGACTTTACAGAAATCAGCAGAGGCATGAATACCACCAAAATACGCTGTGTTTCCCCCCTCTATCCCTACATATGAGGATAATGTCTCATTTATAAATCAGGCCCAGGGAGAGAGTGACAACAATAGCAAGTGATAAAAATAGATCAAAATGATAAATCACCTAAGAATTGTGTGGATGTGTCTTCTCATTCTCTCTGAAAACATCTCATTATTCTTTCTTCCTTCTCCTGTGATGGTGTGAGATGCACAGTGAGGTGATGGATGAACTGTAGGCTCCCGTGTCAGGGTCACATTGACACAAGCACTGCCATACTTGATAGTCTACCGATAACTTAGATGTCTGGGCAACTGGTGGGAAGGTAGTATACACAGCATGGATACACTGCAGAAAGTTATTTCTCCTGTTCTGGGCTGGAGAGTATGAGATTCTACCACACACCATGGAGCCTCTGACTACACTCCCAGCATGTTCCTGTTACCTAGCAAGGTCAGCCTCACCGTCCACGAACTGCCTTGACTAACAGCCAAACATGTCTTCCAAGGCAGGTTTTTAATTGAAGTGAGTTTCCATGCCAAAGGGTATCAGACCATCACACAACTGGCCTTCCAGAAGAACAAGGACACATGGAGTCTGGTGGAAGGAGTTGCCTTTCTTCCCCCAGAAATATAAATATATGCTTGGTAGGATTTACCACCCAGGCTAACCATGCAGAATTCATGTGCTCATTCCACTAAAAACAGAAAAATACAATCACTTTCTACATTGCCCTTTCTCACGTGCTGTTCAGCTCCATGGATGCTGTGGAAGGTTTTGATGTGCACCAGAGCGTGAAATGCTATTTAGCATGGAACCTGCCAGCTGACAGGCTGCCCACATCTGCCTCTCCAGGTAATTATGCCCTTCTGGACTGTGAACCGAGTCCCTGCATTTCAGCTGAGAGTAGGGTGGGGTCGTTCAAGATCATTTCTCTTTTTCCCTAAATGTTCCACAGAGAAGCCAAGGCTGGGGAGTTCTGGGTCATCTAGTCCAACATGGCCCAGAGTGGGCCCCCTTCCCACTCATGCCATGGCAATGTGTCTCCAGCTTGGTATCTCAGACACTGGAAACCTCACCCCTGGGCACCTCTGCCATAGGTCCCCAGTCCTTTACATCCACCCACCCATCCAGATTCTTCCCTCTCTTGTTTCTGGATCACAGGTGATGCTGATGGTTTGCTCACCTGTGAGGTCCAAAATCAGGAGTCACCATGGACTCCACCTCCTCTTTCAGCCTGTCACTGATCACTCGGTCTCATCACTCTTCCCTTCTGGAACTTTCTTCTCTGGCCTCCACTCTAATTTCTGTGTAATCTTTTATCATCTCTGTCCCCTTAACTTTACCTTCATGTGCCCAGAGAGATCATTGTAAGTCCATTCAGTCAACAGAGAGCTCAGGCATACAAAGAAAGTCACTTGTCATCACTGAGCTCAAGTCCCATGCTAACAGATACAATGGCCTCGAGTGAGCTAGGCCTCAGTTTCCTCATCTGTTGGATGGGGTAACAGTCTCTTCTATGTAACATTACTGAGAAAGAAGGTGTATTATGATGTTCACTGAGCATACAGTAAGTGCTCAACAAATGTTCATTAGTCAAGCATTTAGCCTATGAGTAAGTCTCCGGCTCTATGGATTAATGACAGCCCCCACACCACAATGAGATAGCACTGGCCAAGCTTCCTTTTGGGACTGGTGCAAAGCAGGTTCCCAACAGATGTGATCTGGCTTTTAATATTGAAGTCTGTCTTTGCATGGGCAGCAGGAACCGAGCTCACTCAGGCATATACTATACACGGTTTCCAGATGGTTCAAGTGCTTGGTCATAATTCTTTGCATTAAAATGAACCAATAACTGTAGAGATAAGTGGTGGGCCTGGGCACTCTGAATTCCACAAGGGTCATTTAATTTTGTTTGGTTCCTAGCTAGCCAATGAACTCAGGTGTCACTCTCTTATATATTAATTTGTAATAAAATGAAACTACCACCACAGGCTACTGGTCTCTCTCAAGGGGTGTTGGCAGCATCCACGGCAACAGGAAACAGCTTTTGTTAAAGTGTAAGACATTTCTCAGCCATAGACCATTAGGATTTCATGGTCTGTGTGAGAAGAGGAAAGGGAGGGGAGTCTGATTGGCTAAGGAAGAAACACAGAGGCTCTGATAAGAGGCAGAAATGAATCATAAGCAGTCCCAGAAAAGCACTTCATGTTAAATAAGTCAGATTCTTCTAGTAGAGTGGATAGAAGGCAAACTCGAATCCCCAGGAAGATTTGGATGTGCTTTTAACTGCTGAGCCATCTTCCCAGCCCCCTGGCTTGCAGCAAGCAGTTCTAATGAGAAGTGCTGAGACAGAGTCAACACATTTAACAGTTAACATGTGAAGCAGGGGGGCAGACTTCTAAACAGCATCTCTCGCAGAGACATTCATTAACATCTGGATGGAATATCCTGCATCCAAATGTCCACAACCAGATGTGCTTTGGCTTCAGATTGCTACAGACTCTGGGATGTTTGCATATACGTAACGAGGTATCTCCAGGGTAGGATACAGGTCTCAAAAACGAAATTAATCCAAATCTCCAGTAGCCTCATGTATATATCATGGACATAATTTTGCAAAGTTATGGGTACTTGCCTTTTCACTGTGGCCTGTCACATGAGGTCAGGTATAAGTGCCATCATATCAGTACTTAACATTTTGAACTTGGGGTTTAGATTTCTACACTAGGAATGATCATCCTGCAGACTGCTACTTAGCTGGTTCTAGATTCTCTATTTGTCCAAGACAAATGAATATGTTTAGCATTACTACAGAGCCCCAAATTATACCATGCAAAGCAGGTACTGTGTGATTTTTTCATGCCTCACTACGTTTATCTTCCTTGATTATTGGCCAGATTTGTTCCCTTGGGTGATTTCTGTCAGTCAGCCCCTTCTTGCCTAAGGGTCCTGGTGAATATAGTTCCATGTCTGTGCAATGCTCTGTGTGTCTTCTGCTGAACAATGTTAAGACATCTTTCAGGATACAGTTGAAGTATAACATCTCATTGAAGTTACTCTGGGCTCCTCCAGTCCCATTCCTCTGCCCCACTAATAACTCCCTTTCTCATCAGATGTGAAATAGTTCTGCTGTGTTGTAGCACCAATGTTGGACTGTCACATCTAGCCTGTTTGAGGGCATAGTCCATCGTTGAGAGGAGGGGATGGTGGCAGGAATGTGCAATGGTTAGACACATTGCATCTGCAGTCAGGAAGAAGAGATGGTGCTGTGGTTCAACTTACCTTCTCCTTTGGGATGAAACTGCCCACATTTGGAGTGGGTTTTATTTCCTCTGTTAAACCCTTCTGGAAACATCCCCATAGGCATCAAGAGGTATATTTCAGCCAGATTAACAATTAAAATTAATAATTACATTACCCAGTGGTAGCTTTTCTTAAACTAATTATCATTATCAAAGTAAAGTGTTTTGCAGCAGACACAAGGGTGTGACTACTGCTTGACCTGAGTTTGCCACCAGAGAAAGACAGGGCTGGAGGAAGAGGGTGACAGCCTCAGCTGAGCCATGTGTGGGTACAAGCAAGGGGCCCATGGCTTGCCCAGATGATAAGAGTAGAGCTCATACCCACTTACCAGCTCGTTTCTGTAGTTCCACAGCTTTCAAGAAGAGAACAAGGACAGAAAAAAGACTGTGGGAATTCCTTGGGGATGCAGAGGTTAGGAGAGGAGCCATTGCTTCACATATACATGCAGACAAGGCACCCATACACAGAAATGAAATAAATTCATAAAAACGAGCTTTCCTGAAATGATGAGTCATCAAATCAGCTACTCAAGAATCCCAGAGAACATCAGAATAAATAGACACAATGAAAGCAAAACTCAAGCTTCCAGTATATCGCAGGCATAACCAACAGCTAATGATTTGGGCAAAGTTCCAGATGCAGCTCAAGAAAGACAGACATATTGCAGAGCAAAGCAATGAAGATGGGAGGCACATCATGGCCAAAGGCAGAGGTGCTGCAGCAGGGTAGTACAGTTAATTCCCCAAGAAAAGAAAAGTTGTTAACCTGGCACTCAATATACAGGATATTCATTCAAGTTATCTTTTTAAAGGGTAATAATTTTGCAACAAACACTTTTAAAAACACATTTATCTAAACACATTTTATTGCCAGTAGACTTTCATTAAGATTGATTTTAAGATATTCTCCAAGATATATGATATCAGATAGAAAACTGAAACTAAGTACACACAAAAAATAGTGGTAACAGAAAAAAAAGAAGATATATACAAAATTAATTCTTCATTTTGATGACTATAAAATGCCATCGACCATCAGAAACAAAAATAAGATTGATGAATTGAAAAATAAGATTGTGTATAACAAGTAAAACAGAAGGTGGTGGGAAGATCGGGGAATATATTCTTGTGAGATTATTTTTTTAAAAAAGGATTTCTTTTTATTTATAAATCATACATATTGCCTTTGTGTATATGCACCTGAGTGCAGTGTCTTCAGAGGCCAGAAGAGGGCGCCATATCTCTTCAAGCTGGAGTTACAGGTGGCTGTAGTCTGTGTAATGTGGGTGCTGGTAAGCTTGCACTATACAATCTTAACCACTGAGCCATCTCTCCAGTTCCCTTTTATGAGATTTTTAAAGCCAAATTTCAGAACAGTTTCTGTTGAGTGATATAAAGCTAGGATACTCTGTATGCTTGCTCTTTCAGGAACAAATACTGAAGTGAGAGTGAGATAAAGGGAGAGATAAATGAGGATCGACTCAGAAGCAGCAAAAGAGGCACGCAGATCACGTGGGATGGCGATCACGTGGGATGGCGATCACGTGGGATGTGGGGGAAGAAAAGAAAAGGCTAGACAGTGGCTTTAGACTGAATCCTGTCCACAGTCGTGCTGCACAAGATATTGGATCATTAGAGACTTAGAGAATCACGCTGGGCATTAGCAGTAGAATGATACAGAGAAAATTCCTAATTCTTTTTGGAAATGTTCGTAACAGAATGTCAATATAATGCTTCAAAAGTTATAGGGCTGTAGATCCAGCTGGACTTTGTTTCCTGTGTGCAACATCCCTGAGAGGAAGAAGTCTCACATCAGTTATCTGAACATCCACATCATGCACCTGGACTAAGGTCAACAGGTGACCTACGGAAGCAGAGAAAGACATAAAGACAAGAGGAAAATGGATGCAGCAGAAAATAGAAACGTAACAGACAATTTAGATAAAAAAAAAAACCTGATACTTAAAAAAATCAACACGTTTATTATCCTGGAATCAGTATGACTAGAAAATCAGAGAGAAAGTATAAAATACTAACTCAAGAATGAAAGAAGAGCTGTCATCCCAGAACCCACAATCCCCAAAGAGGGTGAGGGAATGTTACCCATGCATGGATGCCCAAGAATCTGGTTAGATAGAACACATCAATTCTCTGACAACAATAAACTATTGTGTTTCATATAATACCTACTATTTTCAGATACTGAATTCATAGTTGTAAAGTTTTCTTCATACCCAGTAATATCAGGTTCAATCCTATATCTTCACTGGACAATTTTATTAAATTCACAAACGAGTAGCAATGATCCCCCCACTTATACTGCCAACAATACTCTGCTCCTCAAACCTCACGGAGTTGTCATAAAAACAATGTAAAGATAAGCAAATATTCCTCATAAACAAGATGCAAATATCATAAACAAGATATTAGCACCTGGATTCCAGACTTGCCTAAGGAAGCTAACATGTCATGACTAATGAGATGCCTTCTGGGAATGCTGGGCTGTTCTGCATTGCAAAAATTCATCAAGGTACTTCAGTAGATTGTATGAAAGAAACCATCAGATTATATCAAAAGATCAAAAACAAAGTGTGAAGTACAAGGAGCCCTGCAGTGTGTGAAGGAATAGATGCACAGAAAGTTTACTTGGAGCTGATGGGCCTTGGAGACCCGGGTTGACTGCTGGCTCTGCAGTCACTTCTGTCACACAGTGTAGCCACTGTCACTGTCTCCATGATTAGTCATTTCTCTTGAAAGAGTTGCCATGGTGACGTCCCACAATACCCACATTTGCTCATCACAACTTTCTTGGGGATAGGAATTGACAGGAGTAAGGGGTGAGGAACAAGGGCCAAGTGTGTGGTGGCCTCATGTCTCCCTATGTTCTCACCAGTGATAGATTAAGATTTCTTTAGGGCCTGCCTCTGATACTTCAAAAGCAGGCAAACGTGAGCTCAGCTCTGCCCTTGAGCACTTAGTGTAGGTAGGACAGGAAGCCACAGTGGTAATGGCGCTGCTAACAGCAACGGCAGTTTCTTCGCATCAACACTGGCCACCTTCCAGGTACAATGCTGTGAACTTTTCTCAATTCTGCCATGACATCTGCACCCATACCCGCCGTGCTGATTTGAATGGGAATGGCTCCATAGGCTCACATGTTTGAACGCTTGGTCTCCAATTGTTAGAACTGTTTGGGAAGGTTTTGTGCAACCTTGTTCGGGGGAGGTGTCACTGGGTGGCCATTGAGGCTTCAAAAGCCCATGCCATTCACAGTTCGTTCTCTCCCTGCCTTGTGCTTGTGGATCAAGATGTGAGCTCCAAGTTACTGCCTGCTAGCTGTTCCCATGTTCCCTGCCATGATGGTCATGGATTCCTCTGCAGCTGTGAGTCCCCAATGAAATGCTTTATTTAATAAGTTTCATTGGCTATGATGTTTTGTCACAGGAATAGAAACCTAACTAAGGCATCTATTGAGGCGCACTGTACCCACCAGCAACCACTCGACTTCCTAGAAGCAAAGACTGGCTGGAAGTTTTCCAGTTAGCATCTCCTGAGGCTCAACTCAAAGGGCACAGGATGTGCATTATTTGGATACTGGGAGTCAAGCCCTTTCTCACTTGGTCTGCCTTGTCTCTTTCTGAGCTGTTCCTGGTTCTTTCGGCTTTAACAGAATGGGCTCACCCAGCTTGCAATGCTGCCTTGCTCCTTAGAACAAGCCAGTCCTTCAGCCTCAGCTCCTTTCCATCTTTCTCCAAGAAAGCATGCTCTCTGCATCATCTTCTGCAGGAAAGTGTCCATGAAGAGGCCATTTCCCCCTCTCTGGAGGAACTGCTTCTTCTCTCTGTGCCTCTGCCTGCCTGCCTGAGATCTTTACACACTTGCAAGTTTGTTTCCCCAGGCCTGAACACTAAGGACCAGGAGGTCTATCTTCATCTGCCACCCTGTGCTTCCCTCCAAACCCCATGACCCCCTCACACTCCTAGATATTTGCTGAAGAGAATCTCCTTTCCATTCAGCCTCATATTAATGAACTGGAGAACCCTGGGTCGCATTTTTGACTTCTATTCTGATACATTTTACAGAGATTTCTTCGATTCAGTGGTGAATCCCATATGCTTTTTCAATGAATGAAATTCCGTTCTGGGTAAATATTCCTTCTAGAGAAATCTTTGCGTATCACCTTTTAGGACCTTAGTCATCAGTGTACTCTGAAAGACACGCTTGGAACATTCTAGGATCAGAACATTGCTATCAGGGTTTGGAAGCAAACAGCTCCAGTGAGTGAAATCAACAAACTGTCCCTTGGCATTGGGAATTCAGAGCTTTGGGAACCCTGGGGGTGAGCTTTAAGAAGAACCCTGAAATCCATGGCTGGCCTTGCCTGCCCCATCATCCCTGGAAACATAGCCATTTGGAGATCACCCTCCAAAGCCCAAGAACTTCTCTCCTGCACATTTGCCCATTAATTCGGGTCCAAGACTCCTCTAATTAGGACACCAAAATCCCTGGATCCTACATACAGCTGTGATAATAAACTGACTCTTGTCAGAGAAAGATCAGCTTTTTAGTATAATGTCTTGGTGTCCAAAAGCAGCTCGGTACAGAGACGGGAGCTTAAGTTTCGGATCCAAAATGCTTCAAATCACATCTTCCTCTCTAAGTAGCTGTGTGACCTTATGCAGGCTAATGGACCTCTCTGGACCTCAGACTCCTTGTATGTAAAGTGAGAAAATGCCAGTGGATACTCTGAGGATGAAGCATAATGATGATGTACACACAGTAGGACCACAATCATAGTGTATAAAAGTGGGGCTAGTGGGGTGTGACCAGATGGTCCCTCACAGTTCTCCCTCCCTGAAGGGAAAGAGCCAGGACCCAGCTGCTTCATTAAGGGAGGCAGGGACAGGAGGCAAAGTGGAGTTTTGAGGAAGCCTTTTACTTTTGCCAGTATCTATTGACAATCCTTACTTAAGTTTAATATTAATTACTAGTGACTTAATTGTTGAATTCTGGGAAGAAAAACACATAGGTTTTTATTATATAGCCCAGGATAGCTTTGAACATGTGATGCCTCAGCTTCTGCCTTCTAACTGCTGAGATTCCAGGGGCAAGCTGCCAGGCTTGGCCTAGACTCTACGTGTCTACACCAGAGCTGACAGCAAATTGTGCCATCAGAAGCTGTGGATATATTTACTCCATAGCTAAGCTTTCTCCACCTTCCCACAAGTCATATGGTCGGAACAAACATCAGTCATGAAGACCATCATGTGGGGATGCCTGAAGAGTAAGGAGCAGAGAGGGACCCCAAAGCAGGGAGTGAGGGGCTTAGACAGGCAGTGCATAAACCCCAGTGCTCAACATCTGGCTGAGGACAGCAGAGTTGGCTTCGGTTTGCCAGCTTTGGTATGGCAGAGACAAAGGACGGAGGTTCTTCCTTCTTAAAAAAAAAAAAAGTGCTCTAAGGAAAACTACTAATGACTTTCCTCTTTGTGACAAGGTGCCTGACAGACCCTGCCTAGAGAGGCAGGGTTTGGTGAGAAAGGCATGGCTATAACATAGTGGCAAGAGCTGCAGTATCTATGTCAGAAGGAGAGTGGGGCAGCTTGCTAGCATCTCTGTAGACCAGCATCCAGAACCCAGCTGAGCTATGACTGCCAGTGCATGCTTCTGAGTCAACCCAATCCTCCAGCTAGGCCCCAATTTCCCAGAGTTCCAAAGTCTCTCAAAACAGTGCTACCAGCTGGGGACTAACTGTTTTAACATGGGAGCCTGTGAGGGACAGTCCATATTCACCCTGTAAGAGCAAGAGGGAGAAACACAATAGGGCAGGACAGAGAGCAGTGGGCAAAAGGAAGACAAGGTCCAGGTAGAGATGGGGTGAAGGTCAACACCAGGTACTCATGGCAAGCATGATGCCTGTCTATCTCCTTCCCCCTCCCTCCCTCCCCCCCCTCCCTCCCTCCCTCCCTCTCTCCCTCCTTTATTTTCTCTCCATTCTCTTTCTCTTTGTTCTGGAGATGGAACACAGAACCTCCAGCATACCAGGCAAGCGCTCTTCCTCTGAGTCACCTCCAGCCCCTGCAGAGGTCCTCGTGCACCCCCACAGAGAGGAGAGCTGAATCTGTGAAGTGAGGGAAGTTCTCCTGAGTCCTGCCATCTTCTAGTAGTTTAAGAGAACATGTTTCACTTATAAGACAGGAACAGAAAAGGATCAGAATGAACAGACAGAGGCTCTTACACAAAGGTACACAGAAAGACTTGCCAATGAAACGGAGAGCAGCTTGAATACTGTGTGGCAGGCTGGGCCACTAACATTCCACAGGAAGGTAGGCCTCCTAGTACCCATCCCATGAAGTCCCTCTTCCAGGGTTAGTCATGTGACTGTCTTTGCCCAATAGAAGCTTGGAAAATTTGAGAATCTGACACCAGCTATGGTGCTCAGCATACAGAGACTCCTGGCTATCTTGAGATGCTGTCCTAGGTGGTGAAGCTTGCCGAGTCCCTTGATATCTTGAGTTAACAACTGCTGACATCATTAAGAATGCCAAACAAGTCACAAAAGAACAACACAAATGACACTAAAAATACCCTGGAAACCAGGCAAGAGAAGTCAGAGGAAGGTAGAAACAGAGAGGTGAGAGATCGTTCCAGAAATAAAGCCTGCACCAGAAGGCACACAAAATCAATAAACTATAGGCAGGGACTTAAAGCAGACAGAAGCAACACTCTTTCAGAAAGCCAGGACTGAGTGTCAAGATGGCTCAATAGGTAAAGACTCGGGCTGACAAGCCTGAGGACTCAAGTTCAATCCCTGGGACTCACATGGTAGAAGGAAAGAACTTATTGGAAAGGTGTATCTGACCTCCACATACAGGCTATGGTGCTCATGTGTACACACACACACACACACACACACACACACACAATTAAAAATATATTATTTTAGAAGAAAGCTGTGACGAGTCACAAGAAGATTTAAAAGAAAGTGACATATACTGAAGGTGAGCAGAGAAGACTCAATAGGTGTCCTTCATAAAACAACCCGAAAGAATAAGAAACGGCACTTCCTCAAGAAGCCCCAAGAAAAAACAGCTGGAATCATGCAAGGACAGACGAACATGTGCTCAAGAATATATACCCAGAATGACCAACACCAAAGCCAAGTGACATTCTGATGATGTTACCCAATTTTATTGAGAGAGGACAGCAAAGTTTTGTTCCTACCTATTGGAGAAGAATTTTCTAGAAAACCAGAGAAGAAAGGATTGTTGAGCAGTGTGGAGAGGCGGTGTGGAATTGCCCCTTGCTACAGAGGGCAGGGATCCTGCTGGGGAAAGTGGAGCCCAAGTGGGATGTGGGACATTAACAAGGGTACACTGGGAAGATAGGAGGAAACCCAGGATGCTCACCCATGTAGGGCTTGGTGCCAGCCATGGAAGAAGCCTTCTCAGTTCCTTTCAGGACCGTGGCGATGTTGAAGTCCGTGATGTGCACATGCCCTGCAGAGAGAAAATACAGAGAAGCAGCACTGTGGATGTCCGTGCTCTCTCCCTGTGTGACTAGAGGCTGTGGTCTGTAGTCTGCATGGTAGGCACAGGTTGCAGACTCCAGGCCTTATGTCCATCATTAAGTAGTCTCTGTTTCTTACGGTATCTCCTCTGCATTCTGGTTTTATGTGTGAGATCATTGTTGGGCACATGTTATTTGTGTGATTATGTTTGTGTTGCGGGGCTGGATGACGCATGGATATAAAGTTAACGCACACTGATCTGAAGATGGAAGGTCAGTCTGGGTGTCACTAAGGAAAGCTGCGAGGAGCTGTGATGGGGAGGGTGTGGTAGAAGCTCAGGCTATGGTTAATGTGGTCCCTGGGCTTTTAGCATTGAACTTGATGGACTAGAGGAAGAGCACATAGCTTTTCATCCAACCTAACGTTATGGCAGCAGATGGGACCTGAAAAGGATGGGAGACCCTATGATGCAGAAGCTTAAAAAATGAGAGAAGAAAGACAGAGAGAGAACGGGAGGGAACAGGGATGTGGAGTTTGGGTAAAAGGAAGAAAGATGGAAGGGAAAAGAGGAGAATCCTGAGGGGTCAGCATTTGTCTGGGGTATTTGGCATGTGAAGGACTTGAGGGAAAAACGTGCACGTTGTTTCTCTCAGTCTCCACACCATGTAGACACAGCTCTTTCGCTGTCTTGGAATGAGGCACTTACATATAGATAAGAGAGGGAGAGCTTGCTCTGTGGGTACATGAAGGTCACCGGCTGGAACAGGTGCAGTGAGGCCCTGGGGACCATGTGCAGAAGAGGCATGCCCAAAGCAGTCAGCCACGGTGGACAGAAAAAAGCAACAGTGGCCTCAGGCACCAGCCCAGTACCCACAGTACACGGCTGCCAGCACATATGTGCAGCAGAACTGTGGGCTCTATCAGGAGCACTGCAGCTCCCCGCACCCCCGGGGGTGGGGAATAGTGCTTATATTGGTTTCTCAAGGATGAGGCTGACTTTGCCAGACAGGTCCTAGGCGAATGACGGGTGTTTATCCTCCAGCCAAAATCAGGCAACAGGGTCTCCCTTGTTTTCTCGTCTCTAAGGACAACAGGCAGGCAGGTTCACCTTCTTGAGTGCTGTGGCTGTGTGTGGAAGGTATCAGCCTTTGTTGTGTTCCATCATGAGTAGCTTTATGCATGGCATGCCCACAACCACAGAGAAGGTTCTGGAGCCTATAAGTGCAGCTTTTATTCAGCTTTCTTCCCTTTCTCCTGTTCTTTAAAAACTTTAGTATTTACATTTTTAAAGTAAGGCCATCTTATTCAAATAAACCAATTAACATGGGATGGTTATGAATTTCCTTTGTGTGAATCTATGTGTATGTTCTCTCTCTCTCTCTCTCTCTCTCTCTCTCTCTCTCTCTGTTATATATATTTGTGCACATGTTTGTGTGGGGTTGCACACACACATGCATGTGTGTATATTTACAGGCCAGAGGTCAACATTGGGTGTCTTCCTCTATTTCCCCTTACTTTTAGAGATAGAGTCTCTTATTGAACTGGGCTAGACTGGCTGGCCAGCAAACTCCCAGCATCCTCCTGTTTCTGCCTCTCTAGCTCTGAGATTACGGATGTGCACTGAGACATAGCACTCACTGTGCACCAACATGACTCCTCCCTTTCTTAAGTTGCCTTTGCCAGGTATTCTGTTACAGCATCAAGAGGAGGAAGTAATCTGAGTAGTTATTAAACTAAACTGAGGTTGGGCATAGCCTGAAGTGGAGGGGCAGCCTGCTAGATCTCTGCAGCAAGTAAGGGTGCTGCTGGCAGAAGGGACCACCAGGGACCAGCAAGAAGGCCAGATGGTGAGCAGGAGTGTTAAAATTGTCAGGATCAAAATGAGGTTGCTTCTGACAAACCCAGGCAGTGTTGAACACATTCTCATACTTAATGGCCTGATAAACAAACATCTTTGTAATGATTCTGTCAAAACAAGATTGTCACTATGACCCCTCCTACAGGATTAACCATTAGCTCAGACACAGTTTTCTTCAGGCACAACTTTGTACCAGAAAAGCTTAGGTCACCCCCTAGTCACAGCCAAGGAGGAGCCTCTGAAGCCACTGAACTTGCTCTAGAACACCTTGCATGTGCCTCTCCTCCCAGCATGGAGGTGTTCCCTTTGCCTTCATCTCCCTGGATGTTTCTACAACCCACCATAGAACATGTATTATGTTCTAGCTCACATATGTATTATGTTCTAGATCACACATGTACTATGTTCTAAATCACATATGCATTACGTTCTAGATCACACATGTACTATGTTCTAAATCACATATGTATTATGTTCTAGATCACATATGTATTATGTTCTAGATCACTGGCTTGTTTCCTTTACGGTTTTTGTGTTATTGACAGGGAGAAGGCAGGACATGGGTAAGCAGTGTTGGACCCTGAGGGCTGTGGAAATACTGCGTCTTGTTCTCTCTGAGAAGGTTTGGACCTAATCAGACTGGATTTTGACTGTCACTTTGGATCCCTGATGTGAGTGGAATATGTCAGCCAGGACAAAAGCAGGGAAAGTGGGAACTAGTTAAGAAAATGCAATTGCACTTGAGTGTATGCTGCATGGGGCAGCACATGTTAGACTGTGCAGACCTCAGAGCACGTGCCCAGCCTCAAGCCTCCCGGGAGGGGGGTATTAGTAAGCCTTACAGCTTACTTTTAAAGTATTTTTTATTATTGTCACTGTGGGGAGTGGGGCACACATGCAACAGGGCACACATAGAAGTCAGAAAACAACTGTGTGGAGTTGGTCTCTGCTTCTGCCCTTACATGGCTTCCTGGGATCAAACTCAGGTCATCATGTGTGCAGGTGCATGCAAGCACCTTTACTGAGGAGACATCTTCCCTCCCTCTATTTTCTCTTTCAAAAGAATGACACTTGGGATGCCATAGCATAGCAGCCACATGTATACATGCAATGGAGCCCTGTGGTGCTATGCTGCCCGACCATCACCACCACCTCAGAGCCCAGGCAGCTGCACCTGAGTTACTTCTTTCTGGCTCCTGGTTTGAGGGCCCTGGTCAACCTGGAATCAGATGCTTCGTAGTGTGTGCACAATGGGTAACATACAGTAGACTTCCACTTCTGCTGTCCCAGTGTGCTAAATAATGACTTGTGACTTCCTGTTGAGCACCCTCTGATGGCTGAGTTTAGATGTGAGAATTATTGTTGATCAAGTTTTCCTAGGAAGCACCAGATGGCACAGTGCACAGAGGAACTGGGCATCAGACTACCTGTTTCCATAACCAAAACCACCCAGAACTCCCAGGGCATTGTGGGAGACCTGCTAGCAAGGCTCTAATGGGGGTATTATCACCGATGGTCAATGCTCCCAGCCTTATTTGCACATCCTTTGTTCTGACATACTTCTTTCCTTTATTTGAAAGTGCAGAGAACCTTTTTACTCTCCAGTGTTTGACACCACATTGAAAGAGCTGCTCCCTCCTCTGCCTGGAGGACTTCCTGCTGCTCTTTTTTCTGCTTGGAGGGCTTCCTGCTGCTCCTTCCTCTGCCTAGAGGACTTTCTTTCCTTCTTCAAAACCTGGCCCATGAGTTCGTTATGGATAGACTTGAGTTCAACAGAAAACTCACTCATAGGGGATGCTTTCTCCATGACTGTGTCCATTTGCCCTACTGGAACAGAATGCCAGCAACTGTGTGTCTTAAGTGTGTCTACTCCTCCTATTTCTGGAAGTCTGAGGTCAGGTACCAGCATAGCTTGGTTTGGGGTAAGGGCTCCTGATACGGTTTAAATGTGTGTGACCCTGTTATTCTTAGTTACGCCTTCTTATTGCCATGACCAAAATGCCTGACAAGAAGCAACATTAGAGGGGGAAGGTTTTACTTTGGTTCACAGTTTAAGATGAGTATGGGGTGGGCAGAAGACACCCGAGTGTCACACCTGGTGACAGTACAATTAAGAAATATGTGATGCAGAAGTGAGAAGGAGAAAAACGGAGCAGTGCCTATAGTATGGGGACGTGAAGAACTGGAGAACGGAGCAGTGCCTATAGTATGGGGACGTGAAGAACTGGAGACAGTGATGGGAGAGAAGGGGGAGGGAGAGAGCTGTGGACATGCTGTCACTGCCCAAAAGGGTCAGTGGGAACATGTACAACAGCTTGGAGCTGATACGGATGCAGACTCTTTCATGTGAAGCTTGGGAGGCACCGGCATCAGTGGTGGCACTGGGGCAGGAGGGCTGACCTCATTCCCCCCTGGCCACCGCACGGCTATCCTCAGTCCACAGCCTCTGGCTCACATGCAGGTGGAGAAGGACTCATCCGTTCTTAGTGGACGGCCACTAGGAATGTGACCATGCTCCAGTGAGCATATGGATAACAGAAGATAGACTTGTCTTTTCCTTCTTTTTCTTCTTTTCTTTAGTGGGGGGTCATGGGAGAGGGGGTAGACATGGAAAGACTGGGAGCTGAGTGTAATTAGGATGCATGATGTGAGATTCCCAAATAAATTAATAAAAAAGATGTTCCCTCGTGGTGGTGGTGGTGGTGGGGACATGCTGGAAGGACTCAGAGGCTAGGGCTGGTCAGGGTGCAGCCACAGTCAGAAACAGAGAGGGATCAGGAAGTGGAGCCAGGCCATACCCACCCCCAGGGACATACTTTCTCTCATAATTCTCCACCTGGGAACTAAGAGTTCAAACACATGAGACTATGGAGGACATAGCATGTTCAAGCCACAACACTTTCCAAAATGATGTGTTGAAATGTAATCATTAGTCAGTATTTAAGACAGGGCTGTAAGGGTGATGAGGACAAAGGCAACTCCTGTGCGTGGGCTGAGAGCCATTATAAAAGGGTTAGTATGCAAGTCACCTCCTTTGCCTTCCTCCTTCTGCTATTGGACAGGGCAGCAACAAGCTCCGCCTTGGGAGTAGCCTTTTCCAGACATTGTCTCTGCTAGTCTTTGGTTGAGCATCCTGTTTCCAGAGCTGTGGTAACTTTCTATTATTTGTAGTCTATTCAGTTTGAGGGATTATGTTATAGCAGCAGGACCAGGCTAAAACAGCTTTCTTTTCTATTCACAGATATCCCTTACTTGCTTTGGTAGACAGAGAACTCTGGTTTCTTGATTCCCTCATACAGACACTAGTCCCATCATAGGGTGTTGTCTTAGTCAGTGTTCTGCTGCTATGAAGTGACACCATGACCATAGTGACTCTCGTAGAAGAAAGCATTTGATTGGTGACTTGCTTCCCCTTTAGAGACTTAGTTCATTATCATCATGGCTGGGAGTGTGGTGGCATGCAAGGTATGCAGGCAGCAGGCAGGCAGGCAGGCAGGCAGCAGGCAGGCAAGCAGCAGGCAGCAGGCAGCAGGCAGGCAGGCAGCAGGCAGCAGGCAGGCAGGCAGGCAGGCAAGCAGATAGCAGGCAGGCAGGCAGGCAGCAGGCAGCAGGCAGGCAGGCAGGCAGGCAGCAGGCAGGCAAGCAGCAGGCAGCAGGCAGCAGGCAGCAGGCAGCAGGCAGCAGGCAGCAGGCAGGCAGGCAAGCAGGCAGGCAAGCAGATAGCAAGCAGGCAGGAAGCAGGCAGGAAGCAGGCAGGCAGCAGGCAGGCAGCAGGCAGGCAGCAGGCAGGCAGGCAGGCAGGCAGGTGTTGGGAGCCGACTCTTAGCTGAAAGTGGCTATCATCTTTACAGCCATCTCGAGCCATATACCCTGACAAGAGACTTGTTTTCAACAGCCTGCAATAGCTCAGCACACTCTGATAAACATCTTGTTACACTGTTTAGTGCCCCCAGCTGCAAGGTGCTCCTGGTATCCATGGCTACAAGGCATGTGATGTAGTGGCTTCAGTTGAGCTTGTCCACGAGGGCAAGTCACGTGGTAAAGGGTATAAATACCCAGGATTTCCTTTCTATGTGTGAAAGGTGTGAGGAAACTGAAGAAGTGAGGAGAATATAGATGGAGTGAGGAGAATACAGAAGAGAGGAGAATAAAGAAGAGACTTGAAGAGACTCCACCGGACTCTGTCTTGTATCTATCTTTTGTGTCTCTTGCCCTTTTTTCGCCCTTCCTCCGTCCCCACTCTCTCTCTCTTGCTAGACCCTGACCTACAGACTGGAGCAGCAGAACTGGCCGGCCTTTACAAAGTAGCAGAACCCACAGTTACAAAAGAAACGGCCGTTACAAAGGCAGGCATAGTCCTGGAGAAGTAGTTGAGAACTACAACCTGATCCATAGGTGGAAAAAAAAAGAGACTGAGCTTGGCATGGGTTGCTTGAAACCTCAAAGCCCATCCTTAATGACACAATTCCTCCAACAAGGCCACACTTCCTAATCCTTCTCAAATAGGGCAACTCCCTGATGACTAGGTAGTCAAATATATGAGCCATTGTCATTCAAACCTCCATAGATGTTACTTTCATGATGTCATCAAAACCTGATCACCTTTGACAGCCCCTACCTTCAAATGCCATGTCATCTATGATCAGAGCCTGACCACAGGAACTAAGGGTAGAACAGCCCATTCCCTCCAGTACAGCCTGGGTTAGGCCTCTCTTATGGATATCTGTGCTCCTCTCATTGTCATCCAAATTTCCT
Organism: Grammomys surdaster; assembly: GCF_004785775.1. NCBI lineage: Eukaryota > Metazoa > Chordata > Mammalia > Rodentia > Muridae > Grammomys > Grammomys surdaster. The sequence continues at coordinate 2,385,047 of NW_021620993.1, read as the reverse complement.
GCCCACCACTTGCCATGTCACCTTGTTCCTCACCTTGTATCCAGAAACCCTGCCCTGTTCACTTCCATTCCTGGTGCATTAGCACTGGCCTGGACTAAAAGGATTTTCTGACTAAAAGAATGGATGGAACTAGAAAATATCATCCTGAGTGAGGTAACCCAATCACAAAAGAACACACACGGTATTCACTCACTGATAAGTGGTTATTAGCCCAAAAGCTTGAAGTAGCCAAGATTCGACTCACAGACCACATGAAGCTCATGAAGTGTGGGTGCTTCGGTCCTTCTTAGAAGGAGTAACAAAATACTCAAGGGAGCAAATATGGAGACAAAGTGTAGGACAGAAACTGAAGGAGGGGCTGTCTGGAGACTATTCCATCTGGGTATCCATCCATCCCATGTGCAGTTACCAAAGGTAGACACTGATGTGAATGTCAGGAAGTACATGCTGACAGGAGCCTGATATAGCTGTCTCCTTAGAGGTCTGCAAGAGTCTGACATATTCAGAAGTGGATGCTCACAGCTAACCATTGAACTGATCAAGAGGTCCCCAATGGAGGAGTTAGAGAGAAGACTGAAGGAGCTGAAAGGGTTTGTGGCCCCATGGACAGAGCAACAATACTAACCAACCAGAGCTCCCCAGGGTCTAAACCACCAGCCTGGGAGCACATAGGGAGGGATCCATGACTCCAGCTGTATATGTAGGAGAGGATGGCTTTGTCAGGCATAGGTGGGAGAAGAGATCCTTGGTCCCATGAAAGCTGGACACTGAGTGTGGGGGAATTTGAAGGTGGGGAGGTAGGAGTCAGGGAGTAGGTGGGGGCACATCCTCATAGAAGCAGGAGGAGGGGGGATAGGATAGGAGGTTCCTGGGTGGGAGGATATTGGGGTAAGGGGATAACATCTGAAATGTAAATATAATATCCAATAAATAAAAAAAGACCCAGCCTGGTGGTGGTGGCGCACGCCTTTAATCCCAGCACTTGGGAGGCAGAAACAGGCGGATTTCTGAGTTCAAGGCCAGCCTGGTCTACAGAGTGAGTTCCAGGACAGCCAGGACTACACAGAGAAACCCTGTCCAGAAAAACCAAAAAAAAAAAAGATCCAGCAAGCACATCCTGTTGCCTGTCTTTGTGGGGCGTATAGAGACAACACAGAGCTCCCAGAGGTTGAGGTTGACAGTGTTCCTCTCACCCATGGCTTTGTAACAGGGATCCTTCTAGACTTGCCTCTGGAACCCATGTTGGTGAGTGCTGTGCTTCCAGGGAACCCCCAGAAGAGGCGCAGAGACAGAGAGACTGGAGGAGCAGGCTAGGTATTAGTATGAAAGGCATCCATCGCCACCTCCTTTCACTGTTGTGCCTGTCATCAAACTGGAATTTGGGGCATGCCACTTTTGAGTATCTCCCTCACCTCCACTGGCTCTCAGGATCCACCTACCTCATGCCCAAGCCAGAGCTCAATGGTGCTGTTTAGATGAAGCAACTGGAAGCCCAGAAAGTTAAGAACCAGAGGCAGCTGCTTTGCCCATGGCTCTGGCTGCCCCTGTTTTCCCCATGCTCACTGCTAAAGATAGCTGTGCTTTTGGGCCCTGCGTGGGATGTGGAGCGGGAGGAAGGCTGCTGATCTTCCACACAGATCTGTTATCTTAGGCGCTGCACACAGCTTGTGTGCTCTGGCCACTTATCTGTATGGTAAAGAAAGAAAGCCAATCAAAGTCCACGCACAAGCTTATCAAAGCTTCCTTTGGCTCCTGGTGATAGAAGATTGTTCTTAGAGTAAGCCTTTGCCTGATAGAAAGAGGCAGGGCTCTTGGAGTGCCTTCTATTCTACATGATTTGGCTTCTTCCCATCTCAGTTATGAAGAAGTGATGTAGGCTGCCTCTATGTAGGGAACAGGCATAAAACTCAAGCTAGTTAAATGATGTCCACTAAGATAGTGTCAATGTGACCTGGGCATGCCTGGGCTCAGTTCTCCTTGGCCTTTCTTCTGCAATGGCTATGAGAAAACTATGAGGAATGAGCCTGCCAGAGTTAGAATGCCTGTTTTTCTTTAGCTCTGTTCTCTACCCCTCATGGTTGTTCTACTTAGCTGCTGCTTCCAACTCCAAATCAGCTCTATCTTAAGAACTAAAGCCTACTCTGAGACCAGGGAGAACAGGGAACTTGCCTGGGAGTTTTGGATTTTGTGAAATGAGCAGCTCTGAGCATCATCAATAAAATATTCATGTGTGTATGTACTGATGTTTTTATCTCGTTGAAATGCAGCTCTCTTGTCTCAAAGATGACACCTAATGAGATGAATAGAAACACAGGGTTCCCTGTACTGCAAATCGCTTCCTAATGTGGTTTTCAGAAGGGATGGGTGGATGCTGTCAGAACGTGCCATGTGATGACCCACTTAGGAATATGCAGGGTCCTGCCCCTGGTTATGTTCCTACTGAATGACACCTGTTCAATAGAAACGCTTTAGAAAAAGTAATATTCATTTTAAAAACTCATGAGATAAATGATCAAAGACACAGAAAATTAAATTTCTGCCCCAATGTCCATCAAAGATGTGACATGCCCTGTGGAGACCAGTGAGAGGAACATCACTGAGTTTCCAAGGTTTCAGAATTCAAGTACTCTCATATGCTATGAAGTCTGTAGTCAACTGTAAAGAGACACACCACTGGGTGTGTGTGTGTGTGCGTGCGTGCGTGCATGTGTGTGTGTGTCTGTGTGTGTGTTCGTGCATGTGCAGGTGAACATGCATGCACAGAAGTGTATTTACATGAGTGTAGAGGCCAGAGGAAAACCTCAGGGCTTGCTCCTCGGGCACCATCCACCTTCTGTTTCTGACACACAGACACTGGCATCTGGAGTCACCTATTAGTCTAGAATGGGCTCACCAGCAACTCCCCAGAGTTGCTTTCTTTAGCTGACTATACCAACATTGCAGGTGTGTACCACCTCTCCCAGCACTTTTAGGGGGATGCTGGGGATGGAACTCTTATTTTTGTCTGGCACAAGCCTTATCTCCTGAGTCGTCTGCTCAGGTCCTTGTGTGGTTTTACTATGCAGGTGCAGGCTTGAGAACTAAATCCAGTGCTGTAGGTAGAAGTAGTAAAACTGTCAATCAACGTTACCTCCTAATTCCCTCTTAGCTTCTTATAGATCCACACAATATCCTGGGAACCTTGGACATCATACCCCTTCTGACACTACTGCTCCATTTTCCACACTGTAGCTTTGGTGGCTCTCCAATACACTGCACTTGATATATATTCGTCAGTGGCTCCCATGTCCTTCCAGATGAACTCCAGGTCACTGAATGGGGAAATGAAGCTCAGGAAGACGTGAGCCCCTTCATGTAGGACTGGGAGATAAAGCTCTCTTCTCCCTAGCTGCTTTCTACTGCAGCCTCATCTGCTGCAACATCGTCCCACCTTTGTTGTAGGGACTTCCCTTAGCCCTCCTACCCATGCCTCCTAAATCTCAGCAACTTATCCAGCCCATGCAATAATGCTGTGAGGTCTGCAGGGTTGGGACCAAATACGATCTGTTGCCTAGGTCCTTCTGTGCAGCAAGATGGCTGTATGGATCACACCAGAGCCATGGGATGTCCTGGGTTTCCCTGTTGGCTTTCTAAGGCAATTCTCGTAAATGAAAGGGCTATGATCTCCCATGAGTCAGTTGGTGTTCCACCTTAGGACAGCCGTCTGCAGCTTGAACATGTCTGCTCAGAAGTCCTCTTCATCAGCGGGGTGTCAGTGGATGCTGCTCAGCACCAGACTTGTGGACCACTCTTCCCTGAAGGCTCTGCTTCTCCAGGGACTCTGCAAGAGGCACTTGTACCTCTCTTCATCTTTATTTTACATGCTTCTATAACCTGAGCTTGGGTGTGACTGACCAGAGAAAGGGGCAGGTTAGAGAGTGGGTGCTGTTCCCAGTACCTCACATACCTGTCCTCAGTCCTTCTGCACTCTTGCACAGGACTAGGACATTATTTCACTGTAATCCGAGCTCTGGTCCTCACTGTGCCCTTTCATCCTCAAAGATATAAACAGCAATGACTTCAGAGGTGATGCCTGCGAATAATTAAACTCAACTTTCCATGACAGGGCATTGCCTAGAAATTGACACATGTCACTCTCAGGACTGGAACAGTCCAAGTGTTTTCTCAAGCACCTAAGATCCACTCCCCCATCCCTCACTGGTCTCCCATACCTCACACTGCACTGGGGCTCCAGGGAGGGGGGAAGGAGACCTTGACTCACCATGCTCATCCAGCAGGATGTTGTCTGGCTTGATGTCTCTGAAAGAAAAACACAAGAAGAGATGTGAATCCTGAGTTAGCCAAGGGCCACCACAGTCTCAGACTAGAGAAAAAGGGGACTTCCAGGTGCTTCCTCTCCCCTGAAGTGAGGCCTCAGAGGGCCTAAAGTAAGTGTCACAATAGAACCTTTGAGAAGCTGGAACTTCCTTTTCTGAGCAGTCTATTTTGTTCTGAGACATTCTTAATGTTAGACATTTCAACATTTCTTAACATTAATGTTAAAAAGAAACTGTCCCCTATGTATTGCAATTGTTATTTTCCTTGTCATAACAGAGAAGGTAGGTTAAGTGTGTGGCCTGTGTCAGCAGGCAGAGACACTTCTCTGCTCTTCAACCCTTCAGCCTTTGAGCCTGGAAACACTGTAAAACACAACCAAAAGGGGCTGGGGAGCTGGCTTAGGCAGTGAGGTGCCTGTGAATTTGAACCCCTAGCACCCATGTAAAAGCCAAGCTTACTGCTAGAGTCTGTAACCCAAGCACTAAGCAGTGGTGGACAGAAGCAGATCTTGGAGTCCACTGACCAGGCTAACTGCATCCGTGAACTCTAGGTTCAGAGATAAAGCCTGCATAAAAACAAGGTAGAAAGTAATGAAGGGAGACATTTGACACAAACCTCTGGCCTCCATACACATACACATATATACATGCAAATACACACACATGCATACACGCAGACACACACAGAGACATATAGACACATAGACACACACAGAGACACATAAACACACACAGACACATAAACACACAGACACATAAACACACACAGACACATAGACACACAGACACATACAGAGACACAAGACACACATGCAGACACACACAGGCACACATACAGACACACACAGGGACACACACATGCATACACACTCACACATAGACACAGTCACATGCATACACACAGAGAGACACACAGACACACATGCAGACACAGACACACATACAGACACACATAGGCACACACATATGCATACACACTCACACATAGACACACAGTCACATGCATATACACACAAACACACACAGACATACAGACACAGATGTACACAGACACACACACACACACACACACACACACACACACACACACATACATATACACACACCAAGATTAACATCTTGATACTGCAGTGCTTCTGAAGGATTGAAGAATTTACCATCTGGCCCTGCATGCAGAGGGTCTCCTGAACTTTTTAGGAAACTGAGCCCCACAGAGCACAATGTGGGAAGGAGTAAGTTTCTAGAAAGTTCTATTTGTTGTTGCCATGCTAGCAAAGAGCCTCTCCAAACCAAGGAGCAAATTGTAAAAGCAGAACTCTGCTCTATGATCTCTGCGTTTGGAACCCTGCAAAGTGCCAACTACTTGTGTGCGCACATAGAACCTGAGTGGCCTGGGAAAGGAAAAGTAGGCCTGTGACAGCAAGGTTCAGTCCCCAACTTGCAGTGGCAGAGAAACCATAGATTTCAGAGACACACACCCCACACATTCAGAGTAAATGTCACAGTTGTGCTGAGGTGACTAATGACAGTTTTCCTGGAAATAAAGAATAACTGCTCCTGATCAAATATTAACTCTACCTGGGGAGATATGCAGGGTTATTGCTGATGCCAGCAATCTCCTCCAGGGGCAGGAGAGCAGGGCAGGATCTATATGTCAATTTTGATTTTCATTGAGCCTTTTCTAGCCTGTGAATGTTGATGAGCATTAAATAAACAGGGTTCCGCCACCAGGTTCATAGGCCACCCATGTGACCAAAGAAGTTGTGTGCAGAGAAGACGAAGGAGACCTAAGGGAAAGATGAACCTGATAACAAAGAAAATTAAAACAAGAGACAGAGATTCCGGTGTCAGTGTGTGAAAATTAGGTCAGCAAACACTAGCTCCTTACCCAGAGTGGCTCCCAGCAGCATCTCTCAAGGGGGAAATAAGTATGTCAGGAATGTGATATAAGCACATATGAAAGTGTTGGAATGAAACACACTATTTTCTGCAATGAATACATACAAATACTACAGTTAGACAATTGATACACTATCAAGCCAGTTAAAAATTCTAGGATGGAAGGAAGGAGCTCCCAATGTCAAGCCCCAAGCTGAGAAGTGATTTGGAGTTATGGCTGCTGAGGGAGGGAGAGTCACTATTCGTTGGGTGGGTAGACATTGGTATATATTGTCCATGCCCCAAAGGATGGCCCCACCGTATGCACATGTGGGTAGCAATTAATTACTGGGATGGAGATGTGTTCAGGAAGTGCCAGGAGGAGGGTGTGGGTTGGGTGTGATCAAGAGACATTGAACATATGCATGGAATTTTCAAAGAATAAAGTTTTACAATAACAAGAAAAACTGTAAGAAAAGAATGACCCTGGCTGTGGAGGCAGATGCAGCAGCAGGAAATGATGAAGTACATGAGGCAGGGGGATTGTGAATTCAAGGTCACCTTGGGATGCACCTTGAAAAGAAAAAAGCTAGAAGAAGAAGAGAAGAGGATAAAGAAGGAGGAGGAGGAGGAGGAGGAGGAGGAGGAGGAGGAAAGAAGAAGAGAAACACATGTAAAGGCCTGAACCTGAAGATGTCATGAGAATTGGGATGACTTTTATTGGGTTGTGCACATCAGAGAAGGTAACCGGTCTGAGGATCATGAACCCCATATCACCAGTGGGGCCAGAACCCAAACATAGCACTAACACATGGTTGAGATGACAAAGAAGGTATAATCTAGCATGTAGGTCTGAAGAGTGTCCCCAAGTTCATATCCACCCATAACCCTAGAGCAGGAGTTTGTTTGGTTATGGAGCCTTGGCTGACACACCCAGAGAAAGATCTAAAAGTGAAATTACCCTGGGACCAGGGCCTGTCCTGGACCCTGTAAAGCCTGTACTTCTAGAGTGGGTGGAGATATGGGTACACAAACAAGGAGTAAGTCCACCTGCAGAGATGGATGGAGATCTGAGAGAGCCACTCACAAGCTGAGGAGCCAGAGAAACGTTCTTTTCAGAGTCACTGGGGGAAGACTGGCCCTGAATGCACTTGTCTTTGGGCTTCTGATCTGGGAGAGTGGAGATTCCAAGTGTCTAAACCACCAATGATATAGTGATTTGCTGTCTACCCTAGCATATTGGAAGATAAATTGTTAGTGATCAGGCTTACCTCCACGAGCCACATTAGAAAGCTCCTGCTTGCAGCATCTTGAACGATAACAATAAGGCACAATTGTGACCAGAGACAGGAGCTGTCCTTTCTAGCCGACTCTAGCTGAGAACTCAGATTGCCTGGTTCCAGAGACCCACCCCTCTCCTTCCAGATAGGCTATCTCTGTACCTCAGTTTCCTTTGCTGAATGGATTAATAACAGGTGCATAGAGCCGAGCGGTGGTGGCACATGCCTTTAATCCCAGCACTTGGGAGGCAGAGGCAGGTGGATTTCTGAGTTCGAGGCCAGCCTGGTCTACAGAGTGAGTTCCAGGACAGCCAGGACTACACAGAGAAACCTTGTCTCGAAAAACCAAAAAGAAAAAAGAAAAAAAAAATAACAGGTGCATAGAACATTGCTTTTATGTCTGTTCTTAGCATGGAGCAGAGTCTACCACTGTCTGGGAGTTACTTCCCTCTCTGTTCTCCAAAGGCACACAGAGTAAAACTGATCTGACTGATGGACTTGCATCTTAGGAGGGACCCAAGGAGAAAGTATACGACAAATAATCAATGGTAATCTAGGACAGGTGTAGCTGCATATTTTCCTCACAATTTGGGAGGAGCTAAGATGGGAGGAGTAAGGAGGAGGAGGAGAAGGAAGAGGAGGAGCTGAGGAGGCAGAGAGGTTGGAGGATGGAGAACCACGCTTGGATTGAGAGCAGTCTTGGGTAACAACTAACTAGGTTAGTTAATTGGGAAACACCCCCAATTGTGTGGGCATCTTGTTATTGAGCATTACCAAACATATAAAGCCTTTGGATAATCTAAGCATTACAGTCTCATTTTTACCAGGCCCGCGTGGATGGTAGGATGGTCTGGGCTCAGCCCAGCCTTGTGGAGACAGTGTGGAAGATTGGCAGAGCCATCTCCCACACTGGCGTCTTGTGGGTGACAGAGCCAGTGTCTCTGGCCATCTGAGCTGGCAGCCTGAGCTGGGCCTGAGCTGAGCTGCAGCTGCAGCAATAATCCCCAGCCACAGCTTGTGGCCTCAGGCCTAGGCTAGTTGGGAAGATGGCGGCTGAGAACAAGCCAGATTGGGTGCCTCCATTTTAAATATTACCTCAACAGACAGGTGCTTTAAAGAGAGTAAACCAGGGTTTGGTGGAGATGGGTGGGGTCATGTGACAGGCAAGAAGTAGATTCTCCTCTTGGGAATGAGGCAGCCAGAGTCCCAGAGGAGAAGATGTTGTCCTGCAATGGACTTCCATCCCACGAAACATAGCCAAGGTGACAGGTGGCCTTGACTTGCTTTACTTATTGTATTTTTATTTGTTATGTATTTTATGTCTATGGATACTTTGCATGTATGTCTTCACACCAGAAAACAACCTCAGACCGTTGTAATCTGCCATGTGGTTGCTGGAAATTGAACTCAGGATGTTCAGAAGAGCAGTGAGTGCTTTTAACCACTGAGCCATCTGTCCAGACCCATTTATGTCATATGACAAAATATACGGGACTTACTCTTCACCAGTTTGTCATCTTATTGCAGAATCTGCTGAGGCAGACACAGGGAGGGCCAGACCTGCCCTGGAAGGCACAGTGAGGCAGCTACTCATGTGTGAGCCACCATGTGTGAGCAAGGCGACATGGGCAGGTCATGTAGAGGCCCCAGGAGATGAGAACAGCTTCTGGTTGGTAAGTAGCTGGTATGTAGGAACCTCAGTTGTAAGATACAATGACAGAATTCTGCCAAGCACACTGAGAACTTGGGAGAGGACCCCCAGGGCATACCCAATTGGCAGTTATGAGCCCCTATGTAGAGGGCCTAGAAAAGATAGGCGTGCATTCTGGAATACAAACATGGGTGATTGAAAACCTCCAAGTTGGTGGCCTTTACTTGTGGGGCCATTGTATACTAGCTATTGAGTCTTGGGTACTCAACTCTAGGCCTTGGCATCCTCATCTGGAAAATTAGAAACAGCAGCTGCCTCACGGTGGCTCCCAGGAGCCTTGCTCCAGAGCTCAGGGTGCCTTCCAGACCCAGACAGGGACTGGGACTACAGGAACTTTTTAAAGATGCTTGGAAAAACTCCAGGGCAGGTTCTCCAGCTTTTAGGAAGTGAATTTGATTTTGCCTGGATGTGATTTTCTGGGAAGAGCATGGTTAAGGAGGTGGCAGCATGGGGAGGTCAGTAGAGTTGCTTGGGATTTAATAGAGTGCTTTCTGGGCAGAGCCTCTTATCAGTTTCTTGTTCAGCCCTTCCAGGTCCATTTCCTCTGTGTCTATTTTTCACAGTGATTGTATCTCAGCTCTGGAGCGTCGCCCTGCTGAAAACAAGATGCCTGTCCAGAAAGGACAGGAGTCGTGTGGTGTCAATGGGGGCGGTTGTGACGCTATTTGCTGAGGACAGACTCATCACTTCTGAGCCAGGCAAGATGACAGTCCAATAGAATGTACGCCTGGGAAGCTATCAAACCTGGGCTTGCCCTGGAATGAACCTCAACCCCTGATCAGGAACATTGTAGAACATCAACCCTGCTTGCTGTTTTTAATAACAACACTGATAGATGGGCTAGGAGTGCAGGAGGATGTTTCTGCCTCTGCTCTTTGCTGGGACTTCTTAATATTCCACACTGTTGATCTCAGGCAGTGATGGAGACAATTCAAAAGCCCAAGGGGAGTTTAATTTGCATTTCCCTAATTGCTGAGGACATTGAACACTTTTAAAAGACATTTCTTAGTCTTTATTTTTTACTTTTATTTTTTTCTATTGAGATATCTGTTCAGATCCATAGTCCAGTTTTTGATTGGGTTGTTGTTTTGTTTTGTTTTGTTTTGTTCTGTTCTGTTCTCTGTATATTCTACATGATAACTGGCTGTCAGCCTCAGATCTATCTCTGGATCAATGTTCTCTGATGAACTTAGATACATGCTTACTGTTCTTTATTCTTGTAATGAATCACTCTTTGAAATCTAGGATACTTTGTATTCATCATCTCCCACATATCAGATTGCATTCCTTTTAGACTGTAACCCTATGGCTTTACAAAGCACATCTGGCCCTGGCCCTTCCCTTTCACAAGTCCCCTTATGGTTCTCTGGGGCCAACAGCCCTGGTGGGTTGATTCTGCATTCTCTGCATAAATACAACCTTGAAAATGAAAGAGTAACACCAAGACATGCATGTAAACTTTAAACATGTCAACTAAGGACACTAAAGATAGCCACCAAGTATGCTGAATGCATTTGGGAAGCATCCATGGCTGGCTTAGCGACTGAAAGCAATTCTTTCAATGCACACAAGCTGTGAAGGGTTAGTGCCTTGCACATAGCATGAAGCCTTACAGGCCTGACCTCACTGTCCTCTTGCTCCATCCATGGTCAGGCCCTACTTGAGGGTAGTGACTTGCTCAGCTATGCCAAGAACAGCCACCACCTGGTGACACTAATTAGTTCAGTCCAAGAGCTTTGTCCAGCACTGGCTGGAGGTAAGCTGGGTGACTGGGGAAATTGTACTTGCCTCAGTACTTCCAAGCCCATCTCTAGCGATTCAAAGCTTTCAGAATGTATAAACTAATCCCAGAATATACTGAGACCAATGACTGTCCTCATGGATGAGTCAGACAAGTGTTTGTCTCTTTAGGTATACGGAAGGAGTCACTTTCCTGTGAGCTGAGGGATCGCTGAATCCCAGAACTTCCACAGACCCCATTCCCAAGGTCAGGTTGCTTTTTTCTATTTGCAATGAACATACTGAACTGAAGTGGTCTGTGTCTGAGTCAGTCTGCTTCACCAGACCCAGAGCTCTTCAGGAGAAAGCCTCTACAGCAGCAGGCAAGCAACAGTGAGAGTGGATGGGTAGGTGTTTGCTAGGGGGCTTGCAACCACTGCCAGACAGCTGGAGCTGTGATATAATTAACATAAAGGTTTCAAACTCAGGCACAGACCACTTCAGTCCAGAATGCTCAGTGCAAATCTCTATTCACACTGGCTCTGCATGCCATGGCCTTCTCCTTCAGTCCTGTACACCATGTCCTCATCTCCGACTCTCTCCTAGCTCAGACTCCATGGCTCGGGTCTCTTTTTATCTCTTCCAAACTTTTAGCTCTTTTTTGATCTCCCCATTAGAACCAAGACCCATTGAGAACTGGCTTCCTCACCTCACCCCCCGACCTCTGCTCAGCAAATGCTACAGTCACCCATCATTCCCTCTTCCTTTCCCTCATTAGTCCGCAGCCGATTGAACAACAGGTTCCCTTCCTTGCACCACAGAGCAGTGTCGCCTCTGGCACCCTGTGTGTCATCACAATACAGCAGCCACCCCCTGCTCAAACTTTCCTTATTATTCACCTGCTGAAGAAACCAGGAATATCATGTGCCATTTAGTGAAGAGAGTTCTGAGCAGTGTCATGTGTGATCAGAACTCTGGAAACCCAGAAAATGCACATGTCTGCACCTAGACCGTGTGGTTATTACTGATCTCAAGTATCCGATACAGCCTGGGGCTTCAAGGCAAGACAGTGAAGCAGGTGTCTGAACTGAAGATGGGCCAACTGCAATATACTTGAAGGACTTTGTTTATCTAAACAGGAATGAGGTTGTAGGAATACTAGGCAGAAGGAATTTTTCCTATGGGGCATCATGTATATTGTCTGTCCTACCTGAAATTATTATGTCAGACACGGGCAAACTTACAGAACCTGCTACACATCTCCTGGTCCTGGTGACCTGGATCTGTCTATCTTCATCTGCCTCCATCTGTCCCAGTCTGCAGAGCTGAGCAGAGTTTCACCAGTGGCCTTCCCTTTGCTGTATCCTTACCTGGGAGGGCTAGGCTCAAATATGCATGGATCACCCCTTTCCCTAGGCTGATCCCCAGTGCCCTGGCACTTCCAGCCTTCTTTCCATACACTCATCACCCAATGTGAGAAGCTCGTTTACTAGCTAGCTTGCATAAGAGCAGGTGGTTTCCAATGACCTTGTCTTCAGGACCAAGGACAGCACCAGCAAGTGCATGAGTAAACAGTTTTGTGGCTGAACTGAGGCATATACCCTCACCTGGAAGGCCTTAGTCTGAGCTGGGTTGACTACCTCACGGCTTCCCAAGTGGCTGTAGATTAGCTGTATCAGGAGCTTTAGCTTTCCAGGCCAGTCACCTTCCGTTCTGTAGGCGAGGCCCCCGAACCTGCATTTTCTTCCAGGCCTATCAGATTGTGATAACCCTACTCTGCTTACTGGGTGTTATAATTTGAATATCCCTCATCTTCATCTCATGTTGGAAGGATTTGGAAGTGGGGCCTTGACATGAGGTAAGGAGGACAGTCTCCCTAGAGCTCAGGAGACCCAAGTCAACGGCCTGCTCTGCCTCATCATGCAACACCTTTGTTGTGTTGTGATGCAACACAAGTTCCTCATCAGAACACAAGGGGGTGGTGGCCAGCCCTGCTCTCTTTGGAAGCTGTGTTTCAGCACTTGAGGTCCTTGGACTGGGGCTAGGGGCACTCACTTTGACTGGTAAGAAGGAGGAGGAGAGGGCATTTACCTCGTAGCTCATGTGTGAGTTCATATGGGTGGTAGAGAAACAGATCAGCAGTTCAGGAGAAGGACAGCATACAGACATGCCCATAACCTCTACCTGCCCATAGCTGACCACAGGGCTCAGAATAGTACCACAAAAGGGGGACTTCCTACCCTGTTTTACTAGTGAGCCTTGGCTTGCAAATAGAGTCTGTGTGGCACTCTCAAACTGAACTGATACCATAAGGATTGCTATTTTTAGGCTCCAGATGCTGTCAGTTTTATCCACATGCTGCTAAAATGTATGAGAGTCACAGTCTTGGATGGTCAGTGTTGGGAGTCACCTTTGGATTCTATCCAAAACCAACTAGCCCTAGATCTCATAGTCTTTCCAAGCTTCTGTTTCTTCATCTATAAAGCAGGCTAATCACTGTGTCTGCCTCCAAAGGAGAGTGGGAGTTAGTGGAGCTGCCAGGAAACCCTGTGTGGAGAAGCACATCGGATGGACATGAGAGTGTTCCATAACAAAGCAAGTGCTTTAGAAAGACCAAAGAGTACTGGGTGGGTGTGGTGACACAGGTGACATCCATAATACAGCTACTGGGGAATTTGAGGAAGGGAAACTACAAGTTCAAAGTCAGCCTGGATAATTTGGTGAGACTGTGTCTCAAGATAAAAATTACAAAGGTGGCTGGAGATGCAGCTCGGTGGCCAGGTGCCAAAATAGCAAGTCCTGGGTTTGATGTCTCACAATGGGAGAAGAGACAGATGAGCCCCACCAGGCTTTGTAATCAGAGAGACTGGGAGAAGTAGCTGGGCTGGGTCAGGCCAGGCACGGGTGTGAAGTGACTGATAACCCCCAAGTATCATGGAGGACTGTGGGGGCCAGCAGAATTGGTGATGACCTCAGGAAGCACACGCCCACCTCCCTTGGTCTCACTGGGTCATGTGTGAGGAAACATTAGCCTCTAGAAGTTCACATTCCATTCTAATTAGATGGAGGAGGCAGCGCCATTGATTCAGGCATTGATCACTTTGACCTCAGACACTTGTCAGGCTTTTCTTCTAACAAAGCAAAGAAGCAGCTCAACGGCAAGTGATGGTATCATCAATGACTAGTGCCAGATTTCATTTTTATTACAGTGTGTGTGTGTGTGTGTGTGTGTGTGTGTGTGTGTGTGTAGGACAGAGGACAGCTTGTAACAACTCTGTCTTCTTCTACATGCAGGAACCCAGGAGTCCAACTCAGGTAGTCAGACTTAAAGGCAAACACGTATACCCACTAAGCCATCTTGCCAGCCTGACTAATACTATTTTGATTTGACACAATATATGTTTGTAGTAATATCCCCTATTCACATTTTTAAAAAACCTAATTCCCTACGCAATTACAAGAGGTGCAGGGTGGTGCACGTGATTGGGACCTATGGGATCCCTGTCACCAAGAAATTAGTAACTTTCCTGAAGAGTTTGATAGAGCCTTTTCTCTTGGTGAGGACACAGATTCAAACAATCTATAGGAAAATGCTGATTTTCCTTGCCTTGACCTTCCCAGGGTCAAGAACTGTGAGCAATTGTTTGTAAACTGTCTAGTCTAAGGTATAGCAGTCTGCACAAACTAAAACAACATCCAATATTCATAACAAACATAGCTGCTGCTTCTCTGAAGAGCAATTGACTGCATTTTTGGAACTATTTTTTTAATAGCAAAAAGCATTAAGACTAACAGAATATTAAGTAATCAGTTCCAGGAAATATGCAGATATGGCAAGAATTTTAGTAGAGAACTCATTGGGATTTCTGCAGCAAGTTATCACATTTGGGTGGCTTCATGAGATGACCTTTATTCTCTTAGTTTCTGGTGGCTAGAGTTCAGACTCAGGTGTCTGCAAGCTATGCTTCTATTGAGGACTCTACGGGTGAGTCCTTCTGCCTCAATCAGTTTTGGACAGCCCCCAGAGCTCAGAGGCTTGTAGCAACACCCTTTTCATAATACCGCCTTCATTATTTGCCCTACTGTGTCCTTTTCTCTTTCTTAAGGTCCTGCTCACTGGAGTCTGGACTTGCCTTATCTAGTATGACCTTGTTTACTCTCCACCTGAATTACATCAGCAAAGATGTATTTCCATATGAGGTAATAGTTTGAAGTCCCAGACAGTTGATAATTTGAGAAGGTTACAGTATGGTCACTGTGGTGGTTTGAATGTAAATGTTCCCATAGACTCATAGGGAGTGGCATTCTTAGAGGCATGGCCTTGGAGGAACTGTGTCCCCAGGGTGTGGGCTTTGCGGTTTCAGATTCTCAAGCCAGCTTCATTTTCTCTTCCTACTGTCTACTGATCCAGATGTAGAACTACCTCTACAGCACCATGTCGGCCTGCATGCCACCATGCTTCCTATCATGATGATGATGGACTAAATCACTGAACTGTAAATCAGCCTCAATTAAATGTTGACCTTCATATGAATTGCCATGGTCATGGTGTCTCTTTGCAGTAGTAAAAACCCTAAGACAATCACTGAGTCACTGGAAATAGAGCAGAGAACATGGGGGGCTGAGACCATTAGGTAATCATGACTACAGGGACCAGGAAGAATTCAGGAAGGTGCTGACACTCTTGAGTTACAGAAAGATGACCCTTATGTGGAAGGAGAAGAACATATCCAGTTTCAAGGGGGATACTGGTAGGGAAGAATGTGGTGAATAGCAGAGGTCCCATAGGGCAGGGAAAGTCCAGAAAGTGCACAGCCATGGCAATTCAAGTCTTGGAAACCACTTGGTGGTGTTCCCTTCTCAGAGATAGAAAGTTTGAATGAGACCCAGCCAGAGGAAAGGAAGGATGGTGGCATTCATGCTGTACATGGTGTATTGTGTGTGCCTGGGAGATGTCCTGGGGGAGTTGGCCAACTGATAAACAAAGAAGGAAGGAAAAGGGAGATTCACAATGGAGACAAGTACATCGCTGCCAGCCCTGTTTAGGGTCTGGCTAACACAGATCCACAGGTTTTGCACATGAATGGTCAAAAGCTGGGCTTTCTCCTCTTTCTTTACTGTCATGGCTGCTTCCCCATAGAAGAACCAGGGCTCTAAAGTTTCTTCCACTTGAGAAAGCCTGTCCAGGCTCCATGCTGACCCCAATCATAGTTTTCAATTATGTGAGTGATCTGATTGACTTACAGTTCAAAAAAGATGATCTTTTCTGACCTCAGGTGTGGAGTAGATGATGCTCCCTACCAAGCTCTGTGCCTTCTGCTTCTTAGGGTCTTGGCTGTGGTCATATCAATCTAAAAGCTTTCCTGGGCCTATAGTTTTTTTTAAAGTGTCTCCACTGCTAGCACAGAACCCACTGCATAAATCAATCTGATTGTGAATGGGTGTTACAGAGGGAGAAGTGGGACTTTAGTCCAAGACACTCCCCTCCCTCATGCTGGGGCCTTGGGCTCAATGCATGTGGGTACATTAGTGATTGTAAGGGCAGCGATGAAGCTAAAATCTTATTAAACAGCTCATTGATCCAGAAAAGATGGGAGTACAGCCATCAGCTCCTTTCCAAACATTTGGAAGCTTTGAGTCCCATGTAAGATGAAATATTAATGACACTTTTCTTGGGATGATGGCAGTTCAAATAGCAATGACAATATCTCATAAGCAAGAAAGATTTAGGGGAAGGGAGGGACCAGGAGTCCTGAGGTACTGAATACTGCAGGGCTTCTGAAGAAAGAGTGATCTGCTTTGGCAAAAATAACCAACCCATGATTTAGCTAGATTAAGACAAGACCAGGGGAGTGCCAGGGGGTCCCAGATAGCCCTGTTAACTTAGCTCTGCTTAGAGTCAACCTGGAAGAGGAAACTTCAATTATTCAGACTGGCCCATGGGCATGCCTGAGAGGGTTATCTTGATTGCTAATTCATGTAGAAGGACCCAGCCCACCATGGGTGGCACCAGTCCTAGGCATGTAAGTGGGCCTGGGCTGTTCAAGAAAGCTCTTGGAGTATGAGTCTGGGAGTGAGTGATCCATCAAGCATCATTCCTCCATGAGTTCTGCTTTGAGTTCTTGTCCTCATATCCTTTGGTGATGGACTATGACCTGGGAGTGTAGGCCAAATAAATCCCTTCCCTCTGAAAGCTGCTTCTGGTCATGGTATTTTATCACAGCAACAGAACAAAAAGAGGATATTGGCCATGGTGTACCTCATGAAGTCTTGTTCTTATTAAACAGTTCAGAAGCCATTAAAATTCACGTTCAACCTTCACCCTCCACACAGCCTATTCTTTTGGCTGTACTGATTGTGGATCCTTTCTCTCCCATTCTCCAAATGAAAGCCCTGCTACCCATAGCCTATGCATGGGGTTGGCTGTGTTGTACAAGTTCCATGAACCGGAACAGAATCCTGTGAGGCTCACATAAGATAATTTACCTGAAAATATTTATGCTGACTTTTGCCTCTATTCCAAACAATTCTGAAAACTGGCTTAAGCTACCCAAACTGTCAATGGGTTATACAGTAAATATTAGCAAGAAGGTTGGGGGAGGTATGGCACAGGCTCCCTGAAGTCCCTGCACTGACTTTCCAAAGTCCTAGAACCATCTCTGGGCAGAGTTCAGAGACTGTATTCTGGGCTCAAATATGTTTGTGTAAATAAAGTTTTATGAGGATACTCTTGCTCCTAGTCATTCATTGATTCATCTGTAGCATGGCTATTTCATGCTGCCATGCCCAATGAGCCTACAGTGTCCATCGTGGACCTTCCCCTTCCTGCCTAGTCCATTTGGCTTTATGTCATCTTCATACCAACATCAGAGGGATCATGGAAGGGAGCAGGCACACAAATGACACAGACACTCCATGACTAGACTTGAGACAGGCTCTTCTGAGC
This sequence comes from Grammomys surdaster, assembly GCF_004785775.1. Classification (NCBI taxonomy): domain Eukaryota; kingdom Metazoa; phylum Chordata; class Mammalia; order Rodentia; family Muridae; genus Grammomys; species Grammomys surdaster. The sequence goes on along the minus strand of NW_021620993.1, from coordinate 2,367,197 downwards.
TGTCTTACCAACTCAATTTCATCTCAGACAGATCCTTGGCCTAAAACAACAACGACAACGATAGGTCAGTGTCCTGGTCAACTTGGCATAACTTAGAGTCCCCTAGATCAGACTGACCTATAACAAAATTGGTCTGCACCCTTGCCCCATACTCTTACTAAGAGACACTGAGAACCTTCAGCAAGGTTACCAAGTTCTGACTGGCTGGTGTGGAGGATGGAAGGAAGGCCTTATGAAGTCACATGAGAGCTGCCTGGTAGAGCAGATGCATGGCATTCTGTCCCTGGTGACATGTCTGCTGTCTGCCCCCTGATGTTCTAAGCAACCAAAGCAAAAACAAGAATGGGAGATACAGGTGAATGGGTTTGGCCCTTAGACAGCAGTGGCTGAACTAAAGCAGATATTTGTAGGTATCTAGAGGCTTCTCTTTCAGAGCAGGAGCAGCATCTAGGCATTGTGGTGTGGGGCAGATGCACTCTTTATCCTCAGCATGTTCCCATATTCTCTAGCATGGGGATGGATTCACCAGATCTCCATCCAAGCAACAAGAGACAAAATTAGGAAGAGGCTGCATGCCAGTGGGCCTGAGAAAGTTCTAGAGTTTTTCTATGATGATTCTGTGCATAATTCATGGCTGGGATAGTCCTATGGTCATTAGCTAAGACAGAGTCAGGTTGTGAAACGTTGGTTCTAGTTATCCACGTGCTTCAATGTAGTTCAATTCCACAGACCTTGGGAAGGGCAGCAGGGTGAAGGAGATCAGTGAGAAGGCTCAGTAAAACACAATGCAGGGATGGGAGAATCTCCCATGGGCATTTGACACTTCTCAAATGAGCCAGCGCCCTGTCCACAAGTGTGTACCAACAGCAAGTCTTGGGCTGCCTTTAGAATTCAAAGCAGTAGAACTATGTACAGTGTTCCCATTTGATTTTCTATGAACTCTTTTGTGTCTGGTGACAAGCCAGACCATTGGCTACGACAACTGTCCAGACATGTACTCTATTTGAACATGCTGCCATCCCTCTGTGCCTGAAATATTTTCTTCCATGACTAGGAATACAAATAGGCTTCACCCATGGGCTGTCCCACACTTCAAATGGGGAGTGCTCTGAATCTTAAAAGCCTGAGTTTAAAGTAGACTAGGCTGGGTTTGTAGCTATCAAAATCTCCTGGGATGAGCAGAATGTTCCTGTGTTAAGTCATTGCTGTAACAAGATACCTGAAACTGGGTGATTTATTCAGGAGACAAGGTTATTTCACCCAGGGTTCTGGAAGTTGCAAGTCCAGGATCAAGTAGACACACTTGGTGAGGGTCTCCTGCTTCATTCCAACATGGAGGATAGTGGAAGAGCAAAAGATGAAGATTGTGATATCCCAATCTGCTGATAACCTGCTCAGTTCCATAAGAATGAGAGCTTGCCATATGACGATTAACCCAGTTCTGAGACAGTGACATTGGATCTTTCATACAAAGGAGCCCTCACAAGTCCCAAACATACAAGATCCGTCATCCTTCAACCTTGTTAACTTAGGTACTAAGCTCCAATCTGAGTTCTGGAGAGAGTAGACCATATCCCTGCTGTATCACTCCCCAGGAAACTACTATATCAAGGTGGCAGGATAGCCTTCAGGGCACAAGGGGGACGGATGTAGAAGCTATTTGATTTACAGATTATGAAACACATTAGCCAAGGTCACATTTCCAACTTAAAAGTTGGCATGTAGCTAGTCAAGTTCCTCAGCTGTACTGTGTTGCTTTAAGCCATTGTGTCAACACTGGGCTGGCAGAAGTTGTCAGCTCAATAGTCCCATGCTCTGCCCTGGTCATTCCTTCCCACCATCTCCCTGTAGGAACCCCCAGCTTCTGTTGAGATGGGGTGCTATGTAGGGTATGGGAGTGTTGTCCAACCAGATGGATGATGTCTCTAGATCCTTCATCACTGAAACCAATTTTAGTTTTGTTTTTGGAGGATACAGAGTTTTGGCATCTTTACCCTTCCTTTTTGTCAAATCAAAATTCATACAAAAGAGCTCTTCTGGAGCTGCCTGTGGCCCTTCCTGATCTTGAGAGTGAATGGCCTCTCATCCCGCATGGGTAGAACCATCTCCACGGTCTCACCAGAGCTGTGTGTAACATTTCTATTTCCACTTCATTCCTAGGGAAAATAAGAGTGCTTCCTGGGAAGAAGGGTGATTTATTTTTCTTCTGAGAGTAAAATCTAGATGTGGCATGAAAGGAAAGCGTGGAACACTGGCTCAGGCCACTGTGGATTTAAGCTCTCCCAGTCAGTTCCCATGCTTATTATCAGTTTAGCTCCCAAGTCCACAACCAGGCGTACAGATGCACAGGGGACTTTGGATGAGCAGGTCTGGAGGATGAGGGTCAAGTCCACAACCAGGCGTACAGATGCACAGGGGAGAGGTTTGGATGAGCAGGTCTGGGAGGATGAGGGTCGTACGCATAGAACCTAAGGGTACAGTAAGCATGAGATTTGAAGCAATCTTCAGGGCCACCAACAATACGGTTGAATCACATTTGATTTTCAAACCTAGCAGACAAGGAACCTAGCCTTGGCTTAAGCAAAGACAAGGTCAGAATGTGGACCCATGTTATCTGCACAAAATGCCAAGTGCTCTTGCTCATTGCAGGGCCGTCATAGAGGCCATGGGAGACCAGATATATCAGCTACTACTGCAGCCCACGTGGGGCCCAGAGACTTGGTTCCCCATGCTTTTCCCCATCTCAATATGTTGTTTTGGTCTTCAAAGACACTCTTTCTTCATGTGTCATCTCACCTCATGATCTGTCACCTGGGGTGTGTCATATGCTCACTCTATAAGGAAGAAATCAAGAGCCCGAGAGATCAATAGGCTTGCTCCTGTAACATGGAGAGAAAGTGGCCGAGCCCTGCTCCAGCCCATTGATGAATATTTTACTCCTCTATCTGCCTTGTTACTCTCCAGGGTGGTAAGAGGGGGTGAAGGGGCCAGATGGGCTGAGCTGTGCTGGGACACACCTGTGTCTCAGCACCTGTGTCCTTTCTCTTATTAATCTCCACAGAAACTCTGAGGTTAGTTAAGGAAAGTAGGTCAGGACAGCAGGGGTCTGGGTGGGTTTCCACAGTGAGGAGGGCTGGAGTGTGGCTCATCAGGCCTGGTCCCTGCAGTCAGACTGGAAGTTTCCTAGTGTTACATTTGCTTCCCACTGAGAGGTGACTCAGGTTCTTTCAAAATGAATGTGGCCTGTGAGCACAAATCAGGTGCCTGTGCATGCACACGTGTGTGTGTGTGTGTGTGTGTGTGTGTGTGTGTGCGTGTGTGTGTGCATGTGTGTGTGTAGGCTTGACGCTGATGTTAAGCATCTTCTACAGTAACTCAGTATTTTTTTGAGACAAGGTCTCTCACTGACCCTGAAGTTCACTGACTGGGAAATGCTGACTGACCAATAAGCCCCACGGAGCCTCCTGTCTTCCTTTCCCCAGTGTTGGCATTGCAGGCGATGCCTGGTCTTGTATGTAGGTTCTGAGGATCTGGACTCTGGTCCTAATGCTTGTGTGTCAAGGACTTGATGAAGGCCTCTCCCGAGCTCCTGTATGCACATCTCACAGAAACAAACCTGGGCAGGGGAACACATCACAAGTCTGCCCACAGTGGCTGCCCTCCTACGCTTCTGCAAACAAGTTAACGAGAGTGTAGTCCTGAGTCAGCTTCTAAACCAGCTTCCTCTAAGGCTGCCCTGGAAAGTCCCCATCCTCAGCAGTTTGAGTCTCAGTAGCTCACCCCAGAGATGGGCAAACACGCTTAGATTCCACTGACTCACTAATCAGTCCCTTTTGGAAAATGAGTAATAGTCACAGAGATGATAAGTTCCTCTTAACTTTCCAATCTGCCACAAGAAATGTTGATAAATTCCACCGACTGCCACTCGCCACAGGAATGTGCATTTTCAGGCTTTGAGCTGAGGTTTTTCACACATGGATGTCTCTTCAGCCCAGCAGCTCCTGTCCCCTTCCTGCAATGGAACAGTAGGTGGGGCTTCTTAACCATGCAGAGGAATACAGGAGTGGGGAAATGCCAAGGAATCTTAAAATGCAAGTAATTGGCATTCAAAGTTTCACTTAGAGAAGTCAGAGGTTCTTACTGCCCCAACTAGCTCATTTCTAGAAAAATCTAGAACTTACTGTGTAGCAGGCAATGTTTAGTGCTGGCAAAGTAGAGTGAACAAATACCTCAAACTGTGGTCTGAGGTAGGAGTCAGATGTGAAAATATGGAACTTTCTAGATGTATGCAGAGCTCAGTAGAGACAAAGAAGGGAGGGGGATAACATTGTATGAGGAGACTTCCTGATAAAATCTGTATTTTCCTTTCTAAGAAGAATTGATTGAAGTTGCTGAGAGGACATTCAAGACAAGAAGACTTAAAGGTGTATGGTGGTGGTGGCTGGGGGCCTGTTTCATGCTTCCTGTCATTTCTTGCCCTCTCCCTCTGTGTCTTTTGAGAAACCCCTTTGCATTCACTGTGGTCCTACAAGACTTCCATAGGCTGAGCCTACCAGGGTGGTTTCTGTTTGGAGTACATAGGAATTCATTTGGGGTAAGTCAGAGAGAGAAGGAGAGCGAGAGAGAGAGCGAGAGCGAGAGAGAGCGAGAGCGCGAGCACGAGAGCAAGAGCAAGAGCGTTTAGTGCTTGTTCTGATGAGCATGTGACTCAGGAAGAACCAATCAGAGTCTTCTCTTGGCTAGATGATGAGTGTGATTGAAAAGACCTCATTGCATGATGGTGGCCCAGCTGGGCATAGTGCAGTGCGAGGTTGATAGCAACCTTGCTGACGACTCACCAGGAGCCTGTTTGCTGAAGGAGTTACAGAGATTCCTCCCAAACTCTCTTACTTTCATTCTTGCTCTCTGTCTCCCTCATGCAGAATATCAGGGGTGGTAACTTTACAAACTCCCTCTGTATTCTGACTCAGATTTGATTTTTATTCCTCGCAGTGCCTGTGATGAGGCAGTGAAGACAATTACATGTGTCTTTGGTATCCTAAGGTGGTTGGCCACTGGAGGAGGGTGCTCATGGGAGTGGTGCCTCAGCTTAACCTTCCATTGTTCGCCCTGTGGATAGACAGCACTGGCCACTCACTGAACATCTGGAACCTCATCTCCAACACAGTGTTCCCTGCCAGTGTGTTTCACAGACAGAAGATGACATTCAAACTGCTGATACTGGCCTCTGAATGAGGGTAAATTCTCAAGAGAATATTATCTAAGGAAATCATAATGCCCAGTGATGCCGGGACAGGTGAAGGCAGAGGAACACTCACCTTTGTTCTGTTTCATACTTTTGGCTATAAAAATCTATGTCCCATGTTTGTCACATTTATGACAATATTTATATTGCCAAATCCCTAATATTTATAATGAACTGATTGACCCAAACTCTACTTATGGCCTTTCAGCTTCATGGTCATATGAAAGCAATCCACAACAGCAGATACTGGACTTGGAATTGCTGTACTTTTATCTTGTTTTCTGAGATAGGGTAGGACTATGTAGCCCAGGCTGTGCTCCAATTCACAATACTCCTGCTTCAGCCTCCCAAGCCTTCAGATAACAAGAGTGAGCTACCGTATCTGGCATGGATTTCTAATTTCACTCTTTTTCCCGGGTCAGTAACAACTACTCAGTCATCTTCACAGAAGCTTAGCAGTGGCAACAAGCCACCAAACTACAGTCCTGTGAGATGTACTCATGTTTATAAGGGCAAGCCTTCTGTAACTCTTGAAGCACCTGGAGGGCTAATTTTGACATTATTTTTAAGAGTGTCATTTACATTAAAAGTAAAGCTGGTTGTGTATGATTTTATGCCTCATTCTTGGTGCTGTATTCTCATTTTATCTTTGTTTCTTAGAAAGGTCAGTATGTGTTTTTAGATCAGTCTTCTCTGTTCGTGTCTCTCTCTGTGTCTCTGTGTCTCTGTCTCTCTCTCCATCTCCTCCTCTTCCTTTTCTTTCTTTAATAAAAAGCTCTTTTATTAAACTGGCTTCAGTCACATTCCTACTCTCTTGAATTTATCATACACAGCAAATTTTTTTTTCATGGTAGTTTAGTGGAACCAGGAAACAAGGGAACTAAGAGGTCGTCCAACATCCTTTGAGAGACAGGACCCAGGCATTCTCTCTTCATCTCATGGACACTGGGGAACAGGTGAGTATGTGAGTATGTTTTGGGGAATGAAAGCGTTCAAGTTCAGTTCTGAGTCAGGAGGATGTGTGCAGCATAGGCTGAGATGGTCTGTCCTGTTAACTCATGTGGACACACACACACACACACACACACACACAGAGAGAGAGAGAGAGAGAGAGAGAGAGAGAGAGAGAGAGAGAGAGACCCTACTTATTCTACAGGCATAAAGAAAGGAGGGAGGGGAGATACTCGATACTCTCGGGAAATATCTCATTGAATGTGAATATACCAAGAGGCAGTTTGGCTCCTTAATGAGGCTAATTATGTAATTAGCTATGAAAATTGAATTCTTCTATGTTAAATAACAGTATGAACACTTGAAAGGAACAGATCTCACCCAGCAAAACCTGCAGCCAACATGTGACACACCAATTAATATTGAGACAAAGGGATAAGTCACAATAGGGAGGTTCTACTCCCATAATTCTTTGCCAGAGAGAAAAGTGCTACTGTGACATATTTCATAATCCTGGCTAGCATGTCATTTTGTCTTAGCCTCAAAATCTAAAGGGAAGCTTTGCAGGCAATTATGGCTATGGTTTTAGCGCCAAGGTCCGGTGTGCGACTAAAGTACAATGTTTGCCTTGAATCTCCAAAGACACACAACACCAAGATCCTGGATTCTTAGTCCCACACCAGAGACAATCACGGGACCAAGCAGGGCAAACCCATATTCTTTAGGTGTGTGTGTTCTCATGAATGGTTGGGTAGACATGTATGTCCACATGTGTGGATGACAAGATTGATATTGCATGCCTATCTTGATTGCTTCCCTCTTTGTTAACCAGCTGATTTGGAAAAGATGAGAAATTGGATGAATGCATAGGCAGATACTTGGATGTACTGACATATAGGTGGGATGAATGAATGGACAGAAGGAGAGATAGATGAGTGGCTATATGGCTGGACAAAGAGATGACTGGATAGGCAAGTGTATGAACACCTCAACTTCTCCTGCACTGCACAGGATGCCAGGTCCAGTACAGGGAGACAATGCCAAGCTCCATCACAGGGTCACCAAGCTTTAACTATGAAAATATTTACCAGCTTCCATTTCCCTCATCTCAGTCTTCATCTTATTTGGAAAATGACGTCTACAACCCTGTAACAGTTGTTACAAGCCGAAGCCCACACTTGGTGACCTTGAGGTCCAGGTTCTGCACACAGTGACTTGAAGTAAGTACAGGTTAAATATCCATTTGTCCATGACCTGCTAACCCCATATTAGATCATGTCTTCTCTTTGGAAAATATCTACCAACTGTGCTGGTTATAGTTCCTCATAGTTCCAAGGCTGGTTTTTCCACCAGTCCAGGCAAGTGGTCTGTATGCATAACAGCCCAAGTCTTAGACTGCCAGGAACACAGTGTCCCCATCCCCCAATCTCTTCTGATCCACATCCATCTCATCCTTGCATTTCCCCCACTTTTAGCATGGAGGTGTGAGAGGCTGCATCAAATAGTAATATATGTATGTATACATGCAGCCACAAGCATATACACATGTGCACACACACACATGTGTGTCCTAGAATATGGTGGTAAGAACTTCAGAATGGCTATTTTAAATAGCCTGAGGAATTATCCCTTAAAAGCTGTATTTTTTCAAGTGAACATTTTTGGGGGAGAAACATTGTTTTTGTCTTAACACCCAAGCTTGGGGATTTTCCCACCATGGTGTGTTGAGTGTCTGGGTGAAGATACAGAAGACTCTTCTCAGCAAAGGCCTCAGCCATGCAGCAATCACAGAAATAATGGTTTAAAAACCTTCGTGTTCTCTCAGCATGCTGACATTTCAGAAAATGCTGACCTGCTTTCCTGCCACCTTGTTCTCTGTCTTCCTTTGGAACATCTTCTGTGAATTAGCCTCTGATTCATTGGGCTTTTGCAGAGATCTGTTCTCTGCTCCCAGATTCACCCCATGTCCTTTGTCATCAAGTTGAGACCTGCCCTATTTCAAAAATTTATTATCTAACATAAACACTCGCTACCCAATTGCAGATGCAATTTGTACCCAAGGGACGGGACAACCCTTCTAAGGATAAATTGGATTCTCGTGTATCTCACTTCTTAGTCTGCACGAAGCCATAAATCTTCAGAATGCTGGCCTGGAACAAAGGAGCCACAGCCCTGCACTTTGAAATAAGTTACCTCTGAAATACAATTAGAATCTTCTAAATGACAGCACACAGGACTGTATATGAATACAGTATTCATATATATATGTTTTGTAATTGCTATGACACTAAAGGACAGATAATTGGGATTAACCAGGAAGAGGTCTTAACTGTCATGCTTGGCCACTTAGTTTCAATACAATTGAGGGAGAAAAGATGGAGCTGCTAAGGTTATAAAAGCAGGTCATGGCAGCTTTGTCTAAACTTTGTCTAGTATTCATTAATTACTGCATTGTTGATTAATATAATTGATTAATTATTGTATATGTTTCCTACAGGATGTATTCATAGCACATTGGGGTGGGTTTTATAAAAATACTTTTGAACATAATATTATCTTCCCACTCCCTGCCCTTTCTTTTCTTCCCTCTCACTGGTACCCTTTGTTCTTCCAGATAATGTTGCTTGTTCGTCCATGCTACATATATATATATATATATATATATATGTGTGTGTGTGTGTGTGTGTGTGTGTGTGTGTGTGTGTGTGTGTGTGCTGTTTTGTATTTGTATAAAATCTGAGCGGAACTTATGACACTTGTCTTTCTGAGTCTGACTTGATTCACCCTGCATGATAATTTCCAGTTGGATTATTTTTCTGTGAATGGCAGTTTTATTCTATACCTGAATAACATTTTATTGTGTATATATACCACAGTTTCTTGACCCAACCCTCTGTTGATTTGACCTCTAGGCTGGATTCATTTCTTGGCTAATGTGAAAAGTATATCAATAAGCATGGGAGTTTAAGTACCTTTGTGGTGTGCCAAGGTATGGCATAGCTGGGCCACACGGTATCTCTAATTATCGTCTTCGAAGAGCCTCCACCGTGTTATCCATCGTGACTGGTCTGATTTACATTCTTACCAACAGTGCTTTGGGGTTTCCTCAATTTCTCCCTCTCTCCTTCCTGACTGCAGCTTTATGCCCAGTGATTGCTTTTGTTTACTCAGTGACCCCATTCAGACTTGCATGAGGTACACTCTCAATATAGTTTTCATGTGGAGCCACTAACAGGAGGATCCTCCTATGTTTATCACTGACCTTACTGAGGGGCTCAGGACCGTCTATGTACAATATGGCATGCAGCCTGCATTAAATATTTCATTCTGTCCCATGAAGAACCCATTTCAAAGATGGCAAAATGGAGACACAGAGAGGTTGAGCATTTACAGCTGGCTAAACCAAGGCAGTCACATGCAGCCTTGCTGTCTGCCTAAAGACTGTGCTTCTCTTTTAGCAAGGAAACTCATTTTGCTCTGCTCCATTGGAGAGATGGCAACTCATTAAAGTGAAATTCAAAATAAAAAAGGCAGAGCAGGGAGACCACAAAAAATCTCTCTCCAATTCTAATGCACCAGGAAGCGGTCCCTTGTTGCCTTCTACTAAAAGGCAGGCTTTTCTTTACACAGTCACGCAATTTATGTGCTATAATCGTCTCTGAATTGTGTAGGAAGAGTATGCATCACCCACTGGAGCATCCTAATCTCACGGTCTCTTAAAAGGGTGTGCACAGCACTAGGCAATGTTTCCCCTCGGGTTATTTCCAAATTATTGGTTATTATAAGTGGTGCTGTGACAAATAGCCCTAGGCTTGAAATGTTAGAAGCAAGCAGGGCTGAAGCCTTAAGTGTCCATTCTGGTAAGTGAAATTTGCTCATTAATAGTGAATGTGTAAAAGATGAACAATGCTTTTGAATATGTAAAAGGTGTTTGATTCTTACATGGCCAAACGTCTTTTCAGAGGTTTGTATTGACTTCTGCCATCACCAGCAAACATAAACTCAGGCTTCTCAGAGAACATTTCTCTGGAGTGCTTTACACCAGTAAACATCTTTTCCACCTATATAAAGCACTTTGGCCGGGTGGTGGTGGGGCACGCCTTTAATCCCAGCACTTGGGAGGCAGAAGCAGGCAGATTTCTGAGTTCGAGGCCAGCCTGGTCTACAGAGTGAATTCCAGGACAGCCCGGGCAACACAGAAACCCTGTCTTGAAAAAACAAAAAACAAACAAACAAAAAAAGCACTCTGAAGGCACCCTCCCTTCTCCCAAGGGTCCTTGATCCTCAGGCCAAGACTTTACCCTTGTTGCCTGAGGTCTTCAGGATCATGAGCTGGCATCAGCAGAACACTTCTGAGCCAGCTGAGACAACTCTGAGCCTCAGGGGGCACTCAGGGATGTCTCAGGACAGAAGGAGACCACACATTTATGAGTGTATCCATTTTCAATTCACTATCTGTCACACAGAAAGTGCTGTTTAATGTAGACTGAGTGACTGGGTGTGACACTAGTGTTTAATCTACTGAAATGTCTTCGAGGGAGAAAAATCCTCTGCCTGAGCAAACGATTTCAGATCCTTGGGTCTCTCTAGGTCATTAACTCAAAGTGTGTGCACTTCTTAAATACTTACTGTACTCCATGATCTGTACTGGGATAGCACTGAATGTCTGTACTTTGGAACTTAACATTCTGTTCATCTCCTGTCCCTAAGGGCTTCCCTAAAGTGTGAGCAGAGCCCCTGTGGGTGCTCAGAGTAGTAGGTGCTGCCCTTCTCTCTTGAGAGTAGTAGGGGGTCTTCATGTAGCTTAGTAGAACTATTCTATTCTATTCTCTGTCTTACCTGCCCCATCCCATTCTGGGACTTTAGTGTCCATGTCTAACAAAGTCCCTGAGACTCTAAGCCGGTTTGGGAAAGAGACCATTTACTCCACACAAGGAGTACAAGGAATGGTTCTGAGAATTCCCAAACACTGCATGTAGGAAGGAGCTCTTTCTGTGAGCCAGAGGTGGTGGCGTAGGCTTGCAGTCTCAGCACCCAGGATCCTGAGGCAAAAGGATCATGAGTTCAAGGCTAGCTTGGATGACACAGGGGTAGTCTGCCTCCAAAAGATAAAACAAATAATTCCTCTTCTTACTATCAAAGCTGCCTGGCTAGCCAACAAAGCTAAGCTCACCCCAGCAACCTTAATCAAAAGTAGAGTGCTCAAACACAGACCCGAGCCAGAGGACCCACATTCTAAAGCCAGCATGGTGAAATTCTTGAGCCACCATCCCCAGTGATGGTCCCCAGTGCTGTGCTACTCCTCCTTCAGCTTCTCCTCCAACTTCTCTTATGACTCTCCCAACATCTCCTTCTCCTTCACCCAACTCCTTTTCTGCTACTGTATCGAAGTGTACTTGAAAACGTGGAAGAAGACAAATAGTTCTCAGACTTTGTAACAACACAGCAGCAGTCCCTTCCACTGCCCCACCCTCTTACCCTTCTCTAGCTCAGACTAACTGTAACAACGAACTGCGTGCTGCAGATACAGACTGTCTTCAGTTTGTTCACTTCAGGGCACTGCTGCCTTCCCACTACTGAAGACGAGCATCTGAAGGATTCCTTCTCAGTCCTTCCGACATGCTCAGCATCCTTGTTTTCTTGATGAAGTAATATTGGTTTTAGTTTTAATTAGTACTAGTAATGGTTTTAATTAGTATTTATACTAGGATTAGCATTAATAATTGGAACTGGGTCTCATTTTGTGGAACTAGCTGGGCAAGAACTTAACTATGTTAACCAGGCTGGTTGTGAACTCAGAGATTTGCCTGCTTCTGACTCCTGAATAGGATTAAAGTTGTCACAGAACCTGGCATTTAAAAATAAAAACATTCATTTACATGTCCATGCATGCTTACACAGGAGTATCTGAGTGTGAGTGTGTGTGTGTGTGTGTGTGTGTGTGTGTGTGAGAGAGAGAGAGAGAGAGAGAGAGAGAGAGAGAGAGAGAGAGAGAGATATTCCAGAAGTTGATTCTCTTTTTTTCCCTGAGGGGTCCTGGTGACTGAAATCAGGTCACAAGGCTGGTAGCAGGTACCCTACCCACCAGGCTGTCTTACCTTGAAGGAATGCTGTATTTTGGCTAGCTCACTTTTCAGGTAATTCTGATAAGGGATCAAATGCAGAATGGGCATGCAGTAAGCTACAGTGCCTGTGGATGGTGACCCTAGACTGTTCCTAGAGTGAACAACTGCCTTACTCTTTTATCACTGAGTTTTAAAAAGTGAACTTATTTTCTCACCAACTCAATTCCAGAATCCTCACTAAATACATCTAAATTTTAAAAAGTACATTTGGGGAAAATCTATTACTTAGGATACTGGTTATAGTAATTTTTGGATCCACCGTTTATTCCTAACTTTCTCCCTATTTGAGTGTTGCTTAATTTTCTTTTAAACTATATTTATTTGTGTGTGCATGTGCATGTGTGTGAGACCTGTGGGAGTTGGTTTTCTCCTATACCACATGGGTCCTAAGAATTGAGCTCACTGTCAGGCTTAGCAGCAGGCACCTTTATCTAGTCAGCCATTTTGCTAGCCTTCTGTTTGATGTTCATATTGTAACATGGGAAGATTTCTCTGAATATCTGATAGTCCTTCCTTGTTATGATCCAGCTGGGAACTGATAAGAAATGGGTGGGGACCCTAAGAGAGAGTCTAAGGTGTCCTAGGAAACATCTGAGGTCACAATCTCTCCTCTCGGCTGAATCATTTTCCACTGAAGTCACTGGGGTTGCCTACTGCTTAGAGGATGAATACCCAGCAGCACCTGGCTGACAGGCATAATTCTGTCAGCATTTGGTGGACATCTAGGTGACCTTGCTGCCCTGAGTATGGGAGGATGACACCTGGCTAGGGTCATGAACATTAGCATAGCCACCCTGTGTATGGGAGAATGACACCTGGGTAGGACTGTATGCATCAGCACAGCCCTTCCTTGGGACTTTCTCCCCTCTTCTGTTTCTGACTGGCCTGGAGTGGGACACTGTGGGACATCCTCGGCCTTTCCTGGAGGTTACCAGCCACTGCCTCTTGTTTTAGCCTTTTTATTTTCCTCCCCACCCTTCCTTCCATAGCGATTTCTGGGCATGGCTGAGCCTTTGGGGGATTCTGTAGTATCTAGCAATTTTGATTCCCTAAGGATTAAGGCTTAATTTTGTATGTGTTGTCCTGTCATTTACTTCTCCAGATCTTTCTGTCTCCCTGGTCTCTTGTCATGGTCTCCTTCAGTCTTATCCAGTGTTATGAACTTTAAAACAACAACAACATTGTTTCCTGTCATTTAATTGGGATTTTAAAAGGGAGAAAACAGAGAGAGTTGTGTGTGAGTGAGGTCAGGGGTTGGGTTTCTTTGTGTGGGTGGGCTGGGAAGGACTGGGGTAAGATGGAGTGGAAGGTGTGTTTAATCTACCTTTGTTACCAAGAAGTTCAAGACCTTGCCCTTTCCAAGTTTTTCTCAAACTTTCGAAGAAGAGGATCATAAGGACACAGAAGGTGACACTATAGGTGACCACATTTAAAGCCCTCCCTCTAGTTCCTCCCTGGGGTCTGTAAGAAGGTAGCATGAATTCCATCATTACTTTCCTGAGCACCTCCTGGAACTTCTGCTTCTGCAAGCAAACTCACTTCCTCACTGTGGAGCTGCTGGGCACAGGCCTGAAGATTAAGGGACCCACTTCCTCACTGTGGTGCTGAAGATGAAGGTGTCCCACAGAGCAGAAATATCATTTAAAATCCAAGACCAGTGCTAACTGCTGAAGTGGAAGCTGAGCAAAGCACACAGAAGGAAAGAGTGGACTGCCATTTCACAGTAGGGCAACGCTCCACCCCTGCTGATCTGATGTTTCTGGAGCCTGTTCACTCCTACCTTGATGTTCATGGGATGGTCTCCCCACATGGGTATCTGATAGGCGCCTCTTTTTATGCAAGCAGCTGGGAGCTGACATAGAACAAGTGAGGTTTAAAGACTTGGAGCTAGATTCTATTGTATCCCAGACAACCCCTGATGTCACAATCTCTGCCTCTAGCCTCGGTCACATTATGTGAAGTCACCCCAAATACCTTTGGATAGAGAAGATAAGACCAAGTGCCAGCCCTGTACTCTATCAATAATACAAAATGGACAGGCAGCGGTCATGGTCCATTTCCATTCAGGCCACATGGCAGTCTGCCCTCTGTTGAGACTGTAAAGACGGTAGCAAAGCTGTTCAGCATTTTGTTGTCCCCTGTGCACTGTAGATCCTAAACAACACCAGGACACGTCCTTCTCAGCCACGACCTACTGCACCTGCCACCTGTCACCGTCCCTGTCTCTTACTGGTGGTATTACCTGTGGATGATGTGGTATCTCTGCAGGTACTCCAGAGCCAGGGCCAGCTCACAGATGTACAGCTTCACAGTCCCCTCTGTGAAGTGCACATTCTGCTGTAGGTGGTAGCGCAGGTCCCCGCCCAGCAGCAGATCCACCACCATGAACATGTCTTCCTCATCCTGGAAGGAGTACCTAGGGACACCGAAGGACACAGGTTAGGGGTGGAATCATCTCTAGTGTCCACAGGACTGACACTCTATTTTACAGTGAAGCAGACTGGGGCCCAGAGGGATTCATGATGTTACCTATAGCACCATGCCGTGAGGAGTGAGCAGGCAGAAGGTTTTCCAATCCCACACTGCCTCTGCACTGTGGGGTCACTATTTATAACATTAAGGCAAGTTTGAGTCCCAGCATTGATCCCCAGACTGTAAGGCAAAGAGCCTCTTAACTGACTGGATGCTCATGGTTTTAGCTCATTGCTTTAACCATGTTGTTACAGCACATATCTGGGAGGTTTTCCAAAGACCCATGTTTTGAAGGCTTGGCAACAGGCCTGTGGCATGATTGGAAGGTGATGGAACTTTAGGAAGTAAAGCCTAAAGGAAGGATGCTATGTTATTAAGACAACTTTGCAACCACAGACTGAGGTCTCTGAAAGTCTGAGCCAATGCAAACCTTTCTTCCTTTAAGGTTGATTAACTCAGGCATTTTGTCACAGCAATGGGAAGCTGACTAACACATGCTACTACAAGCTATTTTTAGTCCATAGTTCTGAAGACACACTCTTCTCCCCAGCAATCCCTATACCCTCTGCACATGCTGTTGCTCTCTACAGGGAATTCATTCCCAGAACCCTTGAGCACAGTGATGCTCTATGACATCCAAGTCCAAGCATTTAAGGTAACTGACAATTTTTACTCTCCCGGCTCTTGGA
Source organism: Grammomys surdaster (assembly GCF_004785775.1). Taxonomy (NCBI): domain Eukaryota; kingdom Metazoa; phylum Chordata; class Mammalia; order Rodentia; family Muridae; genus Grammomys; species Grammomys surdaster. Next base: position 2,351,715 of record NW_021620993.1, on the reverse strand, counting down.
ATCTGGCCAGATCCTAACCCAATATTCACTAGCCAGTGGTTACAGCCAAGTTCCCACTAATGGCTAACACCAAGGCCAGCCCTTTATGAACCACTGTGCACCTGAGGATGTTCTAGATAACCACAGAGAAAACAGAAGAACAGCCCAGCAAGGCCAACTGGCTATAGAACATGAGCCAGAAATACCTCAAAGTTAAAACTTCAGGTCTTAGTATTTAATTTAATTTAATTTAATTTTTATTTCTTACTTTTTTGTCTTTGAAGCAAGGGACAACTTGAACTCATCTTTAAGTCCCAGGATGGAAGAGCCAGCACATTTGTGAGTATCCACAAGTATCTTAAGAGGTGGCCCCATAACATCAGGCATGACAGATCACCCTACACCAATGCAGAGCTATCTGACAGCTGTCACTTTCTCTCTTCTTATAAAGCCACTGATGTCATCACAGCGGCTGTATCCACGGCCTCATTTAACCTTTAATTACTTCCCAATGGCTGAGCTTACAAATGCCATCCACATATGACCAAGAACTAAAACTCCAACAGGAGTGTACTGGGGACATGTTCACACCAAGTAGAACTAAAAAAGTCACCTGAAGAGGTGTGTGTGTGTGTGTGTGTGTGTGTGTGTGTGTGTGTGTGTGTAATGTGAATCTGCTACTGTGTAGAAGGCCTTAAGAGGATCCCTGTAACGTGTCTTCCATGGAAGCCCTGTTTGCATTCTAGAAGATGATGGGCCATGGGATATCACATTAATAGCCGATGTGCCCCACGCTGCGTGCTCTCCAGCCACCGCAGGGCTGTCAAAGGGGATCTTATTAAACATTCTGCCAGAATCCTTTGGGGGAAGTGGTTAGGTTTCAGGGGGAAGCTTGCATACTGGGATGAATTCTAAAGGAGGCAACCAAAATGCAAAGAGAACATTATTTAAGCAATAATTCAAGTTGGGCTGTTCCTCACTACAGATCTGTATTTTGCTCCAGGCCATAGACCCTGCTTTCCCAAGGAGACTCGAAGTTATTGCTGAGAACAGAGGGTGACCTTCCGTCACTCTGCTTTTGTGCTCTTCTGTGGCTCAGTGTCACAGTCCTTCTGGCTCCTCCTTGCTCTAGAATGATAATTAAGCCCTCGCCACAGTGCTGCATATTGTCATGGAAATGATGGAGGTGCCGGATGAGAGAGAGTGTGCTCTCACTCAGTGACACAGATCTTCTGAGAAGTTTGGATAACTAGGCTCTCCTTCAAGCACAAAGATAGCTGGGAGGTGTGGGGACATTATTAATCCTCGCCTGGCTGCTGAGTAGGCCAGTGTGAAGAATACAATGCTTGTTATTGTATGCGTCTATGTGTGCCCACACGAGTGTGCAAGTGCATGTGTACATGTGTACACATACATATGAAAACTAGAGATTAACCTTAGATGTTGCTTCTCTGGTACTATCTATCTTGAATTTTGAGACAAGACCTCTCATTATCTTGAAGCTCACTGGTTAGGCTAGTTAGTTCTGAAGAATGCCCCTCTTCATTCCCCGGTGCTCAGATTATGGGTATGTACCACTATACCTGGCTTTTTTTGCATCATTTCTGGAGATAGAACTCAGGTTCTCCTGCTTACCCAATGAGTGATTTTATTAACTAAGCCATTGTCACAACTCCTATTTTATTATTATTACTTTTAGATATACTGATCTCCCACTTTGTTCCTAAAAGGAGCAAATGACTGCTGAAATTCACAACAAAGCAAAACTAAATATTAAAAAAACAAAGTTCATGACAAAGAACAAGCAAGTAACTTAAGAAAATGGGGCTGGAGAGACGGCACCACAGTTAAGAGAACTGGCGGCTCCTCCAGAGGACTTGGGCTCCGTTCCCAGCACCCACGTGGCCATTAACAACTTTCTGTAACTCCAGTTCCAGGACATCTGGTGCTCCCTTCTGGTGTCTGTAGAAACTGCATGCACATGGCTAGAAATGCAGGCAAAACACTCATAAAATAATTTTTAAAAAATTTTTTAAAGTCCAAGAAAATAGTGGTAGAGAAAACCACTCCTAATTCATGCGTAAAGATCCTTTCTGCTTGTGTAAAATGAATCTAAAATGCATGAACCCTCCCAAGAAAGAGAAACTTGATCATAACTGACTCACAGTTGACAAGGAAATAGATGAACTGCTTAGGAACAACAGGACCTTTTGACTGAAACACAGTGCACTTAACTCACAGACTATAGTATGGTATTTGACAATGTATAGTCATCAAATCATGGTATTTACATGTCTGTCATTTCTGTGTTAGAAGCAGAAATCATCTCTTCTGGCTATCTTGAACAGACAATGAACAGTGTGCGTTTTTCTTGGCACAGAAACCAGGTGGAAATGGTTCCCACGAAGGTTTTAGTGTGGTAAACCATACAGCTCTATGTGACTGACCCTAGTCGGCATAGCAAGTTGAAGAAGAAGTTTTTAGTATTTGTCCAGTTTGATTGGGACGATTCAGTCCCATTTGGCAGATGCAGCCTCGTATGGGTAAAAGTCATGTAATATGTAAACCAAACTTTCAGTCTAACCACCTTCTCCCGTCCCCCCACCCCACCCCCTTGTCTCCTAACATGTTCATGGTGCCAAGCTGGGAGCCACCAGCTTGGACTAACGTTAGGTCTGGAAGAAGCTCTCCATGCCCTCGGAGGCTGAGTTGTGTGACCACTTTGTGCTCTGTGATAACAAGAGCTGATGCAGATGAGACACTGTCCACCTTCCCAGATACTTTATGAATTCACTTGGTTCATCCGAACAGCCTGCGAGCTGAGGCTCATAACTGTGAGCCTATGAGCTGAAGCACTGTTGTGATTTGAGTGTGGAATGTCCCCCACAGGCTTCTGTGCTTGAACACTTGTTTCTCAACAGGGAAGTATATGAAACCTTTGGGATACAGAGAACATCTGCTTTGAAGGATAGCCTTTAAAAGTTACTCCTCCTCCAGTTCCAGGCTTCCTCTATCTGGTCTAGCTGCCAGGCCAGGGGTCCACCATGCCTTCCCATTCATGATGGACTAAAGACCCTGAAACCACTGAGCCCAAAGCAATTATTTTCCTTACCTTGTTTTTAAAAGCTCATGCTATCATAAAGCTCTAAGAGGTTAAGCAACCCTAAGATGGCACAGCTGGAAAGTGGCAGACCTGAGAGCTGAGCCATGAGAGTCTACCTGCGGAACTCCCAGTCTATGTCCACGGCTCTAGAGTCCTTTGCTTATAGTCTTGTGACCATTTCTTCTGGTCTTTTTCCCCAACTACCAGGAGGACCCTCTGAGCACAGGGACCTGCACCATTCAACACTGGGTCCTTGTACCTGATCTGGCTTAAAAATATCATACATGCTCAAGAGAGAGCAGATTGTAAATTCCCAAAGTGCCCGTTGATGTGAGTCAGACCAGCCAGTTATGTGGTCCATGGCATTGGGAACTGTGCAGAGAGAAGGATGGGGAAGTGTAGGGTTGTGGGTTCCCTTGTCTGCTCTGCCACAGGGCACAGCCACTGGGGACGCTGGACTTGGGGAGTGACCAGGCTTAATCCACACTGTTGCTGGGAGGGTACTGGGTTGTAAGGAAGCCCCAGGACACCACTCTAGAGGTGGAGAAGTGCAGTCTGAGGCACGGGACAGCTGGGGCTGCTTCTGGGGTCCCTGAGCCTGCAACAAGGCAACTGGGGGCATCTGATTCTCAGGCTCTTGGACATCTGGGCACTACTGGGAGCCTCAGAAGAGCTGAGAATGGATTGGGGGCCCGAGGGACTGATCTAGCTTTAGGCCAGGGGTGGGGGGAAGGAGAGGAAGCTCCATCTGGTCCCATGGAGAGAGTCCTTGGCTTGACAGTGGTGGGCTTGAGCTTGGGCACAGCCATGGCTGGGAACAGAGAGGCCTTCTGTGGAAGATTACAAAGTGGCTCTATAGGCAAAGGTCTTCTCCATGGCTTCCCAGGGCGGATCCCGATGAAAAGAGACAGTCCATGATTTTAAGGCATTTATTATCATGGTGGAAAGTGGATGTATAAAACTGTACCCCACTTCTCCGGGTGGACCTGAGATTAAATACCTTTTGCAGGGAGGAGTGTCTGAGAAGGAAAGTTTATTGGCTAAGCCCTTCAGGCCTTTAGCTACCTTGTTAGTATGGAGCTCTGTCTTGTGCCTACATGACCACAGATCACATCTTCTACATGTGGAGAGGCTTGGGGTGCTGCCCATATATGACTGATGGCCACAATTATATGGGGGGCGGCTGCAGTTAGTGACAGGGGCCTGGTGCCTGGGAACAGGCAAAACGCCTGTTGTCCCTTTCCTCTGGAGTTTCAAGCCTTAGCTCAACCAGGAACCAAGCTAACTTTCAGGGTCCCTCAGGGAAGAAAGTTGTATGTCAGATCAGAGCATGCTGTTCCTGTTGCTGCCTATAAGACCTCACCACACCGCTGCTTTCCTCTTATCACAGAAGCCATGGACTTGCACCAGTGTGAGTTACCACTCACCCTCTCTCCCCAACCTGCAACCTTCTCACTAGCCTAGGAGGCAGGGTGACTTATTAGTGAGCACAGTTGGGGAAAGGAGAAGCCTTGCGTGGCACCATTACACCAGCTAACCCATAACTACATCTGGGACCTGTCTGCAGATGTCTACACTCCTACCTGCCGTCTTCCAGGCTAGTACCCGGCACCTGGAGTGGGGGCTTGTAGTTTAACCACCATTTCCTAAGCTGCTGATAAGTCTATGTCACAGTTGAATAAGCCCTCTAAGATGAAGGTCTAAAGCTGGGTGCTCTATGGTGGCAGCACGTGGATACTCCCCTGCATCTGTCAGACCCGGTCTGTCTCTGTGTTTCAGCCACACTCATGGACACAGACCATCCCTCCACACTCAGCACCATCAGCCATGGGCATGTCCACTATCACCATCACATTTCCAGTAGACAAACCCCAAGGTCAAGAGAGGCTGGAAAGTCCTAGGCCTTAAGTCAGATTTCCTAAGACATGTGCCATGCTCCTCACTACCAACCTGGTGTTGCTTATGACCAAGGTCAGCCAACCATGAGACATGACAGCAATGTAGGAAGAAGACAGAAAAGAGTGCCCATGGCAACGGTCAGAAAGAAAACACAAGTCCAGTTGTCCTGTATACTCTGTGAGCCATCAGACCTACATCTTCCCTTGCCCAGGGCTGAGATCCAGTGACCATGCCACAGAAAGAGCATTGTTAGTAACAAGGTCAAGTGTGGATGGGACAGGAAGCGACTGCAGGAAACCCAGAAGTTTTAGGCTTCTGTCAGCCATCTGAAGCATGTCTGTCCATTGTTTTCCTCCTGAGGCAGAAGCCATTGAGCACCTGGAGATGGCTCTGAGGATGTCAATCAGGAAAGCCCAGCAGCTAGGACAATTGTGGGTCTCCAAGGCTCACCCTGCTCCATAGCATTACCGTGTGTTGCCTGCAAAGGTAAAGAGCTAGGTATTGCCTTACATCACCCCTTATCCCACACCTCTTCTAACAGTGCACATAGAGAGGAGACCTCACCCACTACCCTCAGCTCCAGTGACTCTTGGCTATCTAAAGTCCTGCAAGGAAGGACCTAAAAATAGTCTTGTCTGTGACAGAAATACAATAGTAGGATGTCAGGCTCCCTGTCAGCTCCCATTGTACAAGCAGAAGGAGCTTATCAAGCCCGTATTGTGTTCGATACACAGACATCTTTAATAACATTTTTAATAACCTTCACAATAACAAACACTTTTTTACTGTTTAAATCTGACTTGAGCCACAAAGTCCTCAAACCACTCAGACGTGATGGCTGTCATTGATCTTCACAGGAAGCTGTCTCCCATCTCCCATCTCAGGAAATATGGAGCTGGCCAGCCATGTTCTGCCTCCTGAATGTCAAGGAGACAACATGAGGTTGGGGGATTCTCATAAACAACCTAGCCAAAGCACCTAGAAATCTTACAAAGAGGCTAAGTTGACTGCATGTGCATGGCTCCCACCGCCTACTGCTAACTGGGACCTTTGCCTACTACTTGTCTACAAGTGCAGATGTCCTTCTATCACAGTAGTCTTAGGGTTTTGACTCAGAGCCTTCATGCAGTTGGCATAGGATAGGCAAGAAAGAAAAGAGGAAAAGCCGGTTCACCCAGGATATTAGGACCTCTGCTTCACACCTGAGACCTGCTCTGAAAACCACTCATCCTCTATGAAAACACCATCCCAAGGCAAGCTTGGTGGCACAGGCTTTGAATCCAAGATGGGAGGTTGATGCAGGTGGCCGGCAAACTGAAGATCTGCTTGGGTTACAGAGTCAGTCAAGGTCATATTGGGTGAAATCCTATCTCAAAGGCAACAAGTAAAACAGGGTAGCAGGGATGAAGTTGAGGGGTAGAGTGCTTACCTAGCATGAATGGGGCCCTGGGTTCAAGTCTAGCATTGAAAAAAAATGAAAGAAAACCATAAAGAACAGATTTCCTATTGCAGTGTAAATGGAAAACTTCTGTCTATTTCTCATCAATCCACGTGTCTCAAATTTTAAAAGTACAATGGAATTATATTATAATATCAAAAATAGTGCGATGTAACCACAAAAGGCCAGAGGGCTCATTTTAAATAGAACTCCTTGAACCATTCTACCCTCAGAATGAAACACTGGAGTTGAGGGTGTTTTGGGGTTTGTGGCAACATGACAGCCCTCCCATCAGCTCTATCTAAGGCCTACAGCACCCCCTTGGCAATATGTATTTAATGTGACTTTTGAAATTAATGACCTCACTTGGTTCTGACATGTCACTACTTTGATTTTTGAATGTAATTTGAGGCTTACTTGACGTCTTCTTGTTAAAAATAATGTGTTCCGTTCTGGCATTGTAAATAGAATCCCCTACGTAAACAAGAGTGGAAAATGTACTGTTGGCTACAAATAGGGTTGAGCAGTTTGAAATTACCTCTGATTTTGACATAGAAGTGGCAATTTCACATGGCTTAACCTAACAGAGAAATTTGCCATTCAGGCGCCCCAGGAACTTCCCAGAACACACTGAGCAAGGTTGAGATTTCCCCAGGAGGCTTAGGAAGCCTCACAGATCAGCCTGCAGCCCTGATCGCCTTCATCCTGCTCCCGCTGTGGTGGTTTAGTCTATTTCTTTTTTCATTTCTTCTTCCTTTCTGTTCCAGTCTCAGGATTGTTGTAGCTGCTAGATTTTTTTTACCTGAAATTCTCCCTCTGCCCTGTGTTCATATCTTTCCTTCCTATCCCTTCATCTTAGTTCATAGAACCACTGGGAAGAGCCTTACACCTCCACTTCATGTTAGTACCCCCACCTCACTGTCCTCACATCTATGATTTTAAGCCAGTCTGGGCTTTTCTCTCTGGCTTTCTTTCCCAGTCTGAAACCCTCTGTATATCCAGTGATTTGATGGTATTTCTGTTCCCCACAACACATACATATGACCCCTCAACAGAGCCTCAACTTTGTCTCTACTTGTTGCTTTTGTGATGGATATTGGCTATTCCCGACTCCAGTTTTTAAAATCACCTAGGAGGTACACCTGTGGGAGTCTGTGGCATTATGAGGGAGGAATAACTGAGGAAAGAGGACATACCTGAATGTGGGTGGTACCATTCTGAGGTCTGGGTCCCAGTCGGAATAAAAGAGTGGAAGGGGAAGCTGGTCAAGATCTTACCTTTCCTTTCTACATTTCTGGTTTTCTCTCTCTCTCTCTCTCTCTCTCTCTCTCTCTCTCTCTCTCTCTCTCACACACACACACACACACACACACACAATTTGATGAATAAATTTAATATTGTATGTATGTGCTTTTAGGGATCACCTTTTGGTATTGTATAAACAGTTAGGGGGCTCATCCTTCTGGAAGACCATTTCGTTCCCACCTAGCTGTCATCAATCACCTACAGCTCTTCATCTGGGAGTGGGTTCTTTGAGAGTTCCTCTGTCCACACTGGCATGCTAACCAGTGTTGTCAATATTCAGGTAAAAGTCAGAGGACCAGGACACGTGCTTCATGACTGAGTCTTCTACATATGACAGGGAAGCTCCCTGTGAACGCTCAACAATGTGGCTGTCCAAAGGGCTGCTTTTAGATTACTGCAATTTTGTTAGTAATAAAATTTTTTCTTACTGAAATCTGTTCTGATTTTCTGTTCCTTCTTGTGCAAACTTGGTGATATATATATGTATATGTATATGTATGTATATTTTACCTAATTTGTTTCATTTCTCTAACTTGGGGGCATAGAATGCTTCACATTATGTCCTTATGGTTCTGCTATTTTAGGCAACAATGCTTCTTGGCTCCTTTCAGGGTTGATAATTGGAGCATCGTTCACTCTTCTTCTGCCAATCTCTACCTGATGGCTGATAATTTTATAAATCCTTCAAGGAACCAACTTTTAGTTCTATTCATTTTTTAATTAACTGTACATTTTCTACTTGGTTAATTTCTGTCCTAACCTTAATGTGGGAACATTTCCTGGCTTCCCTTGTCATTTATTTCTCCTCTAACTACTTAGAAGTATATTCATACACATTATGAAGTTCAAATATTTCCTATGTCCATCTTTGTCATTAGAGAATAATCATATGAATTAAATCACTTTAAATTACTTTTTTGTTTTATGGTTAAATGATTCTATTCTTGAGGATGTTTCATGTGCCCCTCATTTTCTGGTTTGAGGTGTAATTATATCTTCTCTTCCTTTATTTACATAGGAGCAGAGGGGAATGTCGTCAATAATATAAATACATCTAAAGAAAACTCATATCTCAACTTATGCTTTGTGATGAGAGACGGGATGCTTTCCTCCTAAAATGTTAACTTACAACATTATTCAAAGGCCTATTAGAAGTCAGCCACTGCAGTAAACCAAGAAATATGACATGTAGATTAGACATAGATAAAACAGCTACTGTTTTCAGGCAGCATGATTATTAATGTGCTTAAGCATGCAATAAATATTATATGTATGGTTTCTCTAAATTCATGCATTTCAGAGATATTTGTTATTTATTTATTTGGATTCTAATATAGACAGCCTTGCCATCTGAAAATAGAGATTACACTCACACACATACACTCACACATACACTCACACACACACTCACACATACACACATACACACACACATAAATACACTCACATACACACACACTCACACATACACACACACATAAATACACTCACATACACACACACTCACACATACACACACACATAAATACACTCACATACACACACACACACA
>NW_021620993.1:2217067-2342339 GCF_004785775.1 Grammomys surdaster | reverse complement strand
AATACACTCACATACACACACACATAAATACACTCACATACACACACACTCACACATACACACACACATAAATACACTCACATACACACACACTCACACATACACACACACATAAATACACTCACATACACACACTCACACATACACACATACACACACACATAAATACACTCACATACACACACACATTCACACATACACACACACATAAATACACTCACATACTCACACACACACACACTCACACATACACACACACATAAATACACTCACATACTCACACACACACACTCACACATACACACAGACATAAATACACTCACATACTCACACACACACTCATACATACACACACGCACTCCCCCTCTTCTAGACTGTGACAACAAAACTGCAGTACACAAGCTCACTACATAAGAAAAAATCAATCATGTTTCTAGCAACAAAACGTGGGTTTTCAAAAGAAAACATATCGGAGTGACAATAATACTAGACAGGAACATAACAAAACCATCTATGCAGTCTTTGAAGAAAATAAGCAATGTGTGACAGAATTCTGAGAACACTTAAGCACACGGAGCCTGGGCCATGTTCATGAAATAGCCAACAAAGATAAGGATTATCTCCAAAGTGAGTTACATAATTGCTATCAAAATCCAAAAGGTTTTGTTATGGACTTATCATAAAATCATGTGAAGACAGGAGGATTCCAAGGATGTTGGACAAGGTGCTACAGAGCAGATTGCTCCTGGGTGGATCTCAGAGAAGGTGACATGGGATTCAAGTCCTAGTCATTCATAGAGATTTGCACGCTTCTTGATTAAACATCAGTTAAAAACACACGTTGCTCAGTTTTCATTCTGTCTCAGTGTTTGGGATTGAGGTGAGAGGCATGTAGACCAGCATGTTCTTGAAGGATGACCCCCCACACCCCAGCCCTACCTCAGAACTCTCTGGAGACCTGTTAAAAATACCAAACATCAGGTCTTATTTCAGACCTGTAAAGCAAAAAGCCCTGGGCTAGGGCCCTGCAACTGTGTTTCTCAAGCCCGTCAGTGTTATCTAAGCTCCACCTGACACAGTTTAAGGGGCAGCATGGCTTATTTCAGTTCACACCTTCACATGGTTCGGTCTATAGCCACTTGATCCTATGTTCATGAGTGTAAAGTGATGGGAGTAAATGTCAGAGGACAGACTCATATAATTTAGCTGTGGTTCCCCTGCAAGTACCCTTTGCTAGAGTGACTATATATATATATATATATATATATATATATATATATATATATGTGTGTGTGTGTGTGTGTGTGTGTGTGTGTGTAGTTTATATATCCTAATATATATTTAGATATAAATTTAGAATATAAAGAGATCCCAAATTTGGAAAGAAGCAGGGAAACATGGAAAGGGAAGGGAGGATACTGTAAATATAGCACATATACATGATATTTTCAAAATAAATTAAAAGTGTAGCACCATTGGTTAATTTTAACAGACATCCAAAGAAGACTTAAAAATCAAAACTTAAATCAGAGTCTAGCAATGTATAAAAATATACCTCCTAGCTACATAAGACTCATGTTAAGGATGTAAAGGCAATATAACTAATAAAGACCATTGTCAAATACTGTGTTTACAGAAGAAGATCATCCTACCAGGAGGAGATGCATTTGACAAACTAAGCACCCTTCCACGGTGAAATTATTCAACAAGCTGGAATAGGTTGGGGCTTCCTTACCCCTACAAAGGGCAGATGCAGAGAGATCAGAACTAAAGCAAACTCAGTGAGGAAAGCTTGACTTGTCCCTCTTAGGATCCAGGATAGGAGTCATCCCACTCAGCTCCCATGGATACTGTTCTGAAGCTCTGATGAATGCAGTGGGAAAGAGTAGTAACAGAACCCATCCAGACTAGAGAGGAAATAGACTGCTCTCTAATCACAAGCTCCCAGTGCTTTACACAGGAAACTAAAAGAACCAGTAAAGAAGCCTCCTTCAGCACCAGCAGATGAGTTCAGTAGGCATGAAGGGACAGATCCAACAGACAAACGGCCAAGTGTGTTGCTAGAAGCAGGCTAGAGTGGATGGCCTGAATAGTCATTCTGTAAACAATTCAATTTAAATAGCATGGAATATTAAATTTTAGAAAGTATAGGATTTTTGCTTTGAAAATTACAAAATACCATAGATAGAGCAAAAATGAATGGGGGCATTCACCATCAAGAGTCCATATTAATAGGGCAATGCCACTCAGATTGTCCTACCTAGCCAAGACAATCATGACTGAAATTTCTAGATGATATCCAAATTTACAGGAAAACACAGAGATATATATAAATATACCAGAACCTAAAGGAAATATCTCATTCAAACCACACAGTTTGCAAGTAGCTCCTCCTATGTTGTTGGCCATTTTTTTCATCTTTTTGATAACACTCTGACACAGAAATGATTTTAATTCTGATAAGACTAAAAGGAGAGGGAGGTGCATTTAGGTGTAGAATGGTTCCAGTCCTGCATGACCAATAAGCCTTGATAAAGCTGCTCCATTCTTTACAGCAGAAAACACATGGTGAAGATGTTTATAGACGGCTGTTTCATGACAGAAGTTTTCTGTGTAGCACTGGCTGTCCTGGGACTTACTGGATAAACCAGGCTGGCCTGGATCACTGAGATCTACCTGCCTCTGCCTCCCAAGTGCTGGGATTACAGGTGGCCGCCACTGCAGCTGCAAGTTTTGGGGTACAGATCAGGGACCAAGTATTCCCTTCAAAAGCCTCCCCTAGAGACTTCCTTTTGCTAGCTACCTCATCTGCTGACAGTTCTTCAGTCTCCTCAAATAGGACCACCCAACACTGGGGTCCAAGACATTTAAGAGGTAAGCCATAACCATGCGAATGGATCCCAATGTGATTTTAGCTTGCTTTTCTTTGATTACGAGTGTATTCACTCTAGATATCCGGCCTCTACATGAACTCTAAGTTGTACACCTAGACTTAGAGATTCAAAGCTACAATCCCATAGGAGGAGGGGGTGGCTTAAGCAAGAGTGGGTAGATTGTGAGTAATATGGAAGGAGAGAGTGGGGACATTGGGGTAGAAAGATTTAAGTAGGGAGGGTGGGGAGATAGGAGGGTAGTGGGGAGAAGGGAAGGGTTGTCAACCAAAATAAAGGGACATAAAAAAGCTATGTGGTAAGAAGAGTGTGACCAAAAAAACTATTTCTTGCTGAATATTTGTCCCTTCTCTGGTCACGGTAGTAATTTTTGCTTCATGTATCTTTCAATTTAATATGAAGAAATACAAGCTCAGAAATGTGAACTGTTATTGTTGTCATGCGAGGCTTACTTTTAATATCCTAGAATATCTGATTTACTGTATGGCCAGTCTGTCCCCTATTTATTCCCTGCTCTGGCCACAGTGTGCTCTGTCCAGCCTGGTTCGGTCTGGAATTCTATCCCTCTCTCATGAGGAAGTGTAAGTAGATGATATATAGTGATATATAGTTTTTTTTTTAATTTCTCATGTGAAAATGTGGATGTTTTCTAGAGTTTAACATGTTTTTTACCTGTTGTAGTGGCTATTATAGTTTGATTAACAACACACAGACACACAGACACACAGACACACACCCAGCTCCAGGGAACCTGATGTCCTCTTCTCTCTCTCTCTCTCTCTCTCTCTCTCTCTCTCTCTCTCTCTCTCTGTCTCTCTCTCTGTGTCTCTCTCTCTGTGTCTCTCTCTCTGTCTCTCTCTGTCTCTCTCTATCTCTCTCTCTCTCATATGCACATACTTAAAAATAAACCTTTTAAAAACCCTCTGAATGTTACTATAATTATTCTTCAGTATAATGGTAAGAATAAGTTTGAAGGCTCTTAAATGCCTTGGCAATCCACACATGGCAACCTGAGCCCTTGACAAAGCACACATAAATGCCACACAGAGGGTCAACTATGAGATGCAGCTTTTTACACCAATTCCCTGAATTCTTTTGGTGCAAACATGCCCTGTTAATTTCACACCAGGGAGAGGTAATGGGAGAAGAAGAGGAAGAGGAAAGCAGGGTAACCCAGAGAATAAAGAGAATAGCCACATGTTCCAATAGAGATAGTGAGACCTAGAGCATCCGCACACAAAGAACCAGACCCCTGAACTTCACCCGTTTGACTTAAAGGACCCACTGAAGGCCAGCACAACTGCTATAATCTAAGTGTGAGGCTAGGACATTGCCAAGAACATTTAGAATGAAGCCCTGTGTAAGCTCTTTTAATCTGGCGATGATCTGCTGTCTTGTGCATTCATCCCTACCTCACACTGAAAATGGGAAGGAGACACACAGTTGCACACACAATGGGTGATCCAGTGAAAGCAAGGTACTGATGCAGGATCTAGTGTGCACCAAGTTCAAGTCTTCTTACAAATCTTCGTAAGTCACAAAGTTAAATCTCTCCCATCTTTAAAACAGACCAATAGAAACATCAAAACCAAACAGATGTGGGTTTCCAAATGTCCCATGTTCAGTACCAGAACCCAGAGCTGGGAGAACAAACTGTTGAAGGTGAAGTTCCTGCACACTCCATCAGCCATGTCTGTTCTGTGGGATCAGGATAGGGGCTGGCATTTCTATCAAAAGGTTAAATAAAACAAACTTCATTTTAAGTGATTGGAAAGAAGCTGCTTGGCAGAAACTCAAATCCCTCCAGGGTTAGCATTCTTGAGATCAGAGGATGTACGTGCTCATGGTCACATCCTGATCAAAAGTTGCCCTTTGTTAAGCCACTGACCTGTTTTGAATTAGTGAACTGCGTAAGAATGTGATGCCAGGGCCCAGAGAGATGGTTCAGTGGTTAGGAGCACTGACTACTCTTCTAGAGGACCTAAGTTCAATTTTCAGCACCCACATGGCACCTCACAACCATTCAGTTTTAGGGGATCAAATGCCCTCTTCTGACCTCCGAGGCACTAGGCACAAATGTGGTGCACAGACATTAAAGAAGACAAAACACCTGAGAGAAATGATAGATAGATAGATAGATAGATAGATAGATAGATAGATAGATAGATAGATAGATAGATATGTAGGGTCAAACTCTGACCACTCAGACTAAGACACAGGGCACTTTGGTATCAGAAATAATAACAGCAATACCTCATAGTGTGTGCTTGTCAGCGGAAGTAAAACTGACCTGTTGAAATACTTTGGATCTTGTGGTCATTTTCTTGAGTTCCCAGACCCACTTCTAACATGAGGACCAGTGGGCAAGCGCATTCAGCATTTACTCATGGAGCCTCCTCTAATCCAGTCTGTTAAGTGGATTACCAGGAAGACCCGGTAGCTTTGTGCTCACTCAAGGTGGGTTGGTGCTGGGGGAAAGGATGGGCCTGGGTATTTGGACAGCACCAAGAGCAGAACACAGGCCCTGTTTGCTCCTGTGCCTTGGTGCACACTTCATGAGTCTGGAGGTATCTCCTTCCCAGGGACATGATTGTAATAGTAACATATGACAGGAAAACCAGCCAAGAAGATGCTAGAACATGCTGGTGTGTGTGATGCTTAAATCAGAAAAAAAAAAAACCAGACAATTATGGTTCTGTGAAAAAGCAAGAAGGTGCCTGCCTGTCTGCGTTTCAGTGCCTTGGTGTTCCTCTCTCTAAAGAAGCTGCTGCATGAAGTGTTGAAAGCCTTTCATCTGAGTTCCCTTGACCTGTCAGGAAACTCTAGGAACAACAAAACTGGTCGTCAAGCTGTATCCCAGGAGTGACAGGATGGAATACTGATAGAGGGGCCCCCAGCAGAACTTCCCAAGGTAGTGTGTGCATTTTAACAAGTTTGCATATGCCTTAGTTAGAGTTTCCATTGTTGTGAAGAGACACCATGACCAAAGCAACTCTTATAAAGAACAGCCTTTGATTGGGGCTGGCTTACAGGTTCAGAGGTTCAGTCTATTATCATCAAGGTGAGAGCATGGCAGCATCCAGGCAGGCATGGTGCTGAAGAAGCTGGAAGTTCTAAATCTTGTTCCAAAGGCAAACGGAAGACTGTCTTTCTGACAGCTAGGAGGAGGGTCTCAAAGCCCATCACAGTGACACACTTCCTCAAACAAGGCCAGAGCTATTCCAACAAGGCCACACCTCCAAATAGTGCTACTACCTGGGCCAAGCATATGTAAACCACCACAGCTTAATTTTCATATACTTTTTAAAAGATTTATTTTGTTTTTAATTGTGTTCAGTTGTGTGAGTGTGTACATCTCTGTCTTGTGTATGTGTGGATGCTCATGGATACTCACTGAAGTCAAAAGCATCAGCTATGCCTGGAGATGATTTCTGGGCAGCCGTGAGCCTTCTAATGTGGGCTCTGGAATCTAAGCTCAGGTCATCCAGGAGAACACTGCCTGCTTTTTAAAGGAGGATGGGGCTGGACTGCATGGTGTCTATTAGGATGGGACTGACATGTTGCTGCATCTGTTCAATGGGAACAAATGCTTTGGAGCCTCAGTGACAATGACAGCAGGGTGTACAATGTCACCTGCAGATCTTGGGATGGGGGTGGCCTGCAGAATCTGCTTCTGTTTCAAAGGCTCCACACCTTTCCTGTGGCTTCCTAGACTCCTGAGATTTGAGAGCTGTCTTCACCTCACCAGGGACCCAAGTCTGGCCAGACTCAGTGTGAACCACTTTTAAGGGGATTCAGCTTACAGAGATTTGTTGTGTGTCTTCTTCTACAAAGACCTACTCCCTCCGTTATCCATTCTTTCAGGTTTCCGGAGCAGTCACCATGTACTTAATGCTGCAGCAGTAGATAGATAGGGCTTGATACTGGCACCCACAGCTATGCCTCTAAAGCTATGCCTGCAGGTGGACAGGGGTCAGAATATAGGACCCTCGAGGGTCTTAAGGATCCCAGGACAGGGTGCACCTCTGCTGAGGTTTATTTACATCTGCTTCTAAAGCTACTTTAGCACTCAGGCACAGCCCACAGCTTGAAGTTTGTTGTCTGACAGCTCATTAGTGACAGATTTAAATAAAACAAATGTCACAGATGCCTGAGATTACAACTAGAGAAAAACAGTCTACCATGAAGTATGAAAGTATGCCAAACTGGAGCAGAACTGCTTCACTCTGTGGTCACAGAAGAACAAGGACATCAGGGAGACGCTGAACTGATGCATACCCTCAGGTAACACTAGACAATTGCTCCCTCCCTCCCTCCGTCTGTCTGTCTGTCTGTCTGTCTGTCTGTCTGTCTGAATAGCATCAGCCCTACAGCAGAACCCACTGCCAGAAAAAAAAATACTGAGCAGCACCAGCCCCAGTCTTCCTCACAGTTGGGCAGTCCGTGCTTTCTTCACTGGGGCTAGAAGACTGGATGAGCCAACAAGACGCTTGCAGAATCAATCCATGAACCCGATCTTAGTCACAGCCAAGCAACCTCTTCTCTGCGTGACCTCAAGTCATTTCAGCTATAACCCTTTCCTATGACCCACGGATATGCCTGGTGCTTATCTTCCCAGGCTCTCCCAGGAGCTGTAATTGAATATGTGGTAACTCAAGAGTCCCTCCTCACCCCAGCATGAGGCTCAGACATCCATAGTTCTCAGTGTGAGAGAATTTGGTATTCGGCTGAGACACGCAGGGAAAAGGGCAGTGCAGGAATATAAAGATAGTATACTGTAATAAAACGTTTCCCTTTTGCTCAGTTTCAAAAATACAAGAACAGAATTGAACTGAGGGGAACTGTGTCCATGTAAGGTCAGCCATGATGGACACCAAGCCCTTCTATTGTGCTTGCCACCCAAGTCTCGCTTGGAGTCTCTCCAGTTTCTCTTACATGGTCTCGGCAAGATTATTGAAAACATAGTTTACCTCTTTAAAGATAGTACTGTGCTGGAACATTCCACACATCCTGGAGTCCTGGTCCAGAAATATACCTCCTGGGTCTCATCTTGAGCCACAGTCCCTGAGACTTTGCAGGTTTAGGACCCTTTACTATGGTTTTGATTTGGCATGTTTAATTATGGGCACAGACTCTTCAAAGCTATACCTACAGGTGGACAGGGGTCAACAAATAGGACCCTCGGGGGCCTGAAGGATCCAGGGACAGGGTGCACCTCTGCTGAGGTTTGTTTATATCTGCTTCTAAAGCTACACTCAGGCACAGCCCACAGCTTGAAGTTGGTTGTCTGACAGCTCATTAGTGACAGATTTAAATAAAACAAATGTCATAGATGCCTGAGATCATGATTGGAGAGACACTGTCCACCATAAAGTATGAAAGTATTCCAAACTAGAGCAGAACTCCTTCACTCTGGGGTCAGTGTTCAGGAAAGACATGCTGGAGGTTGATGAAGAGTTAAGAGATGTTTAACAGATGGATTGGTAGGCTAAGTACTTGCCATGAAACCCAACTCTGGGTCCCTAGTTCCCAAGTGAAAAGTTTGGCATGCTGGCATGCATCTGTAATCTAGCACTGGGAAAGCCGAGATGAAGGGCTCCCTGGAGCTCACTGGACATCCAGTCTTGCTAAACTGGTGATCTCTGGGCTTCATGAGAGACCCTACATCAAAATAAAAAGGTGGAGAGTGATGGAGAAACACATCACACATCAACTTCTGCCCTCCCCATCCACATGTACACATGCAAGCATGCACCCCACACACATGCACACACACCTGTGAATGCATACAAATGCATACAACACATAATATTTTTTTAAGGAACTGAGGGTCTGCAGAGATGACCGGCCGAGTGCTTGCTGCACAAGCATTAAGGATCTTAGTTTAGATCTTAGCATCCATGAAAACTCCAGTGTGGCAGCACATATCCATAATCCCACACCTGGGTGTAGGGGAAGACAGGAAGGTTGCTGGATCTGGCTAGCCAGTCAGTCTAGCCAATCAGTGAGTTCCAGATTTAGTGAGATACCCTGCCTCAAGATAAAATAAAGGGAGAAAGCAATGGAGGACAATGCCGGACACTGTCTATGTTTATCTTTGGCATCTCCATGCACAAGTGTGGATACTTGTCCATGCAGATCAATGCTAGGCATTTCACTCTGCAGCCATCGTAGCCCATGCCAGCCATCATAGCTGGAACCCACAGGGATCAAGGGGAATTGCTGATGGAAGACAAGGACTCTGGCCAGTGTCTATACATATCTAGAGCTCCTCTGACCTAGCTTCCTTAGGGAGACCCACACTGCAGACTAAGCCCTCTGCTGACCACAGCACACATTCCCACAGTGCTCTGGGGCAATCCCAGTAGTTCTCTGTAGGATTGTTTCATCTCTTCCCAGACTTCACACCACTTCTCAGTTGGGTCCCATCTGTAAACGTAATCAGCCAACTGCCACCACACTCTTCCAGACCGTTAATTAAGACTCTCTTTGAAGGCAGACCGAAGCCTTTTCCCCCACATCCGACCTTTAGAAACTGTTGTGTGACTCTGAACAGGCAAGTATTTTAACCCCATTTTATGCATTCAGTGTGCAAGTCATGTTCCACACCATTTGAGACATGTTGCACTGTCTCAAAACTTAATTTCTCTAGGGAGAGTCTGCGAAATAGCTCTGAAGATATTTTGTCACAATCCAAACATAAGAAATTGCTTCCAAACGCTATTGGTGCTGCTGTCGTTGTTAGAAGATTGCTGACATGATTCACTGCATTTGTTCATTAAGGGAGTGCACGTACACCAAGATATTGAAAATAATCACGTATTTATTCCTTTCCTGAAGGAAAAAAACATCTAGAAAAGTAGCTTAAAGAAGAAAATCAATGTGAGGTAATGAGTTTTCTGCACATGCATGCTAAGATGCTCATCTTTGGTTAGTAGCAAATATTGACCCTATCAATTCAATAGAATAAATGCATGTCCCTCCTTCCATATCATGGAACTGTATGCTAGCAGTAAGGCCAGAACTGGATCATTGCAAAGAGAGCACAAGGAAATATATTAAATTGAAAATAAAAGATTAAAAAAGAATACAACCTCAACTTGTGGGTCATGACCCACAGAGGGGTTGCATATCAGATATTTAACATCATGATTCATAACAGTACCAATTACAATTGTGAAGTAACAACACAATAATTTTATCATTTCGGGGGTCACCACTTGAGGAACTGTATTAAAGGGGCAGCATTAGGGAGGTTGGGAACCACTGGCCTACACCAATTAGATAAAAATAGATCTAGATAGCCAAAGATTGTCTTACGGTGAAAAAAATGGAACTGGTCCAGTTGGAGTCAGGTGGCTGAAGGTTGCAGCGACACATGTAATTTTAAGTCAGAACAAAAGCAACAAATGCCAGCAAGCCTGCTGTAACTCCAAGGAATTTAGGAACATCTCAGTGTCTCTCTCATGTGACTCAAGGCAAGAAAGGTCAGGGCGTCCTAGACCAGCACTACACCAGCTCTGAGGTCCTTGCCATTGCTGGCATCAGCAATTTTTGAGAACTGCTTTTGCAGAAGTCCACATACACAGACAGCGGGTTGGAAGAAACAAGAACGAACTCTTTCCTGGGATGGACTTCTGCCCCCAGGAGACACAAGTAGCCCAGTCTCCTCACTTTCCCGGAGTGTATTTCTGAGGTGTGAATTTCACACCTTTTCCTGGACTCTAGAAAAGACCCATGTATTGAAAGAGAAGAGATATTTCTGACATTTTTCATGAGAGGTCATTTGAACACACAACTGGTTGACAGCAAAGTGTGGCAGACACTAAGGAGAGTATATTTGAGACATTTAAATAACAGTTAACAGACGGACAATAGGAATCTGGAAAAATAAAGAAAGCAGGAAAGTGTTTCTTCTAGGAGTCTGTGGGTGACAGCATTTGTCACACAAGCCACAGGACTCACCACTGAAAGGGTCTTCTGACTTCTGCAGGGGCACCATAGCATGTGTGCACCTCCACACCCATACTCACAGACTAATAATAAATAAATAATTTTGTATGAATAAAACATCATTAATAAGACACAATGAAAGCCATAAACTGAAATAAAACGTTCTTGAGTATACACATACTGCTTATTAGGAATGTGTAAAGGTCTTCCATAACTCAAGAATTATGCACACACACACATTCATATATACATATGTACACACATATCCACACTCATATATACCACATTCATTTATGTATACATTTTCACACCCAGCATAGATACATACTTATACATACATCACACCACAGTCACACACACACCACACTCATACACAATCATGCAAACATTCATAAATAAATAAATATAATATACACTCAATAATTCTTTCACACACTCATACACACAAAATCTCTCTCTCTCTCTCTCTCTCTCTCTCTCTCACACACACACACACACACACACACACACACATCACAGATACAGAAAGCTTGGACAAGCACTTCACAAAGGAAAATACAAGTCTCAAAAGGTGGATGACGTATGTCCCCCAAAATTAGATCAAAGAAAAGTGCACTAAAAGTACACAGGTGTGTCAGAACATTATAAAAGGGGTGACATGGATGAGACTGGCAACCCCAATGTTGTTAGGGATGTGGAGCAAACTAAACAGGGTATGAACAGAGTGAACAGTCAAGATGGCAGAAAATAACTATTTTAAAGATCCCACAGGACCTTAATGGCCTAAGGATTTGTGTACAACCCAAGATCAAAAGGACTAAACGTAAACAGAGGCAGCCACAACCTATATCTTTGAGCCAGGCTGTCTATGGCCACCTTGACTCTTTGAAAAGTTGTATCAGGAGGCTTGGCATGGGTGTCTGGTTCTCTCTGGTGCGAGAGCCACCTGCTTCTTGGCAGACTGCTCAGCTACGAACTGCAATTCACACTTGGGTTTTGGGGAGCTTGACTGACATCTTTTATTTAGGAGGCAACATCTGCTAGAAGTAAATGAATAGCAGGGGCTTCTGGGGCACCAGAATGATGTGGCCGAAGACCTGTGAGTCCAAGGACATGGTATTTTACATACATGACAACTAAAAGAATCTACATAACCCTCTTATGTTTCAGAGTTAAAGGAAGTGAGAGTCAGGCAGCAGTGGTGTTGAAGGCAAAGGAATGGATGAATGATGAAGCCCAAGGCCCACATCCCACGCAGGTCTGTGAGCCAGTGTGGAACTGGTGCGGAAATGGAAGGAAGACGGTGTCCAGCCTGATGCAGGGGGAGCAGGGAGAACTTGGAGCTGGGAGTCTCAGATGGATGGAGTACAAACCTTCTTCCTTTGCTCTATTCTTGACTCTCTCGTTGATTTACTTGAACATTTCTAAATCCTCTGTCTTGGTCTGTGACTCTTGAGAGATTATTTCCCCAAAAGTATCTGGTGCCTTCTCTGTACAGCATAGAATACACTGGTCTCGATTCACAGTCTACTGCTGTCATGTTTCACGACTTCCAGGGAAAGGCAACGCCGCCTCTTCCTTTATCCCCACTTATCTTTACCTCTTTAAACATCATTGCCTTTAATACAGGGTGATGTTATGAGTTTTGTTCCAGCACCAAGGATGATTTATGAGACTCCAGGAGAAGGGATTGTCTGTTGTATGTACCTGTTCATACTCTTTCTCTTTTCCTTTTAAAGGAAGGCTATTAATAACAAATTTTTGGATTCCTACAGCAGTATTTTCATCTCCCCCTTGTTCCTGAAGACTGGGATGTCACCTGACTGTGCTCTTAGATGACTGTTCTTTTCAGTAGTCCCAAATGTGACGTTGCTTTCTCATTTCATATACTTGCTTCAGGTGGTACAGCTACCAACATTCTAACTGGCACCCCTATGGTAATGGTTAATATGGTCAACAAGGCAGGATCTAGCATCACCTAGGAGACAATTCTAGACTAGGATAACTGAGGAGAGAAGATCCATCCTGTATCTGGTTGGCGTTATCCCAGGTCTGGAATCCAAGGCTGAGGAAAAAGAAGGAAGTCTGGGTAGCATGCATCTCTCTCGGCTTCCTGACTGCAGATGCAATGTGTGACTAGCTGCTTCATGCCCCTGCCAGCACATCCTCCCCGTCGTGATGGACTCCACCTTCAACCAGGAGCCAAAATAAATCCCCTCCTTCTTTACGTTGCTTTGTCAGGCAGTTTCACACCACATGAAAGTGATAAACACATACAGAAAACATGTCATTTCTGCCTGATTTCAGAACTGTTTTTCCTTCATCTTTAGCTTTCAAGTGTCTGATAAAGATACGGATGAGAGTGGATGTCAAAGAGGTTGCCCCAAGTGAGATTTTCTGACTTCCCTAAGCCATATATTTATGTGTCTTTCAACAAATTTGGAAAATAGCTACACTCATTTACATAGCCCCCCAATAGTCTGAGATGCAAATGTTCCTGTATTTCTGCTCATATCCCCTGTGATTTGGGGTTGGGGGAATTCTCTTCCCTTGCCCTCGTGCTTATTCTTCTCCACACTGTCCCTCCTTTCTCTGATATTCCTTCTGTTCCTCTGTCATTGGTGCTCAGCTCTGGGCTCATCCTAGGACTGTGATCTGTTTATTATTACTTTCAGTTACTCAGCTTCCTCTCTGTTCTTCTGTAGAAGAAGTTCTTAGCTCAGGCTTCTTTCTCCATTTGTTTCAGGAGATTCTGTCATTTTACAAATGCTGATTCAACCCATCAGGTAAGAATATAAACCCACATACCTAAGGCCTGGCACAGTGGCTTCCTGCTTCATATTTATTCAAGAGAGAGATGGTCCAGGCCTGGAGTGGTGGCTCAGTCAAAAAGGTGCTTATTGCACAGGCATGAGGACCCAAGTTCAGTTCCAGAGCCCGTGTAAAAATGTCAAAGTGTGATGGCACATGTTCTAATTCCAGCTGTGGCACAATGGTGATAGGCAGATCCCTGGGGCTGGATAGCCAGCCAGCTTAGCCTAATTAGTGAGCTCCAGATCAATGAGAGACTCTGTCTCAAAAACCAAGGTGGACAGATCCTGCAAAACAACACCTAAGGTTGACATCTGACCTTCACACATACCCATAAATATATCAGCATGCATCCATGCATGCACATACACATGATGGTCCACATGATTTGTGAGCATGTTCCTGTTCGGCAAGGGACAGGAAGTATTCTCTACCCTCCCCTCCCCTGACCCAGCAAGCTATGCAGCTTGCTGCTGCTCTGAGATGTGACTGAACAGATCCTGGCCATAAGGAAGTCCACTCAATTAGATGTTGTGGCCACAGAGTGAGTGGATGACACAGGCAGGAAATTGTCAGTGGCAAAAAGGAGGTGGGGGGAGTCAACAATTTGTCAGGGGCAATGAAGTGGAGCAAGTTAGGCCTCCTGTGAAATTACCATATGTGCTAATTGTACGTGCAGCGGGAACAGTTGACTGCCGCTCATTTACATTTGATTACTATATTTGCGGGTTTTAATTGCATTTGAATATTTCTGTTGCTAATGCTGTCATACTTGTCATTGGTTGTCATCCATGCTTGGCACTGCTTCTGCTGAGGGAATGCAGGTGTCCTGCTGGGGCTCCCTTTCCTACTACTGAGGACTGAAGTGCTGGATCTGCCTGGTGACTTTGGTTCTGGGAGCTGTCCCGGGTGCTGATTCAGAAATACCCGCTCAGAATTTTCCCAGTCATCCTCATTCACATCTTCACAACTATGTGATTTCAGGCAATAAACCAAGCCTCTCTGGTCTTCATTAACACACACTTTAGTGTACAGCTAAAAACATCAACCATTGAAGAGCTTCATATGAGGCAAGATGCTGTTATTTCTCTCATATACTGTCCCCTGTGTTCTCTGACTTAGTGAAGGGTCTCTTTCCCTACAAGGCAGCACCAGCCTCCTAACCTGTCTTATTGCTTTCTTTCTCCATTGACTAGTTTATCTTTAGCCATCCCTCCTATTAGGTGCATATCTGTTGCATATTCTCGGGCCTTGCCTAGCTCTCCACAGCCTGCAGGACCATTTCCAAGTCTCAGAATTTGGCACACAACCTCACAAGCAGGGCCGGGCTGTTGTGAGTGAAACGGCCAGCTTATGCTCAGTACTGAAATCGCTGATGGCAGATGCCCTCACCACCAGCATGTCTAGAATGAACCCTGCTACAAATAGCTGCACAAGCCAAGTTGCCCCCTTTGCTAGGCAGCACAATGCCAGGCTAGTCAGCATGGACATAGCAAAGCCCAGCCCCTTACCTGGACTTTGCAGAACTCTCCAGCTTCACCCTGACAGCCCTGGGGCATAGGGCTCTTTCAAGTCCACTCTGCACCCTTCTTTTGTTCTGACCATGCATATCAACACATTTGTGTCCCCAGTTAAGCACCCCTCCACCAGTAGACATTCTTGATAATTTTCACCATTTCTTGGAAACTGTCCTTTAACACAGATCCCTTTACCACATGTCTCTCCTAGCCTCTGACACATTAGGGCCTTTCTTCCCAAATGTAGGCTTTCTCCATTTCCTTCTGGAACCCAGCATCCCAGAAAGCTTTGGCTCCCATAGCCAGGGGCAGATTGGAGAAGCCCATGGGGTACTGACAGAACTATGCCCTGGCTTCTCTCCGCTTGTGTCTCTTTCAATCCTGCTTTTACTTTGTTGCCATCTGCTCAGCTGTCTTTTTCTTACACCAGCTTTGTGATCCTTCTGGCCACATCTAAATTATCGCCATGCCCAGCCAGGGCCTGGTGCCTGCTGGGAGCTTAGCATATTTCTGTTTAATGGTGAAAATCTCATTATAATGAGTGCCAGGAGCCTGGTGGACATTTGGTTATGCTGATGTGGATGTTCATTGTTGGGATAATTCAGAGGCATCTAGAAGCTTCTCTCTTTCTCTTCTCTCCAGATGCAATGAAAATCTCAAGAAGCCATGAGTCTTAATGCAAATGGCTCTTGGTACAGGGTGGTACATGTGCACATGTGCTCGTGTGTGTGTGCTGCTCAGCTCATTACTATAATGAAAGGCCAAGCCCACTATTCATGATGTAAAGATGGCACACTGAGTTTACCATTTGGAAAATCAGAATTCATGCTTGTGGCCCATTGGCTGAGTTCCTGGCATGGGTCGGAGAATTTCACGCTCCCCACCTGTTCTGGGAGTTCTGTAGGAGCTAAAAGTAGCATCTTAATAGAATCAGAGAGAGATGAATGGGTGCCATCAGACCAGGTGCTTTGATCTACAACCCTCACTAGAAAGAACTAGCAAAAGTTGAAGCTTTTGTTTAGAAGCCTTTCTTTTATAGCTTATGAGACTTTCTGAGAAGTGTCATTGACAAATGACCTGGAATGGAAATGGCGATGGCACACAGACCTCAAAGGGCAGGGAGCCCCTGAAGGTAGGTATAGCAAGTCTCATGGTCCTGGGGCAGATGTGTGCCTGCTGGTCATGAGGAACAGATGTTGGAAGCCTGGAAGGGATAGAGTAGAAATGAATCTAGAGAGGACAAAAGCAAAGCCATGGTGTGTGTCACTGCAGGTATTAGGCTTAGATGGAATTGTCTAGGGAAGTTTGAGAGAGGAACTGGGGGTGTCTTAATAGGAACCCTGCATCTTCACTGGGAATTACAGGTCGGGATTGATCAAGGGAGAGATGATCTAGCAGAGGGCTGTGACACTTGTCAGGAGAGAGATGGAGACAACTGATGCCAGTCTGGAACTGAGGAAGTGAGAAGGCTGAGCTCAGGGGATTCCCAAGACCTCCTGATGGATAGGTGTGAACTGTGAAAGAAAGGGGAAGTCAGAATGACTCCTGTAGAGAAAAACAGAGCCACTCCATCCATCAGGGGAGCTATGAGGCTAGAGGAGGGAGGGAGGGAGGTTGAGAGCTGAAGACATGGACACTTCAGATGGGATTCCTTAAGCCTCAATAAGCCTAGAGGCTAATGCTGAAAAGTGTACACATCCAATACTGATCAAGCCACTCATTGTTTTCTCTCTCACTAGGCATGAGCTATTGGTTACATCACATCTGTCTACATTTGTATACCCAGGACCTGATAAAACTAGGACTGTGGCTCAGGTAGTTCATTCAGTACTAGACTTTACACAGAAGAACAGGATGGAAACTCAAATAGTAGTTGCATTCTTACCCATTGTTGTTCAGGTGATGTGGGAGCCACTGAAGAATTGAGGGTGGATGAATGTGTGATGTAATTCAAAGGGTTTTTCCTGCTCTGCTGAGAAGGGTTTGTAGGAGCAAGGAGAACAGCAAGGCTGGCAGTGTTGGTGGAGGCAAATGGCTATGGCTGAGAAGGAAAGTACTGCTACCACACTCCTCAGGGCTCCACCATAGGTATATATGTGTATCTATACACGTACAGGTGGACAATCATCCAGAAAGGCAGTCTCAGTGAGATGTTGCTTAGATCAGCTTGGCCTCTATGCCTCTGGGCATATATATAGGAGATGATCTTGATTAAACTTGTCGAATGGGAAGACTCAAGCAGCTGTGGGCAGCACCATTCCTTAGGAAAAAGATTTTGAGAATCTATGAGAATGCATAGATTAATTTATCATTCTCTGCTTCCGACTTTGGATATAATGTGACTGGCTGTTTATGGTTACTTTCACCATGAGTTTTCTGCTATGATGGACTTCAGTAAACTTAAACTGTTGGCCAAATAAATCCTTCATCTCTTAAGCTGGTTTTGTCAGGGTATTTTAGCACAACAAGAGGAAACTACACTGAGATACATGATCATTACTCATTCACGGGATGCTGGCTCCACGCCACTCCAAAGATCCAGAGGTAGTGGAAGACCCAATTTCTGCTCTCACATGAGGACTCTGAGTGTCACTCAGCTTCAGGGGATAGTATCCTGGGGACAGGCTGTCTGATTAAATCACCAGGTTATTATCGTAGTGAGGGAGTTGACAGATAGACAGACAGACCAGCTAAACTCTGCTTGCCTGAGTGTTTATAGTATGGTGGTAGTATGCATCAGCTCAAAATGTATAGCTGGTGACAAGGAGGATGTGTTCCTGGCATAACTGTGGAAGAGAACCTTTGGTGACTGTTCTTTGGAATCAACCTTTATCATGTATCAAACTCCTTCTGGCTACATGGCCTCCCTTCAACTGATCACTAGTCATGGAAGCCTGAATTTGGAGTCTCTTTCCATATTTTATGATGGGACTTTCTGTCAATTATGTTTTAGGTTTGACTGACAGAGACAGAACCCAGCTTTAAAGACATGAGATGAAGCATTTGCCAATTCTACATGGCTCTCAGAAGCTACTGAGCACAGCGTAGGTCCTGGGAAGGTCAAATTTTCTCTTTGAGCTTTGTGTCCGCAACTTCGTCACAGACAAGAAGCTGTGACATCAAAAATGACCTCTGTAGCCCATGCCCTACAGTCTCCTCCCCCTGGGACAGAGTGACAGAGAACCATAGCAACTCTTCGTGCATGGTGGTGGCAGCACACAGGAGCCTGTCATATCTTTGCATGTGTGTTATGTATTCTGAAAGTTTTACTCTGTTAAAGAAAACACTGAACCATAGTAATTACCCAAGAAGATAATGCTTGTGGTGTAAAGAGGCTTCAAAGGATTCTATTCACAGAAGCCTCAAATCATAAATACCTCAACCACTCAACACAAATAGTCAACTTGGGGGAAACTCAGACAACCAAATAGAATATAACATTGAAACAGAAAAACCTTTCAATATTCAAGAACATAATAGTGATATTGACATTCTCAAAGACATTATGTTATGTGTAAGAAGCCTAAAAGAATATAGCATAAAAGAATACAGATTCTCTGTATTCCAGAATGCTGTCCTCTGGGCACAGCAGACACTCTTAGAATAATCGTGACTACTTGCAAGAGACTCTCAGAAAGGCCATGTCTGTTGACTTTCCCTCTCAGATGGAGGGGTTGGGAAGGTTGTTAGACCTTCATCTGAGACCCCAGCCCCTCTTTTGTGTACCCCTTCCAAGTTCCATGTAGCACTGTTTCATATTCATGTGGTCTTAGGTGCAAGAGCACACAGGAGACATAGAGTTAATTGAAGTGAGACCTCCTCCATCGTTATGGCTTTCAGGAAACTAGTGTTCATGCTGAGGTGGGAATCTTCAGGAATACAGCTGTTTAGGGGTCTCACCCACAGTCTTGTAGGTAACCTCCTAGCCACCCTGTAAGTACCCAATTAACTCCCTGGTTCATCAATCTAGATGGGTGGAATCACCCTTTGGTCTATTGTCAGTGTTCTATATATGGTGAATAAACATTTGTTCACATCTTCCAAGAAAATGTCAATGCCAGTTAATGACTATATAAAGACAAAAGTAGCCACATTGATACCTTATGGTAGAGATTGGAAGCAGTGGCCCCTTGCTGGGGTACAGGAATGAGTGAATCTCCTGGAAGTCAGATATCTTCCACTTCCTGCTTGGGGTGGCTTTCACAGGCAGTCTTGTATGAAACACTTTGTAGCGCCATGAAGCCAACATTAATTCACTTTACAGAACATATATTTCTTCACTTGAAAGTTGATTAAAAATAATAAAGTCATATCAATTTAGAAGCATGTCAGATGATCATGATAGTCTTGAATCACACTAGAACCATGCAAATGCAAACCATACTCCCTGCATGTAGAGCAAGTCTCATTGGTATCTTCACCACAAGGACAAATGACAAGGAGGTGACACACCAGCTCTGTCCCACCCTCAGTCTTAAAAGGGAGTCAAGATTCCTTTGTTATATGCAGTTAGAGGCCCATACTCTTTTCCCACGCATCTACTGTGTGCTGCTGTTGGATCAGAGCTGGTCTGGTCTGCCTTTGGATTGTAATGTCTGGGAGGATGTCTGAGTTTGCTCACTGTAGAATTCTTGAGATCTAGCTTAGTGCCCAGTGTGCAAAATGTTCTCATTATGGATTTTATATATGTAAATATTCTTATTTGCATATATTGATTCAGAAAAATGGTATTACCATGGTATTTTCTCTCACATATCCAATGAGATTGGATCATTTCAGATGTACCCGCTCATGCCTCTCTTTTGTAAAACACTACCCCTTCTTTTGAAATGGTATTAGTGGTCAACTTGACTCTCTGAAGTAAGGGATGGTTTAGATTAACAGTTGATTAGAATGCTTGATTATGTTAACCTCTTGGAATGTTTTTGAGAGATGGTCTTGATTACGTTGATAGCTTTTAGAAGACTCAGCATAATTGTGAGTGGAACCTATACACTCCCTGAGATAGCCTGGACTGTATAAAACACAGTTAGTAAGTTGTGCGCTAGAATTAAGTATTGATTCACTTCTTTCTGGTCTTGACTGTCTCAAGGGACCAGTTCACTCAAGTTCCTGTTGCTGTACTTCCCTGCCATGATGGACTGCAACCTGGAAATGTGGGGCAAATAAATCCTTCCACTCTTCAGTCACGTGAGCAAGACATTCAGCCTCTATGAATGCCCTCAGTCTCCAAGGATGGAGCTGACTCTGAACCTCAGAGGTGTGGTAACTTAACAGGACTCTTAGTGAGGAGGTGACAGCCACACCTCTAAAGCTGGTGTCCTCCTCAGGTCACAGTTACATCAACTTTATGGAAATAGACAAAGGCATTCTCTTTACCATGCTTGACACAGATGAGTCTCCACAGTCAGAAGCCTTGGTTTTTGGTGCTAATTGCAGCATCTTCAGTGTGCTGAGGAAGTACCCCATATGTAAACATGAAAGGCTTCAGTGAACTAAGAAGGCAAAGAGTTAGCTTCCATCAGCCAATGTTAGAGGGAATCCATGCAGGCCAGCCCAGCAGGCAAAATACTGTTGCATGGAAGACTGGAACATTAGTTTGAGCCATGCAGAGAAATGCAGCATTAGTTCAAGCTGTGTCCCTTGAAAACTGGTGATGAGGCTGGAAAACCTTCTGTGACAGTAACAATTATGATAATAAATCTCTCAATTATCTCTAATATGCAAACACTTTATATAAATGAAAACCAGTGCTTTCTTCTGTCTGTTTATGGAGTACATCACACCCTTTGCTGCCCAGGTCATCTAAACTGTCATCCACCAGAGAGCATGGACTGAGAATCTGGGGGATGAATTCTGGTTCGTAAAAATTTATTCTGTCATAATGTCATTGGCCTCTGCCCTCAAGAAGCTCGGAATGACTCGCACAAATGTCAGGGAAGAGACCTAATCATTTTAAGCCAAGCAATGAGTAGCATGACATCCTGTGATATTAAGAGTTTAGGGGACACTGTGGCTTGAAACAAGAGCTGGTCTCTGAGGTGAGGGTATGTGTAAGAGAGTCCCTGAAGATGAGGACATAGAGGAAGAGGAGTCAGGTGCCTAAAACAGGGGTATCTGCATCTCTGTGCTGTAGGATCCACTGGGAAATCCTGCAGCAGAGGCAGGCAGTGACGGATCCAAGGGACCCTGGCTGCCAGGCTCAGAACTTGTCGTGTGTCCCACAAAGAGAGCTGCCTAGAAGCAGCTCTTTCTTTACAAGAGATAAAGAATAAAGGCAAAGTTGTGGTGAGGATGGTCACTCTGGAGATTTTTGGACATTAAACTCAAGACATTTTGCCACGAGTCTAGGGCTTGGGTGGTCCCATGGCAGATGTGACTGTAAACTGAGAAGAGAAGACAGTGACACCCTGAGGTCTTCAGAACTTTCTTAATGGTTTGATGTGTTTAGGGAAAAATCAGGAAAGCATCTGAGAGGAACACATGAGTCACAGAGGCTGGGGTAGGGCTGAGATCCACAGGAGAGGCAGCAGCACAGAAAAGAGGGAAGAAAGATGTAGGAAGTGGGCGTGGCCACAGCACTCGTGACACCACTCACACCTGTGCCTCTCATGCATTCAGAGAAGAGGGATGTGTAGAGAGCTTAGAAGAGTGGGGACCAAGACCATCTGTGGAGTAAGTAGCTGGATGGGGCCCAAGTCCAAGGTAAGTGTGACTCTGAGTCTTGTGCTCAAAAAATTTTGTGGTGGTCTGACTGGGGAAGAAGTGGTCCCCAGTTTATCCTTCTACACCAGTAAGAAATTCCCCTGCAGTGACATTAGTATGGGCAAGAGAGAAGGCCAGTCACATGCACTTATGCGCATGGCTCTCAGCAGAAGCAAGGGTGAAAGCCCATCCAGACCCACATTCTGATGCTCCATGCATGAGACAAACACAGCTGCTTTAAGCCTTCCGTTTTGGGAGGAGTTTGTTTGGCAGCAAAGATTTACCAGCAGCCATTCAGTCAGGTATGTGACTCTCAGCTGGCTCAGTGCTGTGGTGTTGGAGCAATCCTTCCCTGCTCTGTGATATTCTGGATTAATCTTACTTTAAGAAGGGATTTCTCAAAGGTTTTGTGGCCGGGTTTGTGTCTCAAATCTTAGACCAACAATTTGCCTACCTACAAGATGTACTACAGTAAAGATGGCTCAGAAATTGTGGGAGTGGACAACCAATGACTGGTACAGCCTGAGATTTACGCCATGAGAGGGAACCACCCCTGACACTGCCTGGGAGGTTGGGACCCAGAGGCTGAGTAGCTCAGAGGTCCTGTCATTAGAGAGGCTCCATCGAGCAACTGAGAAACAGATGTAGAGATTCCCACCAAGACAGTAGGTGGAGCTTAGGGGATCCTGCGAAAGAGGAGGAGGAAGGATGATAGGTGCTAGAGGGGTCAAGGACACCACAAGAAAACCCACAGATCAACTAACCTGGGCTTATATGGGCTCACAGTAACCGAGCTGACAACCAAGGGGCCTGCATATATGTAACAGCTGTGTAGTTTGGTTTTCTTGTGAGACCCCTAGGAGTAGGAGCAGCAGCTGTCTCTGACTTTTTGCCTGCTTGTGGGACACCTTTCCTCCTACTGGGTTGCCTCAGTATGAGCGGAGGGGTCTAGTCTTACGGAAACTTGACGTGCTATCTTTGGTTGATATCCATGGGAAGGTGACCCTTTTCTGAAGAGAAAAGAGGAGAGGAGAAGTGGGGAGGGTAGAGGTAAGGACTGGGTGGAGAGGAGGGAGAGTTTGCTGCAGTCAGGATGCAAAATATGAGAGAAGAATAAAGTTTTAAAGAAGGGATCACCCACAGTGTTTTGACAGACAACCCAGTTGTCTAGAGAGAAGTAGGGAGTGCTTCACCACTGGTGAGGGAGACTCCCCATTTCCTGCTGGCTGTTTGTTTTCCTCTAGTAATTACACTGAGAATCTCACTGGCCTCTGCCTCTGACAGTACCCCCAGCTGTGAGCTTTTGTCCAAGGGTCCAAGTGAGTACTGCATTTCCCCTGCCCAGTGCTCATTTGACAAGACTGTTTTTCTAAGAATCAAATAAACCTTCCAAGGCCCCTCACTGTGTTCTGCAGTGTGCCTGTCTCCATCTGTATCTACAAAACAGGGGACCCAGCAAGTGCTCAGAACATGGAACCATAGAAACCATGCCTGCTGTCTGAGCTTGCCCCTCTTACATGGACATAGGCTCGCACTAGAGCAGCAGCATGCCCTGAGAAGCCTTTAATGAGAGAGAAAATACCAACTCACGACATACAGAAATAGTTTAATAGGTGATAATTCAGAGTTAAGCATACCAGTATGCCCAATCTCAAAGTTGGTCCTCTCATTTAAAATGTGTGTTTCCCTTATTTTTTTTTCTCTTTCCTAGTCTCTTAAATGTAATATGTGTGACCCCTAATACAAAGAGTTACTACAGGTTATAAAGACAAGATAGTTTTAAAAGCTGGGCAAAAAGTATAAATAAAAACTACAGTGGATAACGCCTTATATCTGTTAAGGTGGCTAACACAGTACGTGCATGTGAGCGAGCATACACACACACAAACACACACACACACACACACACACACACACACACACAAGTATGGGTAAAGACATGAAGAAGCTTTGGGAACTGGGAACTGCTGGTCAGAATGTGAAGTGATACCCCCACCATGGCAACAGCCTAGAGGCTCCTCACAAATGAACAGTAGAATTACCATACCACCCAGCAGTCCCACCACCTGTGAATGCCCAGTGGAATTGAGATCAAGGTTAGAAGAGGGATGTGAGCCTCACTACCACAGCAGCAATCATAGCTGAGGGTGGGAAGCCAGATAGACAGACCTCACAGTGGAATACTACCCACTTTAAAAAAGAAGACACACTCTTATATTTTTGGTGGTGAGCCTAGCCTTTAATGGCTGAGCCATTACTCAGCTATTAGAAACAATGAATTCAATAAATTCTTAGGTAAATAGATGGAACTAGAAAATATCATCCTGACTGAGATAACCCAATCACAAAAGAACACACATGGTATGAGCTCACTGATAATTGGATATTAGCCCAAAAGCTTGCAATATCCAAGATACAACTCACAGACCACATGAAGCTCAAGAAGAAGGAAGACCAAAGTGTGGGTGCTTTGGTCCTTCTTAGAAGGAGTAACAAAATACTCATGGGAGCAAATATGGAGACAAAGTGTGGGACAGAAACTGAAGGAGGGGCTGTCCAGAGACATCCCCACCTGGGTATCCATCCCTTGTGCAGTCACCAAAGGTAGACACTGATGTGGATGCCAGGAAGTGCATGCTGACAGGAGCCTGATATAGCTGTCTCCTTAGAGGTCTGCCAGAGCCTGAAATATACAGAGGCAGATGCTCACAGCTAACCATTGAGCTGATCATGGGGTTCCCAATGGAGGAGTGAGAGAGAAGACTGAAGGAACTGAAAGGGTTTGCAGCCCCATAGGGAGAGCAACAATACCAACCAACCAGAGCTCCCAGGGTCTAAACCACCAGCCTGGGAGCACATAGGGAGGGACCTATGGCCCCAGCTAAATATGTAGGGGAGGATGACATTGTCAGGCATAGGTGGGTGAGGAAGTCCTTGGTCCAGTGAAGGCTGGACACCCCAGTGTGGGGGAAATCATGGGTAGGGAGGTAGGAGTGGGAGGATGGGTGGGGGCATATCCTCATAAAAGCAGGAGGAGGGGGGATGGGATAGGGCGTTCCTGGGTGGGGGGTGGGGGAATTGGGAAAAGGGATTGCACCTGAAATGTAAATAAAATATCCAATACAAAGTTAAAAAAATAATAAAACAAGAAGACACACCCTGTCACATGCTCCAACATGGATGACTCCCAGGGATGATGACATGCTTGTAATGTACTTTATACCCCAGTACATCTTGTGGGCAGGGCAAATTGTAGGTCTACGGCTTGAGACACAAACCCAGCCACAAGGCTCAGTGTAATAGTTTGTATATGCTTGGCCCAGGGAGTGGCACTATTAGGAGTTATGGCCTTGTTGGAGGAAGTGTGTCACTGTGGGTGTGGGCTTTAAGACCCTTATCCTAGCTGGCTGGAAGCCAGTCTCTTTGCTGCCTTCAGAACAAGAGATGGTACACTCTCAGTTCCTCCAGCAGCCCCTTGTCTGCCCAGATGATGTCATGTAAATGGGGGGAAAGGGAGAGGAAGGGAATGAAAGAAAGGGAGAGGTGGAGGGAGACAGGGAGACAGAAAGGGGGAGATCTTTTATAAAAATCCATTTTTGCTGGCAAGCCATCAAAACCTACATTTCCACCTTGATGATAATATACTGAACTTGTAAGCCAGCCTCAATTAAATGTTGTCTAAGCGTTGTCTTGGTCATGGTGTCTGTTCACAGCAGTCAAACCCTAATAATATACTCAGTGAAGCAAACCTATCATAAAAGACATAAAAGATGAACAAAGCAACCAACAAGAGACCCTGTCTCCAGGTGGAACGGTGAGGGTCAATACCCACACATTCCATGGCATGCATGTGTGGGCGTGATAATGCACATATACATACACACACATGCCCACACTCTAGCATCCAAATGGGGGGAAAGTGAGAGGAAGGGAAGGGAAGAGAGGGAGAGGTGGAGGGAGACAGGGAGACAGAAAGGGGGAGATCTTTTTTTAAAAATCCTTTTTTGCTGGCAAGCCATCAAAACCTACATTTCTCCCTCTGGGCCCCAACCCTCAGCTTTCATCAGCTTCCAACAGCAACCAAGACATTAACTCCTAAGCCTTTGGGAAGGACTTAGGGTCCAAACTGTAAGTAATACAAGGCACTTAAGATTAAATCCCTCAATTGATGTGCGGCTGTGTATGGATAGTATTATAATACTGCAATATAAAGCTTTATATAAAAAACCTAAATACATGGAGAGAAATGCCATGTCATAGATCCAATAATAAAAATGTCAGCTCCCCCAAAATTAATCTATAAATCCAATGGTTTTCCTGTCAAAAGCTGACAGCTTTAATAGAACTCGACAAATGGATTCAAAAGTCTGTCTGGAAGAACAAGGAGTAAAGACACCCAGAAGAACTTTTGAAAAAAACGAGGTGAAAGACTGGCTCGTCAGGGCCCAAAACTTGTTAGAAGACTGAAATCAGCAAGATGGAGATACTGGGTGAGGGTAACAGACCAGGGGTGTGGTGGAGAGTTCATACAGATCCAAGGAAATGTGAAGTAAGGCCAGTGGCAGAGGTGCTGTCTGGAAGGAAGGAACGAGAAAAAGGATAATACTCAAAAGGAAGACACATGAATGAGGCTCTGTCAAAATAAAGCATCTGTGTCAAAAGGCAAAATAGAAAATAACAGCATAAGCTTCAGATTTGAGGAGGGTATTTGCAGTATGTGTGATTAGCAAGAGTTGGATATCCATGCTGCATAAAGAACTCTCTACCTGGAGTGAGAGGGGTAGCTCAGGGGTAAGAGGGTTCAATGCTCTTCCAAAGGCCAGATCTCAGAGCCCAGTCCCCATGTTGAGTGACTCACAACTAATTGTAACTCTAGCTCCAAAGGGACTTGACCTTCTCTTCTGGTCTCTGTGGGTACCTGCTGTCATGTGCATATACCCACATGTAAATACACACACACACACACACACACACACACAACACATTCACATCACACACACATACAAACAGAGAGAAATAGAGAGACAGAGACACAGAGACACAGAGACACAGAGAGAGAGATCTTTCAAAAACTCCATTTGTTAATTTTTTTAAAAGCAGAGATTAATAGTAAATTTAGAGTATAAAATGACCAAGGTCAAAAAAAAGAAAAGAGAGGGGGGGGGAGGAGGAGGAGGAGAGGAGGAGGAGGAAGAGGTGGAGGAGGAGGAGGAGGAGGAGGAGGAAGAGGAAGGAAGGAAGGAAGGAAGGAAGGAAGGAAGGAAGGAAGGAAGGAAGGAAGGTAAATTTAGAGGCACAAACACACCCAAAATACCAATTGTTCCTCATACAGGTAAGAGATAAACATTCATAGGAAAATCCTACCAATCCAGAAACATCTTGACATCACAGTGTTTCTAAACCCATCAGGGAAGAGCCAACGTTCAAAGATATGTGAGGTAAATTCCAAAAGTGATGAGCCATCGCTGTGAGAGACAAAGAGCAAAGCTCTGCTAGGACCCAGGAGGAGGAAGATCCTCCATGGGATGCAGCAGAAGGAAGCTAGCATGGGCAGATGAACTTACAGCAGTAGTTCATGAGCTGGTGAAAATGAGGGAGAATTCTAAGGCAACCAGCAGCCTGACAGCAAGACTGCACCTGCCTGTCCCCTCCCAGGGGTCAGGGTATGTCAAATGCTCAGAGATCTAAATATGAGTTATCATCCAGGAGGCACTGGACCTTCCCAACATCACCACAATCACAAATACAAGTTCCCGGCCGGTCAGGGGAACTGAGAGAGAGCCCAAGCTTCTTGGAGTTCACCTGCTGTGAACCTGGGCCAACACAAGAGAACTAGACAAAATCCTGTGAAATTTTGTCACAGGAGATATATATATCTCCAGCATAAAAGACCCAGGTTGGACAACCCTGATCAATCCAGTGATCCAGAAACAATTAGCCAGGCTGTAAAGCAAAGAGAAAGGACTCCCATGACCCAGGAACTTAGCAACTCAGAGACTTAGCAAAAAGAGCTTCAGGAACTAACAGCACACCATCTCCACACTCAGACTCAGAGTTGGAACTGGCTCAGGCAGGTTAAAGCTATCTAGAGTGGGGCTACTGAAATTCACTATGACTGTCAAGTCCTTCGTGAGACTCGAGAGAGAGAGAAGCTCCAGGGTGCCAATCAAGGCAAATTGCTAGGAGACAGAACTGTTAATATACTGAGCAGACATGTGCTGTGACCGCAGCATACCCCAAC
This sequence comes from Grammomys surdaster, assembly GCF_004785775.1. Classification (NCBI taxonomy): domain Eukaryota; kingdom Metazoa; phylum Chordata; class Mammalia; order Rodentia; family Muridae; genus Grammomys; species Grammomys surdaster. The sequence continues at coordinate 2,314,221 of NW_021620993.1, read as the reverse complement.
TTAGCTTCTGAGAATGCTCAACACAAGCACCCTACGGGAGAAAGGCTTTACTGTCACCATCCAAGGCTTCAGTCCATCATGGTGAAGAAGTTAAAACAGAAAGAGCTTGAAACATCTGTTCCCATGACATCCACAACCAGGAAACAGAAAGCCGCAAACACTCAGTTTCCTATCTCTATCTGTACAGTGGAGGTCCCAATTGGAGAGTGGTACCATCCAAAGTAAGTAGGTTTCTCACCTCAATTAATGAACTCGAGATCCCCACGGGAGTGTTCAGAGGCCCACCCAGAGTCTGTCCAGTTGATAACACTAACTCGCACATTCCCTTTAACATGTGCAACTAAAAAGGTTGCTTTTTATTTTTTGTTTTTCAGAATTTCCTTCAGTGTTCTAGCCTGACCTGTTTATAGTTGGAGCTCATGGGTTTCCATTCCAAAAGGAGTAAAACTGGCATCTTTGGCTGGAGGAAAAGATCCTTCAGCTGCCCTTGATCCTTTAACTGGACATTGCTAAATACTGCTTACCTGGGGGTTATCTTTTGGAGAGAACACCATTGACATTTTCACCAAACTATAATTTTTAAATACAAATTAATAAGCTTGCACCAAGGCTAAGACCCACGCCAGGAAGAAGCCAGATTAATTCACTGCCCTGACTCCAGCGACCTGGCACAAGGAGGAAGCACGCTCTTTCAAAACATAAATATTACTTTGCATCTACTATTCATGGATACAAAGTCTCCAGACAATAGAATTAGAACATGCAGAAAATGAAAATATCCATTACTGAGGAGAATGTCAGTGTACACAGAAATTGCTAGAAGTCGGGTTTCAGGGAGACACTTCAGTCTAATTATGAGACCTGTGCTCTGCCATGAAAGAGTTAAAATGTGTGGGGAGGGAGAACGGTAACATGCATATGACCAGGGTGTATGAAGCCTGCACTATTCAATACAGGCAATGAGCACTCATCGGGCAGATTTGAGAGTACACTAGCCCATGTTTGAGAAGAGTTTGTTTAGACACAAGTAAAAACTACTCAAACATAATACAGAAATATTCCCCTGTGCAAAGGTGAAATCACATGGGATTTCAAGGACAAAAGAATGTGTGTTCCTGTTTATCTATGTGTATGGTACACACATTCATGCACACACACACATGCATACATACACACACACACACACACACAGAGAGAGAGAGAGAGAGAGAGAGAGAGAGAGAGAGAGAGAGAGAGAGAGAGAGAGAGAGAGGTGAGGGAAAGAATTTAACTCTGGTCACAGTTGACTTCTTACTAAGGATGATGAAACCCGGAGAACAGTAGAGCCAAGTGTTAACATACTGAAAGAAAACAAATCAATTAACACTGTTCTCAGTGAAACGTCATTCAGTTGACATCAGCCAGCTGCAGTACTCTGGAGAGGAGCCCTGTGCATTGCAGGAGTTGTGAATGAGCTAGCCCAGGATACGAGCATGGGAGAGCTGGCCCTACCACCATCTCCCTGCAGTGGTGTGTGTGAGAGATACCCTCCTTCCCCATCATCCCTCACTACCTACAACAGGCAGGAGACCTGGCCCAGGGGTCAGAGAGCAGGAGAGCTGTCCCTCCCCAGCTGCAGCACTCAGGAGAGTGAGGGCTGGATCTCACCTGGGCAGCACAGTAGAGCTGATTCTAGAGGAGGGGGCCTGGTGAACTGTATCTGAGGACATGAGTGTGAGAGAGCTGTCTCCGCCATTTAGTCTCCCTTCTCTCACCCCTTACCGCCTACAGCAGGCAGGAGAGCTGGCCCCAAGGTCATCAGAGCAGAACAGCTGTCCCTGTCCCTCACCCGCTGCATCATTTTGGAGAACAGGCCCTGCACCTCACCTGGGCAGCTCCATAGAGCTGACCCTGAACCTGGGGGTTGCTGGTAAGAGGGCTCTGAAGACACAGGAGTGAGAGAGCTGGCAGGCTGACCAGCTCAGATCCCTCTCAGGCTCACATCCAGGGTCCACTTCAACATCCACCCCTTTGATGAACTGCTGGAGCACATGAAGGGGCTGGGTCCTATAGACCTAAAACTACAGGATCTCTATGACACAGGGCAACAACAATATAGCTGAGAAGAGTGAGGTTCCAGTATGGATGGATTAGCAGAAGCCAGAGGTCTCAGACCAGACCAGTGAGTCACTGCAATGAACATTTGCAAGTAAAGCAGCGTGGACAAAAGTGTGTACTGTGAGACACACTGTGACACCCTACAGCTTCCACCGCAACACTTTTTTCTCTGTTAGTGTGGGAAAGTTTCGTGGGTGGAGGGTGGGTACAAGGGAAGGGGCCATGAGTGGGATTGGGGTGCATGGTGTGAAATTCATAAAGAATCAACAAAAAGTTCAAAAAGAGGAAGAGGAAGAAGAAGAGAGGGGAGAAAGAGCAGGAGCCTAGGGAAATAATACAAAATCCAGACCAGACCTTCAGCAAAAGTGAAGAGTGTACATGTTTATGTAGGAGCAAACTGAAGGACTGTATCTTTAAGGTTCACCACTGGGGCTGACAATAGCCATAACCTAAGCATGAAGGCTGCCACACTGTATCGATAATACTTAAACTAACACAGCATAAACTTGGAGAAATGCCACCACGAAATGCACACAGAATGGCATACTTGGGAACATTCTGATCAGCACTATGTGAGATAGCATGAATACAGAAACATGAAAGCATTCCCAGCAAAAGAATGGGTAATCATGTTCCGATAGTTTCACACAACATAATCTTCTCATAGTAATAATGAGAGAAAGAGAGGGAGGGAGGGAGGGAGAGGGGGAGGGAGGGAGGGAGGGAGGGAGAGAGAGAGAGAGAGAGAGAGAGAGAGAGAGAGAGAGAGAGTCTCTCTAAAGTGCTTGTGTGAATATACCTCAAAGTGCAAGCTAACAGCAAAGCGAATAGTTGCAGATTCCTGTCTGTGGTGTCACACATGTGTCATATAAAGACACATACATGATCTAGCATGCCTATACTTGGTGATACGTCCACATGTGCTCCATTATTCCATAAGAAGGGATAAGGACATGTGAGTGCTCTTTGTAATTCTTACTTAGAATAATTACATATTCCTTGTAGAATTTACTTTAAATTTAATCCAGAAAATAAAGCAAAAAGCACATGGCACAACTTGATAAACATGTGTTGTTTTGGTAATTAAAATAACAAATTCGGAGTTTCCAGACCCCCAAAAAATAGTTGCGATTTGTGTTTGTAATAGGAAAATGCACTGAAGTCTGTGGTAAGGATGAATGAAGCTACTGATTACTTATTAAGCACAGGGCTGACATGAGTGGGAGGCGTTTACAGCAAAGCAAAAGTTTCCCTCCATGCTTCCCCCTGGGTATGCTGACAAACAGACTTTTCTTGATCTCACTGTGTCAATAAAGTAACACCCCCACAGACATCACTCACCTCAGACTTAGCTCATTCTGCAAATAAATAGCCTACAATAATGTACCGTTAAAAAGGAGCAAGAACTCTTGCCAACAGCCCTCCTCCCACTGAAGACAGAAACCTTCTGTCCACGGCCTTAGAGCCCACAGCCATGACCTCAGACACAGTGAGCCCCCGGAGCATCCATTTTCTGGGGAGGAACACTTGTAAAAGAGAAGGCTATCTCCCAAGAATGACTGCCACCCTTGCTTCTAGCTGCATTCACTCCATCACGACCCCCCCATCCCTCCCTCTATCCCTTCCTCCATTCCTCCATCACTTGCTCAAACTGTTTTCCCAGACCTCATTTCATATCATCACGGCAACCATGCATCAGTCAGCCATGGTTCCTGTCTCCAGCGATGTGCTTCTTTAGTGGGTAATGAAGAACAGTGGATATTGGAGGAAACCCAGTGCAGAATGGGTGTGCAAGGATCGCATAGCGAGGCTGGGGACATGGAAAGGGAGCTTCCAGGAAGTAGTGATGCAGGAGATGGTCTCGCAGAGGACTGGAGGATGGGGGCTCTCAGAAGAGGAAGATGAGGCACGCAAGTGTGATGTACACAGTGCCCTCAGAATAGGGCACACAGTCCACATTCTACACATGGTTTGAGAGTAAAACCAGAGGCTGGGGAGCAGGGGCTGACCTTCTGCCACTCCAGAAGGAAACTTCTGTCACTCATTACAGCTACACAAAGAAAAGTCCATGGCAACAGTCAATCATTGTGATTGTTTATTCAATATTATTAATTGCGCAAATTTGCAGCTCCATACATTGCATATGGATGAGATCCAGGTGGCTAAGATTTTGATCACTTTAAATATTTCTATTTGAAGTTGTGGGTGATGTGTAGAGTTGAGACTTTACACACATATACCCTATGTACTTGTGGGAGCAGTGCAATGCAGAGTTCCCACTTTGATCATTTAGCTTGGTGCTTTGAGCTCTTTTCTTCTAGTTAAACACAAAATACATAGAAGGTCACTGTGAAGCACTATTAACCATTGGTGCACTGAATGCTAGAATGTAGTACTTGCCTTCGCATCTGTATTTCTTGATATTGAGCTACCAGCAGCTTCTCCCAACCCAGCACCTGAAGCTGTTCCCCCCAAAACGCTTCCCCATCGCCATCCCAGATGCATGTTCCAGCCTGCCATCTGGAGAGCCCCAGGAGGCAGCTTCACTCTGCAGACCTGGAGACTCCAGTAACCTTGTCTTAAGGGGCATAAGAGCAGAGCCTCACTGGCTAACCATTCCCTGAGGGCTGGGTCTTGCTCTCTGTAGCCATCCTCATCCTCAGAACACAAGTCAGTTCTGAAAGTGAGGTGTGCCTTCCTCCCTTTCTCTTGGCTCGTTGGATTCTGCTACTTCTTCTCTGCATCAACTTGTTTCAGGCCTAACTCCATCCACAGCTTGCTCAGTACCCAGAGAAATCTTTGCAAGGAAGATCTGATGCCGCTCTCCTAGATAAAACCCTCTGAGCCTCCCCAGGCAGACACTCGTCCTGCTTTGCTGCCTTTCTGCCCATTCATCTCTTCCTGTTTTGCGTGTTAGGCCAGAGCTGAAATCAGAGCAAACAATGGAGTTTGCGGAGCCTAATACCCAGTCCACCTAAAAGCCAACCTGAGGTACCTTAGTCTTCATTAAAGAAGAGACTTATACTTCTCAGGCTTAACTTAGGACCCTCCTATCCCCCATCTGCTTCTCAGTGCGAAGTGTTGGTATGTCATTGCCCTGAGGTTGACATCACATCACAGCAGTATGTGGAAATAGACCAAGTCGTGGCCATTGGGTTCAGCCACTCAAGAGTCCCCACCTGGGGACAGAGGCCTGTCCCTTTGTGCACACAGGCTCCCTGAGAAAGCCAACTGCTAGTGTGTGCATACTTGGTATTTACCAGTCAGATGGCTCTTTCAATATTCAATCAATAAGCTTTGCTGAGGGCCAACCCTGCTTATGTATGGCTGGCAGTGATCAGAGGTGCTTTTTGTCTCTTTCTTAAAATGCTCCCCCAGTACCTTGACTCAAAAGACATCTGGTGAAGGAGACAGAGAGCACCCGTCCACTGATGATGGCATGTCTGATTGCGTTGTGAAATGCAGTGTCTTCTGAGCCACTGGAAAACCGAGTCTTCTCACCACTAAGTGAAGTTATTTGATTCTACATGTTAAACTCTATCAAAATTTAACGTCAAATTTCCAGTTTTGAACTTATAATCAAAGGTAGAATAAACATAGTGAAGCTAGATTTTTTTTTCCATTTGTAATTTAAACATTCCCTTTAAGAGAATGTCACCTAAGACTTCTGCTGTGATTGAATACTGACACTGAAAAGACATGTCCACATGGAATTGTGAATATGGAATGAATTAAACATAGAGTCTTAGCAGATGCAGCTGAGGACATTGGGAGAAACTTACCCTCAAGTACAAGTACCCTACATCTATTTTTTTATAATACCAGCAGCTTGAATGTAGGGCTTTGAACAGGCTAGGCAAGATCCTACCATTGAGCTATATTCTAAGACCCAAATGTCCTTCTAAGAAACAGGAATGGAGGGGATGAGAAGCAGGGAAAGATGCCATGAAGACAGTCAGAGCCTGGGAGATCCTAAGTCAAACCAGGGAAGTCTCAGAGCCGCCAGGAGCTGCAAAGGCAAGCAAGGGTTGTCCTCTGCAGTCTTTAGGCAGTGTTCTCAACCTTCCCAATGCTGAGACCCTTTAATACAGTTCCTCATATTGTGGGGACCCCCCAACCATAAAATGATCTTGTTGCTACTACAGAACTGTACTTTTGCTACTATTATGAATCAGAATGCAGATATTTGACATGTGACCCCCAAAGGGGTCCAACCTACAGTTTGAGAATGACTGCTATAGAGGGAACGCTCCCTGATCAGAATTTTTCCCAGATATCTGGCTTCCAGAGTGTGACAGCACAGATAGCTGTATTCTGAGTGTATGTGTCCATTTGTCCATTTGTGTATGGATGCACATGTATGTAGGAGCCCAGGAGCGAGAGAGGGAGAGAGAGGGAGAGAGGGGGGGGGGGGGGGGAGGGGGGGGGAGAGAGAGAGAGAGAGAGAGAGAGAGAGAGAGAGAGAGAGAGAGAGAGAATATACATGTATGTGGGTACCTGTGTGGCAGGGGGCAAATAGGTCAGAGGTCAATTTTGTTGAACTGAATTTTATTCTCAGGTGTCATTTAACCTTGTTTGTTTGTTGAGACAGGGTCACTCACTGGGACCTGAGCTTTCCCTGATTAGACTTGATTGCTAGGCTGACTGGCCACCAAGGCCCAGGAATCCACCTTCCTCTGCTTCTATAGCTCTAGAATTAGAAGCACGTGGTACTGTGTATGGCCTTTTACATGGTTCTGGGGATTGAATTCAGATCCTCAAGCATGCATGGCTAGCACTTTACTGACTGAGCCATCTCCCCAGCCTAAGTAGCCAAGAAACTGAACTTTTAGGGCATCCAGTATGTTCTAATTATTGTGGCAGCTACAGGGAAAACACTGACATTTTCATCAGGTCACATCATCATGGCATATGAAGGTATCAGCAAACCCAAATTCTCATTTCAAACAAACTAAAACCCCTAAGGCTTGAAGCCAAGCACAGAGCGGCTGTGGTGCAGACCTGGCCTTTCCCATTCCTCTTCTATTCTATTGATCCAAGAGATATTAGAGACATTAGTCAGAGGAAACAAAGGGAAGTGCCATTGGGCCTTTGACAGAAAACCTCACCTAACTATCCATCCCTCCCACGCACTCCTGGAAGGAAAGGTGTGCAGTGCACACTGGCAGCCATAGGACCAGTCGCCATGGGAAGAGGTGTCAGTGTCTGATGAAGTCACATGGATGGTCAACCCCCCCAACCCCCATGTGCACACAGCACCCAGTGGCCGTCCATCTTCAGTAAGCCTCAGCTCCATCTTCTGCACATTTTCTCTTTTTCCATTTTAGCAGAACCTTTCCCTCACCGTAGCCCATTATCTTCATATTTCTGGTCAGGCCTCCGAGAAAACATCTGCCAATTCTTCACTTCCCCACCAATTAAATCCAGCTGGGTCTGGAGGCCTCATTTAAGAAGTGAGCTCATTCTTATTAATCTCCTGAGTTAAAATATATCATAGTGATGGATGGAGTGGAAGCGGGCTGTTAATAACGGACACCTGCAGTGTTGTCCTTGCTCACAGAGCATCTTCACATGCAGGTCCTCACTGGTGATTCCAGACAGTGCCCCAGACCAGCTGTCAGTCACAATACCTTCCTCCCATGGCAGGAGGAAAATACCTGAACCAGGTTGGCCAATTGCATAATACCACCCTTCTTCATATCTCATCTCAGGGAGACGCAGGGATGGGCACATGGCCAGGGCTAGAGAGACAACATGTTTTCCAGTGTTGTAGACATAGCCTTATTCTGCAGGATCTTAGCTTCCTCAAGGGTTGGTTCCAGAAGGTTCCAGGTAATTTCCTTTCCAAGTTCATCAGAGGGTTTCCTGTGCTGCACATTTAGTGAGAAACTGTGCAGAGAATGGCCAAGCCTGGAACAGCTGCTTTGGCAAGCTGTCTGACAACATCTATTCAGACTCAATAGACATATGCCCGTGGCTCCTACATTACACATCTGGGTTTACACTGTCAACAGTATGAGTATTTATCTCCAAAGCCTTGCACCCAGTGCTTCTAGCAGAACTCATAGTAACAGCCCTAAATTATAGATGACTAGATGGCCTATACAATTGATAAACATGTTGTGACATATTATTGCTGGAGGACACTATGTAGCAATGAGAGACACCAGGTGTCTACGACAGTCTAGCAGAACCTCACACACACAGTGCCAAACAAAGTGAGCCAGACACAGCAACTCACCTTGTCAACACAATGCTGGGGATGTGGCTCACACCTGCTGTGTGGCTGAAGCCATGTGAAGCAGACATAGGCAGAGCAAACCTGTGTTGCCCACAGCTAAGGGAGAACACCTGGGGCACATGTCTGAATGGTGCTATGGAGGTGTTCTGGGCTCTGGACTTTTTCCTTCGTATGCTAGGCTACACTGGGTATTGTAAATGCCTTCTGGCTAGATATTTATCATAGGTGCACTTTAAGGTATACAGGGTACCTTTTTAAAAAGTAAGTTTACAACCAAATAACAAGGTTTGTTCATCCCCTAAGGGATAGGTGCTGCTCTGTATCTGCAGATCTGAGAGTGTCGAGAGGAGGTTATGGCACCTGGAAGGGTGAGATAGTGGAACAAGGACCAGAAGACATACTGTTGTTCAGGGAAAATGAGATGTCCGTGAATAAGGACCATCCCAAACTGTCCCACCAACAAGACGCCACAGACCCACCTCCACACCATAGTTACCCTGAGTCCACTTCTCTGTTATCTTCAACTTCATTTCCCTGGAAGCGAATCCTGCTTCCAACCCCAGCTGCTGGTATTCTCAGTACCAGAGTCACCATGAGTCCCCTGTGCTTTGAGGAGTTAGTTTGTGGCAACAACAAGACCTCTGTTCCTACTGTCACTAAAAGGCCATATTCCCTCCTAGATACCTGGTTGTCTTTCTGTTCCCCTGCCTGAAGCCTTGCCTTGAGGAGAAATTGCAAGCAATGCCTGCCGGTGTTGGCTGTGTTAAGTATCTGAAGTGCCACTGGGGTGAAAGGTCCACACTGAATGCTATTTTTAGCAGACAGGACTGGAGTAGCCTATACTGAGAAAACTCCCTCAAGGACAAATTCTCTACCCAAAGAAGTAATCAACTCAGATGACTGTAAATTAAGATGTCACCTTTTCAAGGATGGTCATGATTTTAACTTTAGGCTAAAGGAAGCCTGCTTAGCTGAAATTCTCTTGACAGAGACCAAATTGCTGGGTTGATTCTCGTGTGCTCTCCAGGCTTCCGAGCTCCTCTGTGCTACTTACAATGAACTCTTGTGACTTTTCCCTAACAGTCGGTGGGCATGCCATTGTCATTCCTGTTCAGCAAGTGAGAACAAAACCCCTAGGCCATAAGGTTGTAAGCAATGGCATTCTCGATCACCGTTCTGTTGTCTACACATGCTGCACGTGGGGCTTCTGCACAGTGCAACAGCCACACCCCACAGGCAGTACACTCCCCATTTCACACACGACAAGACTAAAATTGGCAGAGAGGGAACTTCTTATCCAAGTGACTCACTACTAAGGTGTGGGGAGGACAAGACTATTTCATTTCTGGTTTAATGAGCACTCCAGGAGCAGAGAACCCTAATGGATTTAATTTTTACAGCTATCTCAATTATCAAATGTAAAGTTTACTGGTACAGGGTTCTATAAAGTTCTCAGCAAAATCATTCCTTTATCTCTTCTAAATATGCATTGTTAACACATTCTTTTGGTTCAATCTGGAGGCTGTATTCTGAAGTTATTCAATGACCATGGAGTTAAAGGATCTTGGGAAACTCTATCCATACAAAAATAGTCAGCTGCCATCTGCACTTTATGTATCTTTGGGTGGAAAACACAAGGATGAGAATGTCCAGACACAAGATATATATTGCATGTGGATTACAGAGGTTCCAAGACCAGAGCCATTAGAGTGTGTTTTGAAGCCAGAGGATAACACCTGTAAGAACAAAATAACCAGCTTATCTACAAGAGAGGTGCAAAAAGGAGAGAGACTCAAGAACACAGGGATGCTCTGGTTAACACTAGTGGGTGACCTATGCTTACTGGTACCCTTCTGTGTAGCAGGTGCTGTGCTATGGAACACAGTGGTGACCAGGAGAGACAGCTGCCCTTTTCAGGGATCCTCTCTAATTTCTCTCTGGACCAATCTGTAAAAGAAACAACAGCTGCCATTCTATAGAGCTCAGCCTACATTCTAGGCAAGTTGCAATGTGTACTTTGTGCCTCGTTAGCTCATTTCAAACATGGCCATTAGTAAATCCATTTTACAAAAGAGAAAACAAGACAGAGTTTTTAACTTGTACCAATTAGAACTAATTCAAAAAAAATCTTATAAAGGACACCAATAAAAAGCCCCTATGTGTCATTAAACCACAAATTAATTACTGAGATACCTCATTGAAGAGAATTTTAGATAATCAGGCTTCTTCAGAATTTATTTTATGACATGAAATTAGAAGCACTGCTCCTGGGGAGGCTCTGTAGTCTTTACTAAACTGTGGAAAGAGTTCAGGCCATATCTGTTTAGAATTTTTAAGGGCAGAGATTTGATTGTGTTCCTCCCAATTGCATCTCAAGCAACCAGTGTAGTCCACACATGAAAGGCACCCCATCAATAACTGTTGAATGAACAAATGGATGAATGGGTGCTTACCATCTTCATCATGGGAGGTATTCCCCCACAGGTCTTCGTCTTCTCTCTCTTCTCACTCTTGTCTCAGCATATAACTCTGCTCATCCTTCTCCCCATGAGATATGTTCCCTATCCCCAGACCCTCATGTGGACATTGATTTCTCTCTCTTCTACATCTCTCAGATATGTTTCTTAGGAGCTTCGTTTACAGGGATTGCTCTCCTTCCTCCCTAACCATCAGTCCTCAAGCCCTAACTCATCTGTTTCCTCTGTCCTATCCATAATTGTTCCATGCACAACTGCTTCTTCTAAAGCCAAGTCCATGCATTCATTTGGCCACTGACATTTACTAAGCGTCTACTGTATGAGAGGAAAGTAGCCAGAGCATGGGGAGACATTAATAGACTTCCCTTCTTGGGACACGAGGGAGACAGACAAAAAGGGAATTAGCAGTCAGCATGGTGAGTGTCTAGATGAGGATGTAAAATCCTGTGAGTATGGCATCTGGGGGTCCTCACTCTGTCAGGTGACATCAGCCACTCTGCAGAGCTGCACAAGGAGCCACGAGGACCCTACTGCAGTCTTGTTGCATTATCTCCTAACTTTCACCATTAGTTCCATTCTCACACTCTACCTGTGTCTGCTTGCAATCCCCACCCATGACCTTGACACCAGACTCTCCTTCCTACACCTCTGTCTCTATCACCACGTGAATTTCTTTCTAGTCCTTTCCTTGGGAACCACAGGGTTCCCAAGACTCCCACATCTTACACCAGGGAAAGCTTTCTGTAAGTTCACTGGCTCTCTGCAGTGACGGCAGCTGTACATCGTTTCTGCCCTAATCCACCACCTGCTCTGTCAATCACATGGGCACATGTGCATAGATGCTTCCTGAATACATTGTCAGCCCACAGTGAGTACTGGGAGGGATCAGTATTCAATATGGGGCCTAGGGAAGATCTCATCGCTGTTTTAGGGTGTGCACAGGTTGGAATTGCCTTTGTAACACTTAGGTTTCATTTGCTAAACTCACATCCTCTCTTGAGAGTAGAGTGCAGTTTTCTAAAGGCTACATAGGACGCATGACATATTGGGATGGAGTGATGCCTCTGTACTCTGGGGTCTTCTGGTTTTTCTAGGATACTGAGTTTGGGTATAAACACATTGATTTTCAAAGATAATCTCAGTTTGCTCTCAGCACTTTTCTCCCGTTCTTGTTTAGGCTTCTGGTATTTCCTGCTTAGTGTCTGTGAGCTCACCATTATCATCAAACAACCCACTTGAAATTCAAGCTTTCCTTTCACCCACTCAGATACAGAAAGCAGCCATACTCTGCCATCTTGTTTGTGATGTAAGAAAATAATTTCTAGGAAACAAAATATAAAAATCTGTCCTAAGTCAACTACTATTTACTGTCTTGCTAACATGTTACAGTACTCAGCTCAAATGTCACCTTCAGCAGAAAACCTTATTTGACCTCTTCATGCCGATGCAATATTGTCAGCCATGGCCACAGTTGTGGGACTTCTTGACAATCTTCAGGAAAACCATATGCTCATAGACAGCTGGCACCTGACCTACTGGTCATTGTCTTCCTGGTATTGTTATCTCTCAGTTCCTTGAACAAAGTAAAAAAACCAGATTCAAGGAAGATGGGTCCATGAATAAATGGTTGCATAGATGGATGGCTTGAAAGATGGATAGATACATAAATGAATAGAAGGAGGTCTTGTATGGATGTATTGATACATGGATAGCTGCAGGGAAGCAGAATGAGGACTTCAGGGTCTATAAGACATAGAGGGTGCCTCTGCACTGATGGCTTCAGAGTTACTTGGCTTGGTTTCATGTTATCATGTGAGCCCTCACCTGTTGAGGGTCCTTCAGACCCTTTACACTAGCATTTGTAATTATTACCCTATGCACTCATTGATTTACATAAAAATCCTCAAATCTACCCACTTTCTATTTCTTCCAAGCATAATCTACTAGATGCCATGAAACCATGTGACTTGGGGGCTTCCTTCCACACCTCACTCTATCTGACTCAGCAGTTGGGACCAACATTTACAATGATCAAGCAGCTCGGTGGAGTAAAGGTACACTCTGGAGTCATGGGCACTATCCCAAGAGGGGGAGAGATCCCTTCTTCTCTGTGGGCATGGCTGCTGCTAGCTGACAGCATGTGAACTCTGTGTACGATGGCTGCAACTGGGTCTGGAACAATGTTCACACATATTTAAGCAATTTTCTTAGTGATGAGTCTCTTGAGACACTGATATAGCACACAAAAAGCCAGTAATAATGGTAGCAGTGATAACAGCTGTTAGGAAGAATTTTTAGAAAACTCGAGACCTTTTTTATACAGAAATTTCCCAGTTTCAAAATTCCATGATGCTGGACCAACTAGCCATTTCACATGAGCTCTGGAAGCCTGACTCAGTAAATCAAGGGCCAGCATTCAAATCTAGGACTCATAATTACCAACATTCTTCCTCTCTCCCTCTATGCTGAGTGAGAAATCTCTACTCTCCCATTTCTGGATGGCATGCGCCCTTCCCTGTGTTTATGAAGTAGAACCAAGGGCTAAGTCAAGCTGTTGCTGCAGTCTTATTTTCTCCAAATTATTAAAGCAATCTGTCAGATGGCCACATTGTATAGCCATGACATTTGTCCAGCCCTAAGAATCTCCACAAACACAAGTGCAGAATCTCATGATTAAAGTCACACGTTACTCAGTATGTCCCCAACCCTGTCACCATCTTTCTCTCCAGACCCCAGTGATCTTCGAAATATCCAAGCAAAGTAATCAAGGACCCTCACTCCTGCATCACTTCAGTGACATCTCCTTTCATGCCCCCTCCCTGTTGCCTCTGTCATCTGCACTGCCCCCACCCATGCCACATCTGCTTTCTCATAAAATGTAGAATGACCTTCTGCCAGGGGAGAGCAGAACGTATTTCAGTTCTGGAGGTCAGCATTCTCTTTATGAAGCTTAAATTGTATCAGTCAATCATAATCTTGCCTCATCAGTGTGAAAGAATGTAAAATTATGCCTTCAATCAATTTAAAATTATGCTCTGTGTAAGAGGGCCAGCACTGGGTGTTACTCACAAGGCAACATATAATCAGCTACGGGGAAGCTGAGGATCTAGACTCCTAGACTCCATGACACCAGAGTTGGCTTTGCTGGGTTTCAGCTACTGGCACACACATATCCAATAAATCTATAGAGATGCAGTGTTTGATACACACACACACACACACACACACACACACGATTCTTAGGGAAACTAGGATTCTCTATGCACTCTTATGCCCAAATAAAATTACCTTCATATATATCTACACACTCAGCCCACAAGCTCTAAACCTCACAGGGTTTAAGTATTTTCCTGTTAAACTGAAGATACTAACTAACCTTCAGCTGGACCAGAAGGGACTAGCATGCTCTCAGCATTCCCTCTCGTCTCTCTGTACCCATTGCTTTGGCTGCGTGCATGCACTTATATGGACCATGCTGTGTGTCTCTTCTTTCTGGGATCCATCTGCACTTCACTACCTCTCCCTCTTCCTGACACTGCTTTATCTTTGCAGACTTGGGCACGCCATTCTAATTTTTAGGCCATAGCTCAAAATCTGCAAAGCCTTCTATAAAAAGGCTCCCCTTAGTGTGACTCTCTGGCCAGATGAAGGTTTCCCTCTTTGCTTGATTTCTGTCAAAAGAGCCACCTTGCCTTGTCATTCTTAGGCCAGGGAGTTTCATTGAACTATAAACTGTTGAGAGGAAGGGCTACCTGCCTGGCTCACCTACTTCCTCAGCTAGGCAAAAGGATGAGGCTTTTGGTCTTTAAAAACAATCCTTGAAGCATGATTCTCAGACCAGCAGGATCCAGATTTGCAAGAAGCACAAAGTCTCTACTCTCAGCCCAGCCCTGCCTGCAGGGCAGGGCACAGCAATGTGAGTGGTAATCTGTTGCCTGCCTGTGGATCCTTCCCGTAACTGAGCTGCCTTGTCTGGCATCAGTGGGAGAGGATGAACCTAGTCCTGCAGAGACTTGATATGCTAGGGTTGGAGGAGAAGGGTGAAGGGGGCTCCACCCTCTCAGAGGAGAAGGGGAGGGGGATAGAGGGAAAATGTGTGAGGTGAGGACCTGGAAGAGGGAGGAAAGTGATCTGGATGTAAAGTGAATAAGTAAATTAATTAATGGAGAGGAAGCCATCAGGTGACCCCAACACACCAAAGTTTGGGAACCCCTGATGACAGCATGGCAACACTCCTAACCCAGTAGTCATGACTGCACTGCCAGCTCTGATATACAGCCTAGAACCAATTGGTAGATATTCTGTACAGACTGACACTGAATAAGGGACAGGCAGGGCTTTCCCTTCGAGGAAGGACTTAAGAATAAGAGAAACACAGGTGCCTGCCTATGCAGGGCCACACTCTGCTGGTAGGCAGTTCTCACTTGATGTTGCTTTGAACCCCAGAAAGGGTTTCTGGGCCAAGTAAGGCAAGCTGTTTTCGTTCACCTCTAAGCCTCCCTGAGACACTGCAATTCTGCCTGCTCTGGGAATGTACAGAAGTATGGCAGGGACCTGGGGAGGCAGCTCAGCGAGTAATATGGTTGCAATGAAGGTATAGCACCTGGTTCGGATCCCCAGAACCTATAAAGTCAGCAACGCACATCTATAATCTTAGCATGTCTGCTCGGGATGGGGGCTAGAGAGAAGGGAATCCCCAGAAGCTTGTGGGATGGGTAACCTGGTGTGCACAGTGGTTGAAAATGAAAAGACCCTTGTAAAGGAACATACCTTTACTCTAACTACTTGGGAAGCAGAAGCAAGCAAGTGGGTAGCTGTGAGTTCTGAGTTCAAGGCCAGCCTGATCTACATAGCAAACTTCAGGTGAGCCAGAGCTATATAGTGAGAGCCTGTCTCAATAAATGAATGAATGAATGAATGAATGAATGAATGAATGAATGAATGACAAGAGTTCCTTTCTCAAAAAAATTAGATGGTAAGGAGTGGTACTACATGTATGTGTGGTGTGTATGTGTGTGTGTGTGTGTGTGTGTGTGTGTGTCCATGCAGCACATGCACACACAGAGAGGGGAATAATGCATGGAACATCACTTAATGTTGACTAGATAATCTCATTAAATCTTCCCTCCCTGGAGAAGCCAAGCATGGAAGATTTCGTTAAGGACTATACACAAGGAACTCAACTGAATCCAAGCAGGAAGCTGACAGAAGCCCCTGTCACTGGGAAACTGAGCTGAAAAGCTGCCTGCTCTGGAACAAAGGGCACTGGCTGCCCCACAAAGGGTGGACAGCTTAGCCACATGCTCCTAATTGGAGCCACCGGATAGACAATCATGGTGACGAGCGCGGGTGAAGTCCTGCAGTTGAATTCAAGGAAGATGCAGCATCTAATGAAGTGACTCCAGTCTTTCACATGCCTCCCTGACAAGAGCTGGGTTAGCCAACGCCGCTCACACTGCTGTCCCCTCACACTGCTGTCCGCTCACACTGCTGTCCCCTCACACTGCTGTCCCCTCACACTGCTGTCCGCTCACACTGCTGTCCCCACAGATTCCAGGATGCGTCCCTCCCTTTCACTAAGAACCATGCTGCACACCATGTCCTCACAGCTCTTTACCCATTGCAGAACAGTCTCGTGGGACTTATGTGTCATTATCTGTTCCTGAAATAAATAGTTCAGTGGTGGCTTCATAGAACAAGTGGCTTGCTCCCATAGAAGGAAAAGCACTGAAAAATCAATGTGAGCCCCTGAGTGTACCCATCACTGCTCGGTGTCTTTGTGTCAGATCCTCCAGTGGATGGTCCAACCTTTTCCAGTGGTGTTCAGCTGAACTAGCACCAGAAGCAAGTTGATCTAACTGAGCAGTTTAGAGACGTGAAGCCTTTAATTTCTTCCAAGATGCTATGCTGCTTTCTCTTTGAGCCTTAATATCCTGCCCATACCTCTCACACAATAAAAACGCAAATATGAAATATTGGATGCTGGGCACTGAAATGTGAAGGAGAAATACAGAGTCACACCTGTGCCTGCGGTGTCCTGGACATGGCAAAAAAAAAAAATGTGTATAAGGGAAAGAGTGGAAGCTAAGGCTCAAGTGATCGTGGGCTCATAGGGGGCTTTTCATTTCTCCTAAATTTCCTTGCCCTAGTTTGCTTTCTATTGCTGTGATAAACACCACGACAGAAAGCAACATGAGAAAGAAAGAGCAGGAACCTGGAGGTAGGCGTTGATGTGGAGGCCATGGAGAGGTGCTGCTACGGGCTCCTCCCCATGGCTTGCTCAGTCTGCTTTATCATAGCACCCAGGACCACCTGTACAGGGATGACACTGCCTGCAGTGAGCAGGGCCAACCCATATCTATCACTAATCAAGAAAATGACCCACAGACTTTTCCACTGATGAAGGCATTTTCTCTCTCAAGGTTCTCCTTCCCAGATGATTCCAGTTTGTGTCAAGTTGAAAAAAAAAAAGGCAAAACAAACAAAAACCCTAACAAGCACACTCCTCACGTTACTATCAAGTTCTGGTGATTAAGGTGTGGCACCGCAGAGCAGGCCTGGACACACAGACTACATGAGCAGTGCACAGAGGGGAGGAAGTGGTGTGTGGCCTTGACTGTCCCTAAGGGTTGGTACTTTCTGTCTTTGAGTGACTATAAATAGATATTTGGCTACAGGGTTCTCTAGAAAGAACAAAGTGAATCTGGACCAAAATGTCACTGTGTGCAAAAGCCTACATCACTTACCACACAGACATTGTTTAAATTGGAGTATCAAGTATGAGAAGCTGCATTTCCAACTGCCAGAAGAAAACAGGAAGAAATATTAGCTGAGGCTTTGAAGCTAGAAAGCAATTTTCAAAACAGAAGTTACATGCGACTTCAGAAGAGAAAGACTGGTGTCTGAATTCTATTAAAATTTAACCCTTCTTTCAAGTTACCATAAACTAGAAATAGCAAGCTGCAAACTGCAGAAGACGGCTCTCATGTGTAACACCCGCCCCCATATTAATGACCACCTCCTCCCACACTAGCCAACAGCACAAGCACAGGTAAGAGGGTGCAACGGACCAGGGAACAGGAAAGTTTCCTGGAGGGGAGATGGTGATTTCATAGAGGTGACTTCTTTTCCAGGAACTGAAACCCTTAAATCGAGGGGTGTATTGGAGATCACTTGTGGAGGAGACACAAGCCACGTCCCACAAACATTATTTTATCAGAAATAAACATGAGAGTTTGACTTTCTTCTGGCTTCATTCCTCAACTAGGTCTAAGCTGAGGCAGGCAAAAGAGGTGTGGGGGGTGTCTCTGATCCTGTCAGAAAGGACAGAAGATTTGATTCTGATGTTTCTGCACAAGGAAGAGATGATAGGACTGAAGCTGGAAGCTCTGCCTGGTGGCTGCGCAGTTGACACGGGGTACCAGCTGAAGATGAAAGTGACAAAGCCATTAAGGCTTTTGCCATAACCCAAAGCAGGGAGGAGAGTAGCTCAGCTGCAGAAGCCGAGATGTGAAGTCCTGACGACAGAGGCCCTAACTCACAGCAGTGCCTCCATGTGTCCTGCCACAAATCCACACAATGAGGATATGCACCCATATGCAGGCAGGACAGTGCAGCCACCAAATCACAGTGTCACAGAACAACTGCCATCTAGTGATGTCACAGCTCAGGATGTCACAGTGTGTCACACTGCTCGAATGGTTGTGGTGAGGGTGTGAACAAGCCCACTGTGCTGTCAGCATATGTGAGCACAGTCCACGTGGCTGTGTATAGCATGTAGCACTGTGGATGGCCACAAATGGTTGTGTTAGGTTTTCGCTATGCTAAGCTTTCCTTCATTGTTTTGGAGCAGAATATTTCTCATGCCAAAGCGTTTGTTGTCAAACATTGTGCTGGGTTGTATAATGTTGACAGCCACTGTCTACCTCTCATGCCCAGAGTCTCTCAGCTGCGAAAAGACCCCATGCTTCTGGATTGACCTGCACCCTATATCCACCAAGCTCTGTAGTGTCTGCACACTGATGAAATCACCTGGCCATATTTTTCTCAGAAGGCATCTGTCTTAGTTTCTTTTCCAGTTGCTATGATAAAATACTCTGATAAGTGGAATCATAAGAGAGAAAGGTTTACTTGTCTCACAGTTGTAGGGCACACAATCCATCATGGGGAAGTCACAGCATCAAGAACTTAATGCTGCTTGTCCCCTTACACTCACAGCCAAGAAGCAGAGAGACCAGTGCTGGTGCTCAAGCTACTCTCTCCTTTTTACTCAATCCAGGGGCCCCTGCCAAGGGAATGGTCTTGCTCACAAATAAGATGGATCTTCCCATATCATTAAGACATACAATTAAGACAATACCTCACAGATGGGACCATTGCTCAGATGACCCCGGATTTGTCAAGCTGACAGTTAACACTGACATCTTAGATTCTTGACCACTTCAAACAAAGTATGAGTGTATATATAAATATATACTTTTTCATTAATGTATTTATTTATCCATTCACTTTACATAGCAATCAGCCTCCCCAACTCCTCCCAGTCTCTCCCACACAATCCCCTCTCCAATCCCATCCCCTTTTTTTCTGAAAAGGGAGAGACCACCCCTAGGTACCAACCCACCATGGCACATCAAGTCACTGCAGGACTGGGTACATCCTCTCCCACTGAGGCCAGACTAGGCAGCCAAGTTGGGGGACAGGATCCACAGGCAGGCAACAGAGTCAGGGACAGCACCCACTCCAACTGTTGGGGGATTGACATGAAGACCAAAGCTGGACATCTGCTACATATTTCCAGGAGGACCTAGGTCCAGCCCATGTATGCTCTTTGGTTGGTGGTTCAGTCTCTGGGGGCTCCCAAGGGTCCAGGTTAGTTGACTCTGTTGGTCTTCCTGTGGAGTTCCTATTCATCTCTGGTCCCTTAATCCTTCCATCAACTCTTCCACAAGACTTCCTGAGCTTCATCTAATGTTTGGCTGTGGGTCTCTATATCTGCTTTGGTCAGCTGCTTGGTGGAGCCTCTCAGAGGACAGTTATGCTAGGCTCCTGTCTGCAAGCATGATATAGTATCATTAATAATGTCAGGGATTGCTTCTTACCCATGGGATGGATCTCAAGTTGGGCCAGTCTCATGACAATCAGGGCTCACCTAAACAGTCTATTTTACAGAGACAGAATAAGCAGTTCAACATAAAACAGGTGTGTTAGAGGGACGGTGAGGTAACCTGCCAGCAGCCTTAGTTCTCTCTGCCACAGTCTTGAGAAGCCAACTCCTCTTATAACCCAAGCCCTTTGTAAGGCTTCCCCAACTTACAAACACTTACATCCAATGACATCACCTCACCTGAGGGAGATACCACACTTATGTTCAAAATGAACAGATGTAAACAATGCCATCCTTAGCCAACACAGCACCTTCCAATCACATCACACTTTAAGGGGGTAATGACAGATATGGAGGAGAGTGCCTGATGACCTTTGCCCAGATAGCACTGAACTGGATATAGAGAGTGAGACTCCAGGGTGCTCATCTGCTCTGGTTAGGCAGCCAAGTAGGGGTTTCTTCTGAGTGCCCTAGGTAACCAGGCCTCACTGAACATGCTGCATGGCTACTGTCACCTAGAGCTTTGGAGAGCTCTTTATAAAAACATCAGAAAGACCAGGGGCTCTCAGAAACCACTCGCTTTAAGAACTGTCACCCATGATCATTGCTGCAACAAAACATTCTGGTTCTCTCCCTCAGTAGCCAACTCATATCAGGAAGGTTGTTTGCACCTAGTGTCTCCATTTCTTCATGTGAAATGTTCACAATAATAATAATAATATCTAAAAGGTACTAGCTGTGGGTTCCCAAGATGATAGGCAGTGTACAACAGTCAACACACGATGCTTGATCTGTCCTCCATGTTATCGGGTGATGATGACAATAACTACACACTCCATTATAGTACCTGTGCCCAGAAGAGTTGAGAGATTATTTTTGCCTAAGTGTCAGTCAATTCTCATCACCTCTAAAGGAGACAGTAGCAAACACAAATGTTACAATAGTGCTGGACCAGTATGTCAAACGCCCATCAACAGCACTTTATAGAATGAAGGATAAAGGCCCATTCACTGAATTGACTGTCAGAGAAGCTTGAAGCTGGGGCACTGTAGAGTTTAATGCAGGTGTGATTACTGTGTCAATGAACAAGCTTGTGTAACAACACTGTTTGCTTTGTCTCCTGGGAACAGATGAGGCCTCCCTCCCAGAATGAATTAACACCAGAGCAAAGGCCAGCAGGCAGGAATTCCACTGCCCATGTTGACTTGACTATCCAAAGTAGCCATGATGTAGACTCAGCCTAGACTCCCATCGACAGAAGAGTAGAAACAGAAAAAGTATATATGCATAGCGGAATATTACACAGTTATAAGAAAGCATGAATGCCTATTCTTTATTGTTAAATAGATGTGAAATACACCAGACTTAGGAAGGTGGATACAACATGTTCTCATTCATAAGCAGAAGTAAAAAAAGTAATTTTATAGATGTGGGTAGAATATTGTTCCCTAGAGGCTATGGAGGAAAGGGAGAAAGAGGATGAGGAAGAAGAGGAGGAGGAGGAGGAGGAGGAGGAGGAGGAGGAGGAGGAGGAGGAGAAAGCTGGGAAAGGACTCAAATACATCTAGGAAGGAAAGGGAACCTGCAATGCATCAGAGTTCAAGGGAGTGATTGCTGCTCACAACAATCTACGACTTATTTATACGAAGCACATTTATATTTTACAGTTATCTTTATACACAATCTTCTACTTAATAAACACACTTATATGTTTACATATATGTAAGGGAATGAATGAGGAGGAGTAGATGGAGAGACAAGAGGAGACTGAGAAGCTGCTGGAACAATCACATGGATCTAAGTGTTGCTTCTGGGCTTGCAAGATAGCTCCCAAGGTAAAGGGGCTTGTTGCCAAGCCTGACAAATACACCTGTATCCCTGGACCTGTGTAGTAGAGGGAGAAAAGGTGACTCCTGCAAATTGTCCTCTGATCTCTGCATACCTGCCGTGACCTGTGATGCCCCCATACATGCATGAGCACAAACTAAAATCCAATAGAGACTCAAAGTGCTGTTTTGTAACTTGAACCCACTATGTTCCAACCCCCATAGTAGACACTTGGCAGGGTTCAGATCTTATCTGAACCCCACAGATCTCTGAGGACTTTGGAGGTAGCAATCCCCAGGCTAACTCTTGCTTCCACCACTCACTGGCAGTGTGACATGGGGGTACTTTGCCTGTGTCTGCTGAAGCTGTCCCTCACCTATGGAAGAGACTCTGCAATTCATCTGCTGTCATTTCTGGATGATGGGAATGCTTCTGCTGGCAATCACTTTGCAGCTGACATTATGAAAGATCTAAATACTCAACAGCCTGGGAGAGATGAATTGCCTGACGTCAAGTGACAGCATAAGCCTTCCAACTGCAGGTCCCTGGACTCCACAGTGAGCCCCTCAGTGAGTTAACTGCATGATGTTGGGGATGGCTATGGACAGCTACTACCCTGTAAGGCTTGCCTGTTAATGGAGTTCCTTATATGCATTATTAATTAACCTCTTCAGTGACCCGTGCCTGGAAGTGCCAGTGTGTTATGTTTATTTAAATGATGTATAAACTGAGGTCTAGGCTGATGCCGCCTTGTGAGCAGTTTAGATCTGCACCCACCTTGCAAAGAACGGCTCATGTTGAGCGATTAGGTAGACAGTTCCTGCCTTGTTGATCTGTGTCACTGAACCTGGCCCCATCCCTGGTGCCCCAGATCACACAGATTAGAAAGAAGTCTCAGGCTCTGAGCTCTGAGCTGCCCTGACTGTGTTCCATTTATTTTCAAATGCACTTAGGGAGCCTGCACTTATATATATAGGCTGGAGACCAGGTCTGTGACATGGTGATACAGTGGAGGCCCGATGCTTCTTTGAGGGGAAAAGGCTGTGCTGAATACATGCCGAGCTGTGGGTGTGAGACTGACATTCTAATTTCCAACAGAGGCACTTTAGTGATACATGACTTAAGCCTTCTAGGAACTGTGCTGCTACATCCAATGTAGGCAGTCAGCCTGAGACATGCAGGCATCTGACCTAAATCCTTGTCTGCCCACAAGAACCTTGCCCTTGAAGATGCTGAGAAGAGGAAGTCCCACTCCTTCCCTCCTTGCATCTATACATCTGGACCTAGCCCAGACCAACACCCTTTTCTGCATCCCACATACACAGAAGGAGCAAGAGCAGTGGACGGGGTGGAGCAGGTGGAGAATGAACTGTACTGGAGGAATGGCTGAAAGAGCACAGTACCTGCTGGGTACCTCTTGGAAGATATAAGAAAGAAGTTGAGACCTTTTCCTGGAGGTCCTAAGGTAGGTCTCACTGGGGAGGGAAAATGGCTCCTAAAATCCTCAGGTTAACTAGGAGACATGATGGTCATCCAACAACTGACACCAGGCAAACCAGTCACATTTAACACATAGGCTTGGTTTGGGTAAAATCAATTACAATCTCCTGTCTTCTCCCTACCACAGTGCTAGTCATTTTTCTTTAGCTAAGCAAAATTACTTAAGTAATTGAAAACAAAAAGGATATCCTGACTCTCAATTTTAGAGCTCTTTATTCACACTTGCATGTCCATTTTGCTTTGGACCTGTATGGAGACAGAGAATCCTGATGGACAGCTCATGGAGGGGCAGAGCTGCTTGTCTCTTGGTAGATTAGAGCAGGGAGAGAGAAAGATGAGAGAGAAGGTGCTTCCATTATGCCTTCAAGAACATGCTTCCATTGGTGTAATTTCCTCATCCTAGGCTCCGCCTCCTAGAGCTTTCATAATTTTCTGACGGTACCATCACCTGGGGATCAAACCTTGAATATGTGAAGCTCTGGGGCCCTTTAAGTTTCCAAATACAGGAAAATTAAAATAACTTCCGGTATTCTATTTGACCATAATGCAATATCAAAAGATATCAACATCAAGAGAAACTACAGAAAGTATACAAACTCATGAAGATTAAATTGCACATAACTGAACGGTGAATTGGTCCCCAAAGAAATAAAGAAGGATGTAAAAACTTAAATGAGAACACAATATAACAAAATTTATTGGACATGATCAAAGCAGTCCTGGAAGTAAAGTAGATAGTGCCAAGTATCTACATAAAACAAATGAAATTCACATAAATAACTTAATGATACACTTAAGACCTTGCAAAAAAACAAAACCAAACTGAACCCAAAGGCAACAGGTAGAAACTAATGTAGTCCCTTTAGAAATCAGTCTGAAAATTTCCCAAAAAGCTGGAAATAAAACTACCATGTAACACAGCTATACTACTTCTGGGCATATACGTAAAGATTCCATTATACTTTACCTATTGATCTGTGTTCATAGCAGTTCTATGTACAATAGCTAGGAAATGAAATCAATCTAGATGTCCATTAGATTATGAAATTATTTTAAAATCCATCTATTTGCTTACAGATTTAGTAATTTCATTTTCTTTAAGACCACACGAAATTCTATTGTGAATATATACAACATTTCATTATCCATTCAGAAAAATGAAAGGGAATCCAGCTGGTCTGAGCTGTAAGTGTCCTCCCTGATAGCTAGGTTTCATGGTACTTGGAGGTGCTAAGAAGGTTGCAGCAGGGGAAAAGTCACTAACAGTCTTACCCAGATGTGAACCCCTGAACGGAAATACCAACCTACCAGACAAAACGAGTCTACTGGGCAATGACGGCACAGCTGTCACAGGGATAACCAACAACTGTCTTCTTAGACTGGAGGCCTATTCCACAGGACGGTTTCCTACTTGGTCCTGTGAGCACAGTTTAAAAAAATGTCTGGGGAAGACAGATGCCTTAGGTGAGAACTAACATACATATACATAAAATATATAAATATATAATAAACATATATATATATACTTATATCATGTATATAATATATAAATATATTATATAAATATATAAAATACATATACAAATGTATAATATATAATATATAAATACATATTTGATATATTTTAATATATATTATATAATTTAGCTATGTTACATACATATTTATATATTTATATTTATTTTATATATATTATGAAGTGTAAATATATTATATTATAGCATGTACAATATATTATATAACTATATAATATACACTAATATATAAATATATGTATAGACATATGTATAAAATAAACATAAATATAATTTATATATTATATATGTATATACATACATATATATCTAAATTAAAATAGTATCAAACTGCCTTCTGAATATTTATGTTCATATCCCTAGACAAATGCTATGTTCGGTCTTATTTACAGAAGCCTCTGTTTGTATTGAATGACAGTAAATACAAAGGATGGATGCTCAAGGTGCTGAGAATAAATGCTGGCTAAGTGCTCAGCCTTAAGACAATTATACGATAACACCATCTCTAAGGCAGGGAAGGGAATGTCAACAAAGAGAGGGTGGAAAGAATGTAGGAGCTGAAAGAGAGAGACAAGGGCTACAACATGACGTCTTCTAGGCAAGACACAGCCATTACAATCATCCATTCCCAGTAGCTGTGGTTAGATGCACTGGGCCTGTACAAAACTGGTTATACCAAGGACTCAATGGACTGAATTCTTCTGAGAAGCAGGGGAGTCATTAATTCAGCTGCATACCACTGCTGAGCCAACCAAACTCCAGTAGCTAGTTCCAAAGCCATGCTCACACAGATGACACTGGTTAAACCCAATGAGTCATAAAACAAAAGAAAGAGACATAGAGAAAGAGTCTGTCGTGGTAGGGAGGGGAGTTAACAGCTGTGGGAGAGGGAGACAAAAGAGGTAGTAGTGAGAGCAATCAGAATGAATGAATTAATACCAGGTAACTAATTTAATTAGTAAAGTATTAAGAACCTTAATGAACATATAGAACTTCTAGGTTGCAATGAAAAATGATTTAATTCCTTACTGTGTGCCACACAACAAAATGTATAATGTAATTGCTCAGAGCTTAAAAATAGCACTAGAAAGCAGTCTAAGGAGATGGAGTGGGGACACTGGGCTGGATAACTGACGTTTTGTTGAGCTTCTGTGTTCGGAACAGTGTGTAATAATGTAATCACAGCAGCCAGAAGGCATGTACCTTCTTCTAAGACGAGTGAGATGAGCTGCCAGAGGTTGACTTACTTGCTCAAGACTCTAACCTCCAGTTTTTCTCATTTACCGAAACCCAAAGCTTTCCCACACAGTGGGGTCTGAATGAGAAATACTCCCCCCATAGGCTCTAGTATTTGGGACCTTGCTGTCCAGTTGGTGGTGCTCTTTGGGGGGTTTAATGGTTGCCCTTTTGCTGGAGGGCATACATCACTGGGAGTGAGATTTGATCAAAAGCTCCCTGACACTTCCGGTTTGCTCTCTCTGCTTTGTGCTTGTGGGTGAAAATATGAAGAGCTCTCTGCTTCTTGCTCCTGCTGCCAATGCCTGCTGCTTGCCGCACGCTGCTCTGCCGCAATGGACGAATCCCTCTGCAATCAGACACCAACATAAACTCTCTCTTCCACGAGTTGCATTTGGCCATGGTATTTTATTGCAGCAACAGAAAGCAACTAATCCACTTTCCTAGCAAAGGCTCTGTAGGCCCTGGATGCATGCTGAGCTGAGGTTAAGCAACTAGCCAGTTCTGTCAATACCTACTGTGTGACTGGCACCATACACAAACTGTCATTGCCAAGACACACATCAGCAGCTGCATCTCACCTTTCCAGAGGGTTCCTAAAAATCACAGACAACAGAAGATTAAAAGTTCGGGAGTATGCCCTGCAGATCACCAGGTCTTGGGGACCACAAATGCCATAGGTGGTGATGGTCCACATTTCTTGCCCATCAGTTCAAGTAGCAGAAGAAGGAAGCTGTCCCAGCCTTATTCAAAGCAATACTCTAATCTTATGCTCACCCTCTCCCATACTTTAAGAGCAGGGTATGGTGTATATATCAATTGCTGGGCTGTACACAGATCTCAAGTAGGATTTTCCTAAAGCAAAAAAGGCTTGTGTTTTCCTCAAGGATATCCTTCCCAGTCAACCTTTCAGTGGGGATAGCCTCAGGTCTGTGGGGCTAGGTAAGGAGCAGCTACACACTCTAGCAACAGCAGATACAAGGGCAGAGACAGCTGGGAATATGGATTTAAGCAGGGGGTGGGGACAGAGAGGAGCGCACCTAGTGTTGAAGCTGATTTTTTACAAGGAGGATCTCCTACCTGCTCCTTCCTCCACCATCCTGCCAAGGATATCTGTGCCTCTTCCCACCCCATCCGTAAGGGATGCCATCCACTTGCTGACCTACTGTCCTAGTGGATGAGACCACAACCTCAAAAGAGCAAACCTTGGTGCACCTTCTCACCACCTCTTTCTCCATGGAAGAGGTCCAAAGAGCAGCCTGGCCTCTGCCTGCAACCATTCTGTGCATTCTATCTAGAGGGGCATGGCTCAGTAGTTTCTGACCTCAGAGTCACCTCAAGAGTCTTTGATGACTGGTGCCTGCTCTCTTGGCTCAGAGCAAGGGACAGGTTCCAGGACCACAGTCTGAGAGCTACCCCAGTGCTCATGGGCACAGGGAAGGGGGGATCTGGATGAGTGTTTACCCCAGATCTCTATTCCTATGGCTATATATGAACCCATGCATCTCCTCAATTGGACCTGACTTGGAGAAGAAAGGCTGTCTCTAGCTTGGGGACCATGCGAAGTCCTCCAGATATGCTTCTGACAGGCAATTGCAATGAGGTGTAAGGTGTTTGCTGATACATTAATAAAGAACTCTCTCCCATCTGCCATGGGATCCCTGAGGACCTGCTCATCACCCAGGCCCTTGAGAGGAGTGACGTGTGGGTGGAATTGGGTACCAAGGCTGCCTCATAAACAACTTGCAACCACTTTAAAAATAGAGCCATCGTGTCCAGCTCTCTTGGCAAACTCATAAATGACTGTGGGTGGCTCTCGATATCACCTACAAACAAATTAATGTTAAAAATAGATACAGCGAATTCAGAGCAAGGAATCATAATTCCGAATAGAAGAAGCCTTGCAAGGGAGAGCAGAAAGTGTAGACTCATAAGCGCTCAGGGAGTAAGGGACTCTTCAGCTGGCCAAGTGGCAGGAGCCTTCAGGCACTGGCACCTTAATCTGAGAACTGGACATGATTCCTAGTTCATACATTCTGCAAATAAGTCTCAGTACATTGTCTGAAGTCCTGCGGTTGCTGACCTGAGATTCAGATCTGAGCCTGTCATCAGCAGTTCTCTACTTGCAGGGCACCAGGCAGCCTCCCAGCTGTGGCTTCCTCCTTCCTTGCTCCTTCCTTCCTCCTTCCTTGCTTCTTCCTTGCTCCTTCCTTGCTCCTTCCTTGCAGCTTCCTTGCTGCTTCCTTGCATCCAGAAGGCAGAGAGGATGACTGATTGGATCAATAGTCCATTACTATAGCAAAGGCCAAGGAGCACAGAGTAGAAAGAGAAAAGGGTTGTTTTGGAGGCTCCTGTGCGTATGTCAGTCTGTTGCTTTGTGGCAGGAGGATCCTGGGAAGCCAAGGCACTGACAGAAGCCCAGTTTGCAGGAGGAAGAGACATAGTAAGGGCAGGGACTGGGGGTCCCACAGTCCTTTCCAGATTCTGTCCTGGTAACCCAAAGGCCTCTCACCTGGTCCTACCGCTTGTCGGTTCCTTGACCCCTTTGGAGACCTGGACCTGAGTTTGGCTCCCTAGCACCCACATAAGAAGCCAGGCATGGAGATCAGAGGGTTCCTGGGGCTCACTGGCCAGCTAGTCTAGCTGAATTGGAAAGTTCAATGAAAAATTGTCTCAAAAAATAAGATAAAGTAAGGTAGAAATAAGACACCTGACATGTACTTCTGACCTTCACAGTTCATACACACACACACGCACACGCACACGCACACGCACACGCACATGCACACACACTGCACACATACTATATACCACCCATATCCCCAACAGTTCCAGTTTACTAGAAACTATTGATATTCTCCCTCACCCCAAGAACTAAATTCCTTAGCATCCTTGGGTGAACTTGGGGAAAATAAGCTTTGCAAATGGGGCCTTGGGTAGAGTTTTCTGATACAACTAGGAGCTCATGGGTGGATGGTAGTGGAAGGAAATCCTATTGAGTAGAGGGGTCTGGAAAACCCTGGGAAGGAGCTGGGTTTGGAGGCTGTGAGGAAGGCCCTGACTGTGGAATGCAGCGCCACACTGCCTGGCTTAATAGCATCTTAAAGCTTGGACCATTTGGAAAAGCAAAGAGAAGGGGGAAGAAAATTGAATTTAAGGAGAACAGAATAAAAATCTTCTTTAAGGCAGTTCCACTAATTTGGAGCATGCCAGAGAGATATGTGGATGCATTTGAGGGGCAGGTTTACAGAGTAAACAAAACTGGAGATGCCAGTTGGACATCACATATGGTTCCAGTGCATCTTCAGATGTTCAAGAATATGTGGTCATATAGTGAAGAAGATGTTGTAATGACAGACACTTAATATACTCGTTAAAAGTGGTTCCTGAGGCACCTGCTCTGTCTACATCTTATTAGGCTCTCTGCTTTCTGTTCAGTACTGAGAACACAAACCTTCTGAATGTAGGTTGTTTCTGCACAAATAACCACTTTAATTAAAACCCTGTTCATTTCCTCTGCCTGCTTCCAGCTGAACCTTTGGTGGATATAGCCCAAGCCCCCATGTGCTTTGTAATGTGACATAGAAGATGCCTGTAAGCCCAGAGGTTCCTTGAACTTAACGTCCAGACCCACACCTTGGTCCTGCACAAGGCTCATCAGAATCTCATCATTCCTGTTGTGCAGACCTGACAGGTGTAGACAGGATGGAAATTTCCAGAAGCATGTAGGCTGATTTTCCCTTTCACTGAACCTCACACAAAAGCGAATAATTAGGAGGGAAAGACAAGAGTGACCTTTCTCCTACAACTGCTGTACCTGGCAGGACACACAGACCAGCTATTGTCTCCAAACAACCAGAGCCACATACCTGCCAAGTGGGGATGTGGTGTGAAGTACAAGTTCTCACATCTGGACACACTGGTACCTCTGCCTGATCCTTCCTTCCTCCTCTCTGTCTGTTGGGGACAGAGTGTGACATCAACACCCTGTAGGTAAATGTAGAGCCCTAGGCTAAATGTTCATGGTGTATCAGGAGGGTTATTTCTACCCCTCTGTCCTGCCTGATGGACCACTTACCCCATGGTGACACACAGTAGCTTCTCTTTGTGCCCTCAGGACTGTCTTGGGGTTTCTATCACTGTGAGGAGAGACCATGATCATGGCAACTCTTACAAAGGAAAATATTTAATTAGAGATGCCTTACAATTCAAAGGTTTAGTCCACTATGGTCATGGCAGAAAACATGGCAGTGTGCCAACAAACATGGTGCTGGAGAAGGAGTTAAGAGTTCTACATCTCGATCTGTAAGACACAGGAAGTGAACTGAGCACACAAAGCCCTTAAAGCCCACCCTCAGTTACACACTTCCTCCAACACGGCCACACCTACTCCAACAAGGTCACACCTACTCCAACAAGGCCACACCTCCTAATCATGTCACTTCCTGGTGACCAAGCATTCAAATAGAGGCGTCTATGGAGGCCATTTCTATTCAAACTACTGCAGGGACCCAACTCAGGTATCTACTGACCTTATGATCTGAAGGCTGGAACTCTGCTAAAAATCCCCACTGAGGCTCGGAAACGAAGAAAATTAAAACAACATTTAAAGTCCCATTTCTTCCCTCCTTATCCAGAAGCTGGCAACAGAGGCGTCCCTACAGGAGGCTCTTGAGGCAGATTCTGACATGCAGTTTCACAGTATGCTTCAAAAGCTGCTCATGGCAGACTGTGACTGACACCTAAGGATTTGCACCAAATCACACCAGGGCCTTTGGCATGCACCCATGACTGGCTCACACACTCCCTCAGCACTGATTTCATGAGTACCCTTTTTTGGGTGGCTTGCTGGACCTGGGTCAGCCAACTCCAAGCACAAACAGGAGAAGCTGATGTGCAGAAGGAGGGCTGAGAGCTCCAGGCACTGTGATAGCTGGCGTAGTTATTTTCACAAAACCCCTAAAGAATACACTCTTTCGCCAAGCCCACCTATCCCACTCCATGGGTAACATGCTCAGGTACATCCTCCATCTCTTAAGCACCTTGTCAAAAAAAAAATGCATCGGTAGCTTCAAGTCTCAAAACAAAAAAATACTGGATAGGAAAGAAATGGAAGCAAAAAGAGAGGAAGAAAGGAGCAAAGAAATAGTTAAGAGCACTCTGGAGGGTGGCATCCACCTCCCAATAACTGGTACTATACAAACTTCCTATGTTCTATTTGTACCACAAACAAGAAGATGGCTGCTGAGCCCCAACTGCCTTTGACACATCAAATGCTACTGAATGAAAAAACAAGCCCACTCACTCCCATTTGAATTGCACATCTGTCTGATAACAGCAGGGGACAGTCTTGGATTGATGCTGACCTGGTCCAATCACCTTCCTGTTTCATGTTAGTCTTCATGTCAGTGAGTGAAGGACCTGAACTTGGCTCAGAACTGTGACAGGAGAGAACTGAATGACACCATGTCATTACATGGGGAATGAGTTTATAATTGCCTTCAGTTGAAGACCATGGAGGCTGCCTCCTCACCGATGGGTTCCTATAGATAAAGGGGGCATCAGTAATGATCTTGTGGTGTCCCTAACGGTGCAGGCAATTCATGTTGCAAAATAAAGCTCATGTGGGCAAGTGAGACCCCTGCGCCATCGGGTCATCTCACAGGAGTCAGTCACAATGACTCTGGTGGAGCATCGCTTCACAAGGTGATTTCTGCCACTCTGATGGTGGGGATGTGCCCGGGGGTAGCTGGCGGCTGGCATCAGAAGGAATAAGGAGAGGTAGTGCTGAAGGACAGAGGCAAACGGGATCTGACAGGGCATTTTATATGTGCTACGTTTCCTATGTCTTGGTGAGTACTTAGTCATAGACCCATCTAGGACATTGACAAACCAAAGTCTACAAGCTGCTAATGAAAACAGGCATCTAGTATGAAGAATGGATAAAAGAATTACAAGAGAGACTGAGAAGAATTCCTGAGATGGGGAATGCATCAAAGTTCTTCAGTCAGTTGCCCTGGTACTTGCATTGCAAGAAAAATTTTACCTCCCTACAAATTGGTCTTGGACTGGAGCTAAGAATGAGGATAGCAAAGCCAAGATTCTGTCTCTCCTGAGTCACCCTAGCCCTCTGAAAAAGGCAGATCCCAGTTCCTTCTAGGCTTCCTAAACACACATACCCCAAGGCAGGAGTCACATGCAAAAATGTGATTCAATACAACCAGTACTGTCAGGTGCTCACATGGGACAGTCACTGCTTTAAGTCCTGGGAACATGTAGGGATAAGACATACTCCAGGAGCTCACATTTCCTCTGGTGATGAGAAGTGTCCTTAAGGAAATGAGCGGGCACACCAGCCTACAACATGGCAAGGGCTGTGCTGGAGCAAACAGGGTGTTTCCAGAATTCCTTTCCTGGGGAGATGTAAAGAACCTCCACCTCTTATAGAGGTTTCTATAGGAAACATAA
Organism: Grammomys surdaster; assembly: GCF_004785775.1. Taxonomy (NCBI): domain Eukaryota; kingdom Metazoa; phylum Chordata; class Mammalia; order Rodentia; family Muridae; genus Grammomys; species Grammomys surdaster. The sequence continues at coordinate 2,281,734 of NW_021620993.1, read as the reverse complement.
CACTTGTAAAGTATCCTGTCAAACTCCAGCTTACCTCAGCTCCACCTTATGGAAATATCCACAAACCCCTTCTTATAAAGTCCTGACAACAAACCTGAAAAATGATTCCTTCAACGGTCTGCATGGGGGACCAATGAGTTTGTTTGGGTTACTTATAAAGATGCACTGGAAAGCCTCCACTTAGCATTACTATACAGATGACAGTTAGCCTCCCCAATCTACATAATTTTTCACTTTCCCTCAAGATGGGTGGCATGTGTAATTAGGGCAGAATTACATACAAATCACTGGAAGGAGCAGCTGGAATCTCAGGTGAGGATCCAATGCCTCCCCCTGTCCCTCTTCAGAAGGAAATCACTAAACAGACATGATGATGGACTCTTGAAAGCAAGCACAGATGATCTGATGAAGACAGTGGCTATTTTCCTTAGAGGACACCATTCTACAACACAGGGCAACATGACAAAGGATGCCCAGGAACTGAATGAAGCCAAGCGATCTTCATGAATCCAAAAGCCAGGTGGTCCCACAGAGAAACAGGCAGACTGTTGGCTCTCCTTTAAGATCTTCTGATGGAACCCTGCAGGGCAGTCTGACAGGGACTAGGATCCAGAGTGTGCACACATGGAGCCCGAGAGGGAACAAAAAGGGACATGCCTGGTGCACATCTTGCTTCTGAATCAGCAAATATCCTGAAGTCCTTACATATTACAGGGGACAATGACCCTCATGTCACCATCTTCTGAGACTCTTCCTCTCATTTACACATGGCTACTGATAAGGCTCAAAATAAGAACCTAAGCCCAGCTGTGAGGTCCCCTGAGGCACTGGTAACTGTACCATGCAGGGCCCAGCCCGATGTGATAATGTCATGGATAAACCCTGTCACTGAGGTTGCCATGAAGTAGCCCCATGCACCTGCTACCTCCGACCAAGTCTGCAAGCTGCTGGGTGAGAGGCTTCTATAGGCCCATGAGGTAGACCCTGCTCAGAGTTTGGAATCTGACAAAAGCATGACCATGGAGTTGCCCATCAAATGACCTAAACGTGCCAGGGCATTTCCCCCACATTCTAAGGCTCAGCATTCACCTGTGTTCACTGTTCCTTTTCTTTCAGCTTTGCATGGGTATAGTGCTGGAGAGCTATGTAAGGAGAGCTGAAATGTGGTGCAGAGGAGCAAACCATGTCTAGAGACATAAAGTGATAGAAAGAGAGAACCCACTGTGTTCTTAGGAATCAGGCCAGAGAGGAAGCACTGAAGAGACCCTGCCAAGTTCTGAGCAGTGCTCACCCATGTACCTGTTTACCATGTCACAGTATGCCCCAACATTCCTCAGGAAGGGACAGCTAAGCCCCAGAAGTATCAGAGGCTGACATCACATTGTTTAAAATCAACAATGCAGGGAGAAAATGGAGCAGGAGCCCTCCTGCTAGAAGCAGGAGGGTAAGGAGATTGGAAGGCTGTGTTGAATGCGTCCCTCAAAGTCCTGGGTTAAAGACTCAGCCTCCAGATTTGTCTTAGTCGGGTAGGGGGGCTGGGGCTTTTGGGAGGCAATTAGAGTTAGGCGAGGACTGCCCATGATGTCATGGGGGAGGGGCATATAAAAGAAGGAAGGGAGATCTGAGCCACTAGCTTTCTGTCTTACTTCACAGTATCCTCTACCATACTTTCAGCATCCCTCAGCAGATCTAGTGCCATGCTCTTGGACTTCTCAGCCTTGAACAATCAGAAGCTGCGGAGATATGATACTGACCATGATGTAGGCTTTACTGAATTAAAAATCTGGGTGATGGTTGAGATGTGAAATTTTCAGAAGGATCCTCTCCCAGGTATCCTTAGAAAATCACCTCAGGCAGAGGAAACATCAAAGATAAAGATCTGTGGGAGGAGGTTGTGTGGATGTGGGGATGGAAGGAGGCTGTTACATGACTTTGAAACACAGGGATCCAGGACCCTACTATCCCAATTTAATTACACTGGTTCAAGCAGATGAGGGCTTTGAGTTAAAATTCATTACATTCTAGTACAATTTTGGTGCTTCTTGGCATATGAGCTTAACATAAAATCTCTTGGTCGCCGAACATCCATGGGCTTTATCTACATATTGGCTGCCTCCTGCCAGCAATTTCATGCATATTAATTGTCAGCAAATGTATAGATTGTTATCAATGCTTCATGCTTTCTCAAAGAAGTGTAAAATATACATGGCATGACACTCCAGAATTTCCAAAAGGCTGTCAGCCCCTGGATCTCAATTGGCCTGTGCCTCATAGAACACAGGAGAGGCTGGGTCCTCTCCCCATTTTACAGGTGAGTAAACAGGCCTTTGAAAGGATATACACCCATCAAGAACATGAACCATTTCCTGCCTCTACTACTTTGTGTCCAACACCTACTCATCATCCCTTTTCTCTTCTGTTAAAACTTACTCCTCTCTTATCTTGATATTTTAGAGTCTTAGCTATAAGTCAACTTGCAGAGAGAAGCTGAGAGATCCTAGACTGTGGTGTAAGATTTGAGCCCAGCAGGATAGTAAGGAGCCAGCTTGTATTGATACCAAAATTCAACTGTAACTTTTTCAGAATTTTTTCAAGCTGTCTGACACTAGCTTGTTAGATTTAAATAAACAATGGGTGCCTCTACTCCTCAGAGAATAGAAAACACTAGGAACCAGAGCTTGTCCCCTTTCCCTACCCCAGGAGAGCTGGTTAAGAGTTTGGTATTGTACTCTGGCTTCTTATCTCAGTTCTGCCTTGGGTGAGCTTGTAATCTTGTGTGAATAATCCAAAGCCCTGACCTCGGCTTCTCCAACTGTAAGCTGGAGATGGAAATGTCCATCTCATAAGACAGTACTGAGTATACACTGAGATAAAAGAGAAAAAGCTTCACTCGTTAAGTGACAACAAATCATTGTCACTTCAATGGTAGAAAAAGCATGGTGGTATGGTTTCAGCATAAAGTGATCTCAGTGTGAAGTGTCCCCACAGGAAGAGTCCCCACAGGGAAATGTGCTTGATGGTGCTCTTGTGGGGTGTTTGGATGTTGATCCTGAGCTGGAGCAAGCGAGAGACTGGAGGATGGGGGGAAAAGTTGAATGGGCTATAGCCTGTCCCTGGATCCCACTGAATTCCCTGCTTCCTGATTTGCTGAGATATAACAAGCCATGCCACCAGAGTCCACTACCTCAGACAGAGACCTAATTCCCATCCTTCCAACTCACCATGGACTGTAATTCCTCAAACTGTGAGCCAAAACTAATCCAACTAAGCAACTTCTTTGGTTGCTTTCATCTGCTATTTGGCTACCACAAGGAGGAAAGTAACAAATACATAAATGAGGCAATATTAATTCTGAGATTAAGTTACAGAAGAACACATGGGAAACACAGAAAGTAGACCAGAAAGTAGACAGAGAAATCTGCATGAAGGTGCCATGGCATGGTACTTCAACAGAGCCAGGGGATTCTGGGAGTCCCAGCTCGTGCACATGACTCTTGTACTGCTCCTTGGTGGGCTGTTGGGTCCCTTGGTAATTTCCTGACATACACAGCCAATCCCCTGGCTCAGCTGCACCACTCCTGAGCCCTGATTTGCAGGGTGGCCACTGGGTTCTCACACAGCTCTCTGAGTGTCAAAGTGCAGCTTGTGAGCAATGTGTCTCATACTTAGAGCCCCCCTCCCGAAGCAGAATAGCAGCTCCTGACCATCACAACAAGAATGAAAGCCTGACGAGAGCAGGTGCTTTCAGGGTGGTATGGCCAGAACAGAATCTGGATTTCAAACAAGTGTTAGTACATGTGTTAAGGTTCTTTTAATTGTCAAATTAAAATTACCTTTGCTTCTTCTAAAGTATTTAATGTAAGTTGCATTGATTGAATACTTTATAATTGTGTTAGTGTGTTGAAATCTGGCATGTCTGTTACAGAGGTCTACCAACTAGCATTTGTTTTATTGTCCTGAGTATTGCAGAACCTTGGTATCCTGAAAAAAGTTTGCAAGTACTGGAAGAAGTGAGTCAGGCTTTAAGCAGAAACAAGAAGGTAGTGGGCTTGATTATTGCTAGTATAACAGCTTTAATTACATTAATTACTAGCACCTTTGCTTCTGCAATTGCTTTGACACAAGAAGTTAAGATAGCTACTTTTGTTAATCACTTAGCAAAAAAAAATGTTACTAATGTGTTGAGTATACAAGAGGATTTAGATAGGCATTTGGAACATCAGATTGATGCTCTTTACCCTTTTCAAATTATTGGAAGGAGGTTCAGAGTTTAAGAGTAAGGAGCCATCTCTAGTGTCATGCCAAATACCTTTGGATTTGTGTTACTTCTAAAATTTACAGTGGTAGTCATTATAATTAGGAAAAGTTTAAAGACACTTGCAGTGTATTTGGCATAATTCTAACACCTCTCTGGATGTTTTAAATTTGCATAGTGAGCTTATGAATTCAAAGAATGCTTCTCTGCTGTTGATATGGCAGATACTGCTGATAAAATTACCCATGGCCCAAGGTCAGTATTTCTGTTTTGGTCAAGCTTCAAGAATGGCATATAAAGCTTGATCATGCTAGCCCTTTTTGTCCTGGGAATACTTTTATTCCTGCCTATTGTGTTAAAGCTTGTCTTTAACAACAACAACATGTTGGTAGCCAAAGTATGTGGCTTGAAACTGAAAATGGACCCCTAAACAGAGTTATTAATCTAACAGGTTGGCAAGCCAAGGACAGGTAAGATTCTACACAAAGCCTTACTCACCTAATACAGAAGTGCAGTGCATGGATAATGCATATTCCATGATGGGTAAGGAAGGAACTTTTGTCAGAACAACCTAAGACAGGCTTAGTCTTGTTTATGAGATAAAATAAGGGGGAGAAGCGGAGAGCTTTGGGGGCTGCTTTGCAAGAATCTGACATTGGCCAAGGACAAGGAAATGGGCTGCTTGGCAGGAATATGACATTGGCCAAGGACAAGTAAGTGGGCTTCAGGCAGGAATCAGGTATTCCTGAACTGGAACAAAGAAGCAATTTCAGGCAGGAATCTAAATCTTAGGCTAGAACAAAGAAGTAGGCTTCAGACATGAAAATGACTTTGGGCTAGGGCAGGGAAGTAGGCTCAGATATTTTAGTCATCCTGATAAGCCCTTAGAAATAGTGATCATGGGAGTGATCACAGAACTTTGTTTATTGCCTTGCTTGTCCTTTGACTATTTGTGTTTATTGTCTTGCTTGTTCCTTGACTATCTGCATTTATTGTATTGCTAGTTTCTCAACCTAGAACTGACCTTAATATTTGCATGTAATTAAAATGGTATGAAAGCAAAAAGGAGGATGGGGGATGGGATAGGGGAGTTCTGGGGTGGGGGAAATGGGGAAAGAGGATGACATTTGAAATGTAAATAAATAAAATATCGAATAAAAAAATATAAGAAGAAAAAAAAAACAGAATGAAAACCTGGAGTCCTCACAGCTTGAACCAAAAACACCAAGGACAATGTACATGCCAGGACAATTCAAGATGAGAAAGAAGCCTAGGCAAGACAGCACAGCCTCTTCCTCTGATGCCAGAGGTTACCATGGTGATGAGAGTCTCTTAGATACGCAGAATCCAACGACATCACAGTGAGAGTTGTAAATTCCTCACCAGCATTGTCTTTCTATGTATCAGAGCTTGACTGGGATGCCCAGAGCCCAGGACATGGGGGTGTTTGGAATCTCACTATTTTAGTAATGATAGGGATACCAGAAAGAGTGAATAAGAGCCACTGAGGGAGGAGAGTTGTAGCACAGTGTTTCCAGGGTGAGACTGACTGCTATCCTCTACCAGGAAGATAGGGGTGATGACTGGACTCAGTTCTGGCACTTTTATCTACTACAACACCTAGCAAACATAGCAATACTGAACAACTGACTTTCCTTTGTGCCAGACAATGGAGAAACAATGAAGAAGGATGCCTGGGTTTCTCTAGGAGCAGAGCACTGCTAATTGAGAAGACAGATGAACTCAATATTGCTACCCTGTCCTGGAGCAGCTGAGCATCCTTGGGAGGATTCAGAGCTATACCATCTCTGGATGCTTGTCTTCCACCAGGAGTCCAGTGAACACTTTCCTTGATGGTATTTGTAGGGGATTAGATCCACTGAGGTCAGGTTTGGAGGAAGAACATTAGGTAACCTTGAACCCCTCCTTCATTTTGTTTCTACTTGGGGCTCCCCCAGGCACCGTACTATACCTATTCTCTATCTTGCCATTTTTCTTCCTCTTTCTCCTTCACTGGGGTTGTCTTCATCCCAGGAGAGCACTGCAGCCTCACTTTACACAGGTGAAAATATTGCATTTGACAGCTCGGCTTGGGTTATCACAGCTCAGGAGCACAGATCATTCATTCCACAGAGGCAAAGCTGTCATGGAAACTAATCAATGCTAGGCTTCCACTGGTGCCAATCACAGAGCCTGTCAGTGAGGAAGAGCGATGAGAGCAAAGCTTCTCAAGGCTGGAATAACTCACCCTCCAGGAAAGGAACTCTGGAGCTGGCATACAGTTAATACAAGGCACAGCATCCTTATGAAACCAGCAAGTACCCCCATACTACTCAGACTCCTAGGAGGGCAAGAAGGCCTTACAGGATAACCAGAAGGAAGTAATATGCCAAGCAGAAGGTTGGTAGGGAAACTGGCAAAGCCAGGAACTGCTTGTCAAGGAGTTAGATGGAGGCCATGAAGGCAAACAGCCTTCCTTCAAGTCCCTTCTGTCTGCTCATTAGTAACAGGAGTCAGTGACCCCATCTGAAAAATAGGCATAATCGAGTACTAGAAAGAAATTTATGAGGGCACTTGGAATACACAAGTGAAGTCTTGGGAACAGTGGAGGACTTTGGGATGCCTGACTGACTTAGCAAAAGGAGGTGCCATGTACAAAGGTCCAGAGGCAGGGAACCATCACCAAGTTGGCATTTCCAGGATGCAAATTTGGAGTGGAAATAATGGTCAGGGATGGGAATGGAGAAAAATTCCAGAAACATGAATTATAGTAGACTGTGTATCAGATTCAAATGATGGAACTGAGCATCTCCATTTAGGGAAACCATGCTATATAAACAGAAACACAAGCTCCAAGTCCTTCTTGCCATTAAGATGATGCATGGGACTTTGTAAAATACTGGATTCAGGACACAATTTAGCATGCCATGATACCTGCTACATATGTACTCAAATACATAGGAACAAATTTATTTTCAATTCTGACTTATTTAATCAGAGAATACGGTAAAAATGAATCCTTGAAGGTTCATTAGTGGACCATATCCTACAGAATACTTGGGAGATTATGGACAAAGACACCTGGATCTTTTCCCTTTTTTCGGGGGGAGAAGTGACATCTCACTTACCATAGGTTCACCAGGAAGGGGTGTTCTAACCCCTGCATGATCTGCAGCTCCCGAAACACGTTCCGCACCTCATCCCTCTCCACACACTTTTGCTTGTTCATGTACTTCATGGCATACATCTTCTTTGTGTCTCGCTTCTGCACGATGCATACCTGCAAGACAGCCAGAGGGAATGACACTCAGGACAAGGAGAGAGTAAAGAGGAGGAGAAGGAGAAGGAGGTAGAAAAGGAAGACAAGGAGTGTCAACCGTTCACTGACACTCCATTCTGTGCCTGGGTTTCATTCATTCCAACTGCTTGATAACAAATCATCTTGGCTAAGCCTTTCTGAATCTACAAAGGAGGCACTTAAGTATGGACAGTAAATAATGGCTGTAGACTCAACACTGAAAATACAGCCATAGATTCAGAAGAGAGAAGGAGCAGCCCTGCCCTCTAGAAGCGCACAGCCCAATAAAAGCACTAGTGACTGCAGTTTTCAAGCGTGCATGCCAGTGACCATGACCCTGGGATGCATGTATATATGCTGTGCTGTGGGTCTCCTCAGAAGCTACAACTCTAAGACACATCATGCACTGATGGTAAAAACCTTACCCTCCAGAAAATACATCCATGAGACACACCTAGGCATACATGCTCTGGCCCTTTCCTAGGATTACACTATTGATATGCGTGTGTGCATACTGCTCCAGTGACCTCATTCCTGGGACACTTGAGGAAACCTGGAAGGACAGAGTCAAGCAAACCTGAGATAGAACGTCTCTGTGCCACAGGCAGCAGAACTGAAAAGGCTGGGAAACCCAAGCCTGCTGGAGCTCACACGATGCCCGCACCAGCCACATGTGCCTCATGCAGATCTGCACGACTTGGCGTTTGCCATGAATTCTTTCCATCTTGCTTTGGATCAATATTCCCTTACTGCCCTCCAGTTCTTCTCTTTTTGGAATAGGAATGTTTGTTTTGTTCCTTGTATAAGTATGGGGCTTGATTTTTGTCTTTAGTATATAGAGGTTCACAGTTAGACTGTATTGTGTTTCAGAAGAGACCTTGGACTTTTGAGTAGTGTGGGAACAGATAAGGACTATGGGGACTTTTGAAGTTTGAATGAATGTATTTTGCAGTTTAAGATAACCATAACAGTGTGGGGGCCAAGGACAGAGTGCTACGAATGTGGAGTGCCCACCATGGGCTTATGTGTTTAAACACTTGGTCCCCAGTAGGTGTTTTGAAAGACTGTAGGACCTTTAGGTGGTAGAGCCTTGCTGGAGGGAATGGTTTATCAGGACCTTGAGGTTTTATAGGCCAGTTATACTTCCCGTTCCTTTTCTGCTTCCTGTTCCTCTAAAATGTAAGGTGTCTCAGCTACTCCTACCAGCATGGAGCCATTTGCCTCCAGATCTTGCCATCCACTGTGCACCATATTATCTTAAACTCTAATCCAAAGTGAGCCATGCCTTATAAGGTGCTTCTTGAGGGGCATTTAGCTACCTCAAGAAGAAAATCAACAGCTACACTTGGTTTCAGTTACCCACAGTCAACAGTGGTCTGAAAATATGAAACCATCATAGATAAATCGCTCATAAATTCTAAACTACCCATCATTTCAGTACACTACCATCCCACATTTTCCCACTCCACCCTGTCTAGGGTATCCACACTGTATGTGCTACACTACCAATAACATTCACAAGTCCTTTTTCCTTTTTATATGATTTGAGAATTTCCTACATGCATATAATGTATTTCTTCAAATCCATCCCATTTCCTTCTCTCTAACTTCTCCTTTATCTTGATCACCATTATTCTGTCTCAGTTTCCTGTGCTCTTTTTTAAACTCACTGACTCCACTTACTGTATATGGGTGTAGAACAGTTTACTGGAGCACAATAGCATCCAAAAACCACATTCTTGAAGAAAACAGACTCTTCCCAACAACGCCATTCTTTTCTAATCACTTCCCAGAGATGGGCGGAGTTTTGTGAACCCCTCCCACATCCATGCTGGGGGTTTGATTAGTTTGATCTTGTACTGATCTTCTGTATGTAGTCACAGGTGCTGTGAGTTCATAAGTGTAGCAGTACTATCTGGTCTTGGAAATATTGTTTCCCTGAAGATGTCTACTGCTTCTGGACATCCTAAAATCCTTCTACCAAGCCCTCAAATCTAAAACATTTCCAAGTTCCTTCTACAAAGCAAGTATTGCTCTGAGACCCAACTATATAAAGACCCATCAAAGAAAGTGAATTGTAAGTCAACCTCCCTGACAAATATAAACATAAAATTTCTCAATGAAATACTTGTAAACTACATTTAAGAAACATCCAAAAAGATTGCTCAGTATGATGAAGCTGATGCCATTCCAGAGATTCAAAGATGGTTCAGAATATGTAAATCAGTTATTATAACCCACTATAAAAATAGTCTCAAGGACATAAACCATAGTATCATTTCATTGGATGCAAAAAGGTCTTGACAAAACTCAACATCCCTTCATGATAAAAGTCCTGGAGAAATTTGGGATATAGGGGATGTATTGTCAATGCAATCAGGACAATTTACAACAAGCTCACAGTCAACATCATGTTAATCTTGGAAAAACTCAAAATATTTTCACTACAATTAGGAACAAGGCTTCCCTCACTTTTGATCACTGTAGTGTTTGAAGTCTTAGCTAGAGCAGTAAGACAAGTTGAATAAGATATAGAGAAGATACAAATAGGAAAGGAAGAAATCAAAGTATCTTTATTTGCAGATGATATGACTATTATAAAATACCTTAAAGATTCTATCAGAAAACTTATAGCCAATGAATATGCTCAGCAAAGTAGCAGGATACAAAATTAATACACTAAAATCGGTAACTTTCCTATATAAAAATAAAAAATATACTGGAAAAGTAGTAGGGGAAACAATACTATTCAAAATAGTCTCAAACAAAATTCTGGAAAAAAATATAACCCAGGGTGTGAAAGAATTGTATTTAAGATATTAGAAAAGACTCAGAAGATGGAAAGACCTCTCACACTCATGCCAGGATTGGTGACATAAAAATGGTCATCCTACCAAAAGCAATTTATAAACACAGTTCAACTTCCATCAAAATTACAATGCAATTCTTCTCAAAAACTGCAAAAACAATCTCAAAACTCATACAGAAACACAAAATAACTAGGGTATTCAAAACAATTCGAAGCACTAAAAACATTGGTGGAGGTATCTCTGTCTCTGTCTTCAAATTACATCATGGAACTATGATAATAAAGATAGCATGGTAATGGTCTCACCTTGCGCAAAACTCAAGTTCAAATGGATCAGAGACTTCTACATAAGATCTGATGCACTGAACCTGATAGAGGATTAAGTATGGAAACAGTTCATCTGGTAAGTACAGAAAATGTTCTGAAACGGACCTGGCCGTGCAGGCATTAAGAACAATAATTGATAACCGGGGCTCGTGAAAACTTCTATTCACAAAGGACACCATCTTTCAGATGAAGTAGCAGCCTACAGAAGAATGGGGAAAAGACTTCACCAGCTATACATCTGACAAAGGATTAGTATCTAGAATATACAAAGATCTCAAAAAAATTAAACAGCAAGAAAATAAACAACACAATTAAAAATTAGAGCATGGAACCAAAAGTATTCTGAAAAGATGAAATGCAAATGGCTAAGAAATAGTTTTAAAATTTTTTCAGTATTGTTAACCATTAGGGAAACACAAATAAATCTACTATGAGATTTTGTCTTACATGAGTCAGAATAGCTAATATTAAAACAAACAAAACAAAAGCCAAATGTTGGTGTGGATGTGGGAAACAAGAACACATTGGTTAATGATGGGAGTAAAAGTCAGTACATTCACTATGGAAATGATTGTGCAGGTTCCTAAAAAGATAGAAATGGACTTACCACATGATCCAGCTATTCCACTCCTGGAAACATACCCAAAGGACTTTATATCTTACTACAAAGATGCTTGCACATTCATGTTCATTGATGCTTTATTCACAAAAACCAGAAACAAAAGACAACCCAGATGTTCATCAACTAGCAAATCAACAAAGAAAAAAAATGTGATTGTGTGTGTGTGTGTTTGTGTGCGTGTGTGTGTGTGTTATTCAGTCATGAAGAAAAATAAAACTATAAAACTTAAGAGGTTAATTGATGGTGCTGAAAATAATCGTTCTGATAGAGGAAGCCAGAATCCCAAATACAGTGTCACAATTCTCACATGTGAAGGCTAGCTTCAAATATTCAAATATATGTGTTTAAATTGGAATACCCATTGACTCCAGGAAACCTGTAAGAGGTTGTGGGTAGGAGCTCAAGGAAGAGGGGATAGAATTTAGGTGGTGTGAAAGGGGAAACGTAAATTAAGGAATAGGAAGGGTAAAATATGATGAGAATTGGAGAGAAAGGTAGAAGAGGGAGTATGTAGAGAGATAATCAGAAGGCCTCTTGGGAATGAGATAGATTGGTGCAATATAACACTGCTTGTGTTCATCTGACCCCTATGGACCAGCATACATCACAACAGCTATGCCAATTCCCTCACACAACATCATTCATGTCTGTACAATCTCATATCATCACAAGAGCAAGGCAAATACAACACACTAACGCACTTTAAAAGAGAAAGACCTCATTCACATAACTTCTACTACAGAACGTTCCTAGAATTGTTCTGTTTTATCATTGTTGTTAATTTCATGCTGCATTGGCTTCACACAGTAAACTATTACAGGCAGGTTTGCATGAATGTATATATAAGGTTTATCTGAGTTTTCAGATACCAAATAGGTGTCTTGAAATGCTGCCCAAGGAATTGGGTTGTTAGTGTATTTCCAAACAAGGTTCTATTCTAAAGATCAGGAAAACATAATTTAGAAGTTGCTATTTAACCTACCATGGCTGCAATTTCCACCCCACCTGTTTAGATACAGGAAATGAAGCACAAGCAGGTTTCAATTATTTCTTCAGACTCAAAACTCAAACTCCATTTCTACACCTCCCCATCTGTTAATCATCACTGACACTACCTCCCAGGGGAAATGATGTGGTAAAAGATGCTAGCAATAAGACAGTGGGCCAAGGAAGTGGGTTAAAGAGCTCTGGTTTTCTCCTGACACATCCAGATGCTCTTCTGTTAGAAATTTAAACCCCTTTCTGCTGCTACACACTCTGTATCAGTTCAAGGCAGATACAAGAGAGTGGGGAAAAGCCTGAACATACTTCTCTTCCTCTATCTGAACTGAGTCATTTGAAGTTCACCCTGCACCCTAACAGAGAATCTACGTGATATCAAGGAAGTAGAGCATCCAAAGACAATAAATGACATCTGAATCTCAATGGATTACATAGGGCATGATGTTAAACTTCCCAAATATTATCTTTCCAGACAGTGAAATTAATGACATGAAGTTAAAAGTATGAAATTCTTCAGTATGCAGTAAATTTGAGACACAAAATATGAGGAAGCAATTGTGTAGTACACAAAGGCCTTCAGGGGCTTGTGGGAATTCAAGCAGGCTCCTGAAGCCCTGAGACCATGTCTGAAGGCAGACAGCAGTGGGTGGATAATGTCACCAATCAGAGCCTCTTGTTTCTGTTGCTTCTCATTTGCATTCTCAGAAGAGGACCAGGAACCAAACAGGAGACAGGAAGATGGTAGATTGGAGACAGCACGATTCTGCATCTCAACAAATCTAAAACAAGTTGCCAGATGTACAGTTTCAGAAAGAGCCTTTCCTCTGCTGATTAATTTAGCAGTCACTTCTGTAAACCCATGGAGTTCCATGGGAGAGAGAAGAGGTGTGGTTTCTATCTCACGAATGCTGTAGTACAACAAACCACTCAAAAGAAGTAAGGTGGGAGGAAGACCAGCAGTCTCAACAAACCTGGACCACTGAGATCACTCAGACACTGAGCCACCAACCAGGCAGCATACACGAGGTAATATGAGGCCCCAAACACATTTACAGCAGAGGACTGCTGGGTCTGGACTCAGTGAGAGAAGATGCACCTAACTCTGAGAGATTTAAGGCCCCAGGGAGTCAGACAGCCTGGTGGTGGATGGGGGTGGGGGTGGGGACATTCTCTTGGAGACGGGAGTGGGGGAGGAGGAATGGCGGGCTGTGGGAGGGCAGACCTGGATGTGGTTAATGACTGGACTATAAAGAAAAATGAAAGTAATTTTTAAAAAAAGAAGTAAAGTGGGAGGTGGGGTGTCCCCTGCAGAGCTGCTCAATTTTAATTTATCAATTTCAAAACAGAAATACATGACTTATATATGAAAATCAAAAACAATATGACTAATCTTAAAGGTTATCAGTTCTCAATAGCTCAAACTAAAGGTAATAAAATTATCAAAATGCCAAAGGATTTAAAGGGTACTTTAAAAATTATAAGTTCAAAGAGGATGAAAACAAGCAAATTAATAAAGTAAGAAAGGCAGTTCAGGATCTGGATAACAAAAGTAGCATTGTGGATAGAAAATTGAGCAAGAAAATTAAGATTATGAAACAAACGAACAAACAGTAAAAATCAGAAATGTTGTAAATGAAAAAATCAATAAGCCAACAAAACAAAATAGTAGAAATCATTTCAGACTAGCAGACTAGCTCAAGAAGAAGAAGAAGAAAGAATAACAGGACTGTAAAAAAAAAAAGAAAGAAAAAGGGGAGATTTAGGAACTATTATAATCAACCAGCAACCAAGAAAAAAATGTGTGGCTACAACATTCAAGAACTCTGAAAAATGAACAAAAGATTAAAGAATCACAGGGTAGAAGGAGCTGAGTTTCAAACTAAAGGCACAGAAAACCTACTCAGTGATATTACAAAAAAGAAAACCACAAACCAAAGGAAAGATATGGGTCACAATTCAGAAAGTATCTTCAATCTCTAACATTCATGACCAGAAAAGAATCTTTCCATATTATTACAGAATAAAGAGACAGTATTAATAGCCAAAGAGAAAAATATCAATTACAACAGAAAACTCATGAAAATGATCTCAGACCTCAAACCCAGAAAAGCACAGATTGACTTCATCCAAGTTCTGAGAGTAAATAGCTACGAACCAATATATCCAGCAAAGCTATCTTTCAAAGATGATGAAGAAATGACTTACACAAGAATCACAACTTAAACATCCATGAACACTGAGCTCAGGCTGTGAAAAATATCTGAAAGAATTCTACACATAAAGAAAGAAGATGATCACAAGTGAAATTCATAGGAAAACAAGACCAGATAAAACCAATGAGACAAATAACCAAACACAAAACCAGAAAAAAAATCAAACTTGCCCAGCTCAGTCATTCAGGAGTCTCCTGAGATGAATAGGAGAGAAAGAAAAAAACAAACAATAATTTAACAGTAAAAAAAAAAAAACCTCTCTTGATAAAAACTGTAAATATAAATGGCCTCATCTATGTAATTAAAAGATGAAGACTACCTCACTGGATCAATACACACAGTTTGCTGTCTGAAAGAAACATGAATCATTGGCAAAATACAAACTGAGAGTCAACAGATCAAAAACTATATACCAAGCAAGCAGAAGCCTGTAAAAAAGGATGATAAGAAAGTCTGGACAGAATATTAATGGGTGGCTTCAACACCCCATTTTCAGTAGGTGGGTTATCTAGACCCAAAAGTAGTGGGGCTGCAGAGATGGCTTAGCAGTTAAGAGCATTCGTTGCTCTTGCAGAAAGTTTGAGTTTGGTTTCCAGCGTCCACGTGGTGGCTCACAACATTCACAACTTCCAGTTCAAGGGGATCTGAAGCCCTTGTCTGACCTCTGCAGCACCAGACGTGCATAGTGCACTTGCATTCATGTATAACTATAAAATGGAAGCAGTAATTGTCTCTAAACTCAAAAAAGCCCAGGACTTAACAGCTTTAATGTTGAATTCTACCATAACTTTATAGAAAAACATCAATGCTCTTCAAACTTTTCCATAAAATAGTAAGATAAGAAACACTACCTAACTCATTCTATGAAACAAGTATCACTATGATGTAAACATAGCAGCTAACAGTTATGAACACAACAAAAAAGAACTATGATTAATTTCCCTAATGTTTAGAAAAGTGGAAAACTATCAATGAAATTCTTGAAAACCAATTTCAATAACCTGTTTGAAAAAAATTGCACACCACTGTGCAGTTGGTTTCATCATGGGAATCCAAGGACATTTCAACATGCATAAATCAGTAAGTAGAAAGTAGCATGTAAATACAATCAAGGATGAAAACTGTGAGATTATCTTGGTAGATGCAGAAAGGACGTTTAAAAGTCCCTGAAGGAATTATATATAGAAAAAGCATAACTCAACATAATCAAGGCTATATATGAAAAACTTACAGCCATCATTATGCTAAATGGGGAAATACCACAAACATTCATCCTAAAATCAAGAACCAGGCATGGGTGTTCACTATCTTCAATCTCATTCAAAGTAATGCTAGAATTCTTATATAATAATAAAGCAAGAGAAAGAAACATAATATAAGCAGTTTAAAGATAAACTAAAAGTTTTTCTATGGTTTCTCGGTGGAGTGTGGAATGTGGGGTTGGGGTGGGGGTGGAAATGGGGATGGGGTGTAAGTAGGGGTGTGTACTTACATGTGTATGGAAACTACAGGACAACCTTGCCTTGTTGTTCCTTGAAGTGAAAACTTGAGGGTTCTTTGGAAAGTCAGTTGGATGGTGCTTTGCTGAGGCAAACATGTGAAGGAATGTTTAGCTGAAGCAGACACAGGAGAAAAGATGTTCTGCTAAAGTAAGCATGTGAAAGGACATGTAATAAAAGATTCTTTGCTAAGGTCACACATGTATTGGTTCACCTCACATTACATTGCATGGTTGAGCTGCATTTGTCAGGACTCCATAGAGAGAAACACATCAAAAGAACTTCTGGTGGTGTGCTGCAGTTTCTTGCTGCTTCCTCCAACTGGGACTGATTGGCAGAGTGATGTCAACTGAAACAGACCCATGTGCTAAAGCAAGATATGTGCTGAGGCAAGACTTGTAGAGGACACATGATGTTTGGAGTGAGCTAGCTATGCAGTGCTTGTGGGTCTCGAGTCTTTGCTGATCTTCTCTTCTCTGATCTTCACTTCCCTGAGAGAGGCACAGCTGAGAACTACTTCTGGTATTCCTGTTTGTCCCTCCCGCTGACTTGTGCCAAGGCTAGGGCCTGGCTGTCTTTTCTAGGTTGTGTCACCACTGTTGTTATCCTGACTCTACCAAACTGGACTGCTGGTGTATCCATGAAGTGTTTGTGAGTAGATCAAGCTACTGCTGACCTGTGAACTGAACTGTTGATTTCCATACAACACAGATGGGAGTTGCTCCACTGAACCTTTCTAAACAGGTCCATTTCCCCCACCACCCGTGTCCTTTCTTTCCCACTATCTTTGGTGGGTAGTGGGCTAAAAGGGAGATTAAAGCATTTAAGAATCATTATTATGTTTATTTTGAAAATTTATTATTATATTTATTTATTATTATTTATTATTATTATATATTTTTTGAAAAAAATTAAAGTTACATTCCTCAGCTTCTATCAATCTTTTCCTTTTCAAACATGGTCTCCCTTTGGCCAGGCCCCATGTAGGCCAGCCTGCATAGTCAGAGAGCCCAGAGATCCACCTGTCTTGCCTCTGTATTGAAGAGATTATAAGCCCATACCACCATGCTCAACACTTTTGTAAAACTTAGGTTCTAGAAAAGCACTTTACTGAGTTATATTACCACCCCCTCAAATAATCTCTATTTACAGACAATCTTATCCTGGACTTAAAACACCCTAAGAACACGACCCGAAAACTCTTGGCTTTGATCAACACTTCAGCAAAGTTGCAAGATATAAAAGCAACATACAAAAATAATCAGTTTTTCTATATACTAATGAATGTGCTAAGGAAAAATCAGGAAAACAAGCCAATCCTCCTCACAGTAGCATAAAACAGATGCCAAGGACAGTGAAAGACTCCTACAATGAAACTTTAGAATGTGGAATATAGAATATTAGAATATTAAAATGAATCTGAAGTAAGCCCATTGTGTCTGGAAGGAAGATGATCTAAAGAGACAGGTGTGACCCTCCTGTTGGCTGTTAAAACGATGGTCCTCATGGGATTGGAATTTCCCCAACAATCTCATACTGGGAGAAGAAAAACGCTGAAGCTTGGTACCAGACAGGGAAAAGATTTGTCTGCCATAAAATGATCTCACACGGTTCTGATGTTTCAGACCAGAAGACATGAGAGCCAAGAGAATAACAGATCAGTGGATGAGTAGAAGGCAGGACAGCATCTTGATCATGACTGCTTAGTAATATTTATTTGTTGCTCTATTTATTTGAACCTAAACCTCATGTCAGAACCTGAAAATGGACTTGGGTGTATCACTGGACTACTTTATTTCTTCCACTTACCAACATTATGGATAAATGTTCTTATTTTGATTTGTAGTTGCCAGCTGGCTTCATTGGCCTACTGAGATTGAGTGCCCCGATCTACTTGGTTAGGGCTGCCAGGACTTCCAAGGCCCTAACAGCTCCAGTAACAGCTGCACAGAAGCATTGCCAGGTGATGGACCGATCAACACCTGGAAACCAGCCCTGGAGATTCTGGGCTAACTTCAAGAGGAATCTACAGCACATGGATGCATGTGGCTTCCATTCTAGGGAGATGATCAGGAGTAAAGATCAGTATTGTTGCTCATAGACACTCTCTGCCAAGGTTCTGGAAGTACCTATCATAAAACTCTAAAAATAGGCCTTTAGAGGCACTGACCCGCCTCAGAAAGGCTGCCCCAAGCCTTGTCCACAGGAAATCATAGCTAATGAAGCAAGAACAAGTGATCCGACCAAAGCCACCCTAAGCTGCCCACAAGGGAAGGCCCCAATTAACTTCTCATTAGTAGAAACCAATTAGGCTTTGGGGTTATCATCAGTCACTATGATGTGTTGGGACAATAAACAAACACTAACTGGTGTAGAACACAGCATTTGCTAAGGAAAGTGTGGGCCAAGAGTGCAATTCCAGCAAGGCAGAGAAAGCTCCCAAGCCGTCAAAAGGATGATACCCATGAGGAATCCACATAGCACCAGAATCCCTTGGGTATCATGATCTACTTTATGTCCCCAGCACTGACAGCCTTGACCCATGAGCATCCCAGAAATCCCAGAGGACATATGAATTTCTGGGGGGTTGGTTTGGTTGATTATTTGTTTCTATTTTTTGTTTTTTGTTTTGGTAGGGGTAGGTATCGTCGTAGTGGACACTGATGTACAGCCAGAGTTGGGTAGATACATAAGAACTTTCTAGAAACTTCTTATTTGCCTATGTCTTTACTACCCTTTTTCTAGCCAGGGCTCTCAACACCCTTAGCGTAGCCATCACAGGCTCCTGGGAGGACTGGTAATGTTACAGCAGAAGTCAACAATAGCTGGGAACTGAGCATGCAGCTCCCAGTGTGAGCCCAAGCTGTCCCTTCCTACCTGGCTCCACAAGGTTGGGCCCCAAATATTACTGTCTTCCTTTTGAGACTCACCTCCAGCCACCCTGAGCGAAAAGCAGGGCACCTCAGTGTCCATCTCGCCACGTGTGGGGCTCCACCATTTACCAGTTCCTACCGCTGCGCCTGGTTCCTGATGTGTTTCTATTTATTGACTTTCTTAATCCTCTGAGCCATCTCCTTGATTAACCTCCTTCTGTGTGTGCCACACCTTATTAATTCCATATCTCTGGAGAACCCCCACAAATGTGCTGGCAACCATCCAGACCTTTGAACTCAGCCTTTGACTCCTAGTCTCCAACGTGCCTGCAGAGTTATGGAGGCCATTTCTGCTGGCACCTGCTATTTTTCCATTACCCTCTAAAGAGGGAGCACATCAAGCTTACATAGCTGTGTACTTTACTGTTGTGATGGACAGTTTTATGTCATCTTAATACAAGCTACAGTTAGATAGAAAGAAGAACCTCAATTGAGAAAATATCCCTAGCATAACAGCCTGTAGGCAAGTCTGAGGGGCATTTTCTTAATTTATAATTGACGTGATAGGGCCCATTATAAGTAGTGCTATCCCTGGGCTGATGGTCTTAGGTGCTATAAGAAAGCAGGCAGAGCAAGTCATGAGGAACAAGCCGGTATGTCAGATTCCACCATGTCTCTGCTTCAGTTCCTGCCTCCAGGTTCCGACTTTGAGTTCCTGCCCTGCCTTCCCTCCATAATAGAATCTAGTCTGTAAGAAAAATTAAACTTTTACTTTTCCAAGCTGTTTTTTGGTCATTGTACTTATCACATAAATAGGAACCTGACTAAGACAATTGTAAAATATTGGTCCCTAGTGAATGTATTCAAGGACACCAGTGTGGGGATTGAACCCTGTGGAGAAAGATTTTTTACCGTGGCCTCCATGGAGTGGCTGAAATACCAACATTGCCTGCCATAGCCTGGCACCCCACAGCCTGAATCACCTGACTTTTTTGGTGTTTACATAAGATACTCTTCAATTTAACATCATGGAGATTTTGTGTCAAAGGTGACGGCGATGGATTACAGACCGCCTTGGGTGACGTGTTTTAAGAGTTGATGTAATGGGAAAAATTATAATCTCCCAAATCTATATGCTGAAGTCCTAAAGTCAGGCTATAGAATGTGACTCTTTAAAGAGAGGCCTGTGATAAGGACACAGGAAAAATAAAGTCACAGGGTGGCCCTCACCCAGTCTTCCCTGGGGTCCTCATTCAGAGAGGTTGAGGACATAGCCACACACAGAGACTTGACTAATTGAAGAGCCTGTCTGCAAACCAAGGAGAGAGGAAAAAGTCCTGGACACACCTTGATTTCAATCATGATCTCCAGAGCTGCCATGTCTTGAATGTAAAGTGTCCCCAAAGACTCATTTGTCAAAGCTTGGTCTCCAGATTGTGATGCAATGAACCATAAGAGTCTAACTTCATCAGTGGGTTAACCTGTGTGTGAGCTCAGAGATGAATGTCCTATTTATAGATGGGGCCTGATTGGAAAGAACAGATCAATGAGGGTTTACCTCTGATGTCCATGTCCCCACCACCCCGTCTCTGACAAAGATGCTCCATGTAGAAGAAACTGAAAATGTGGATGAGCAGACAGACCTGACTTTTGGTTGGGGAAGCAAGCATCCTTGACAGGGAAGTGTCCTTGGCCCCAGCCAGAACTTGGAGGCATCGTTAGAGAGCATGCATCTCCTGTGGCAATTAGCAATTTATTAAGTCATTTCCTGGAGCCACAATGTCCTCCAAGAATGCCTCCAACCAAATGCACTAATTAATATGAAAGGAATAAATATTTCATTGCAAACAAATAGACCTCATTCTTCCTTGCTATGTCTGGGAGAACAAGGGTAGCTCATATAAGCATCTCCTTTAAGCTTTCTAAAAAAGGATTCTGACACAAGAACAGCAGCCGGGGAAGTCCGGCAACTTGCCCAGAGGCTTGTGGTTGGGCCAAAATTGCAAGCCAAAGCTCATACACGAAACCTTGCTTCACAACTTAATTAACTGACATAGTTTCCTAAACAGAGCAACCATGTATTCTGAGTCCTGCCTGTCAGAGAGGATGCTTTGCATCAGATAGACCATGTGCCCACAGAAACCTCGGCGCTTACCTCAGGGCCTTTGCACCTGCAGTATCCTCTCGACAGAACTCCTGGATGGACCTGTTACAAGTGCTTTTCCACACCACATTTATATAAAACTGTGCAGACCTGGCAGCTTGGGATGAGACAGCTGACCCTGACTTGTGTATGGGGAGCGCCTGTCTCTGTGCATAACAAGGCAGTACTGAGTCCGAGTTATCATCTGAGCAAAGCCAGCTCAGTTTTATCCAGAATCTTCCTGTGAGGAACATGGAGGGCTATTATCAGGTAACTCCAGGCTACATTCTGTGATTTTTATGCACAGGCTGCCTCTGGCCAGTGAAAGAAGTTCCATTTCTTTTACTTCAATCCTGCAGTCCTCATTCAAAGGGCCCCATCAACAATGGCACGGCCAGGGGAACCCCTAAGTTAGTTTTCCTTCAGGTCCTCTCCACTCTCTCCTGAAAAGGACTCAGCCCTGTTGCTGCTCAAGTCAACATCAAGGGACTACCTCTCCCTGGACTTGCTTCTGCTGCTCTACCATGAAAAGCCAAAGGGTGCCCACAGGGTCTGGAGCCATCAGCACCTCCCAGACTAGGGTATGCCAATGTGACAGTGATTTTCCCACCTGCCTCACAGCTCCTCAGTCACCACTTGCATTTGTCTCTTTCTTTGCTTAGAGCCTCATAGTGTCCTCCTGTTAGACAAGCCTTCAACATCAGCCACTGTGGGGAAAATGGCCACCCACAGAGTCAGCCTGCCCTCTGATACTTAAGGGACAGTTCTACTCACTGAAGGTGGATGGTGTTGCTTGAGTCATGCAACCCCTTGAGCCTTCAACCCATTGCCAGGTCAAACCATGTCACATCACATGCCCATCTCCGGGGGTACATGACAAAAATGGTGAGTGGCAGCCACCCTGGACTCCAGTGAGTAGTTGATGTGTCCTCTGAAGAAAGGGATATCATTACCATAGGAAGGAGGGGGCAGAACAGCAATGGGAGTCCAAGACCCTCTGTGACTTTCCATTCCCAATCTATATTAGAAACATGCACCCAAGTTGAATGTCAGTTCACTCACTGGCCTAGGTACCTAGAGCTGATACATACACACCAGAACTACCCAAAATCCAAAGTATTTTCACAGAGCTCTCTGCTATATCTCAACTACTCCAGAACACAGACCCAAGAAGATTATTGTTTTTTAAGGCTATTTCTTCCTCAATTCAGCCATCAGAATCTGTTTGCTTTGGTGGAGCACAGGAAGTGAGACTGCTCCCAGAATGCACGGGAAATGTGATTGCTGCAGGTCCCGTGTGTACCTGCCGATAGCCAGACTACTGTCATCCTTCATAAGGAACTCTTAATAAATGCTGACAGGCAGCCTGCCCAAGGCAGAGAGCAAAGCTCCGAGCATTCATTCCCTATTAAAAGAGGTCTTGCCTGGCTCCACTACAGCTAAGAGCAGCCTTGAGAGTTAATTAGCTACAAAGGCAGCCATTATTTGGTAGTTCAATCAAAGCAGAGCTTACTCCTGGTCCCAAAATGCAAGCTAATCACACCCCAAGCACCTGACATTAATGTACACTTCCTAAGGACGTAAGGATCTTTATGATATTGCTACGTGGTGGCTTACAAATAGATGCCAGGAAGCTTAGGACTTCTTAAAAAATCCACTATGACCATAAATTTCTAAGACATCAATACTCTAGACAGCTGATACCAAGAGCAGATCTGTGCCAGATAGCAGGACAGGATGAAGCAGAAAAGGCAGACAGTATTGTCAAGAGATGGTGACAGGATAAAGCAATTTTAAAGCAAAGCCACGTGCTAACGTGTCAAACAGAATGTCACAAAGAGATGCAGAGAGTTCAGAACCCAAACTCTCAGTGACAGGAAGGAAAAGAAGAAAGCTATGAAACCCCAACTGTGATGTCGATTGGAAGAGGTTCTGCAAGGTTCGTTGAGCCATTGAATTGGCTCATTAGGGTGGAAATGTGCAAGGTTCTTACACACTGGGCTGGGTTCTTGCTGTTAAGTTCAGCTACCATCACTGGGGTCAAGGACAGGCTTCCTAGGCTTCAGGGTCATAGCTGTTCTGAGAAGTCCAGAGATGAAGAATCTCTGGTATGACATAAGCTTTGTCCCAGGTCTGCAGACCCCTAAGGAGAAGATGAAGTAGGTAGACAGCAAGAAATCTGAGGACAGGAACACCATGACCACACAAAAGACTGACTCTCCAAGACTCACCAAGTTAACTCTCTACTGAAAATGTGATTTAAAAGCTGGGACCTGGCATCCCAGCATTAGGGAGACAGGGAACAGGGGTCCTCAGTCATCAAACTACAGAGCAAGTCTGAAGGTAATTTTCAATACCTGAGACTTTTCCCCAAAGACAAAACAATAATGTGGGAGTGTATGGCTGAAACACAGACTTATAAAAAATTTTGAATCACTGTGAACTTCTATGGTGTATCATTCACCATGCCCTGGACATGCTTGATGGGTAGAGAAGCTGGAGGTGTAGCCACGCTCAGTACAGAAATAAGTAATGTAAAAGATACAAGCCTCAGCACTTAACACTCAGCAAACCATGGGGGGCATGAAGGACTTGTATTCTAATCCTTAGAGTGGCAACTTAAAAACATTGAGAAGTACAACCATAACACAACTAGAAAAAAAAAGGTGGAAAGAGTTAAAGATATAAGGGGAGAAATGGAAAAATAAAAGAGATAAGAAGGAAGCGTGAGCTGAAAACAGCAGCTGTTGTAGCATCTCTGCATGATATAAAGTCCAATGTGGGACAAAGAAATGAAAAGAGGGGCTATATAAACCATGGAAGAATTTACTTTTAAAGCAAAGGTTCCATTTAGATAGACTTTATCACAACCTCCAAAAAATTAATAAAATATTTAAAACTAAACTTCCTAAAAGGTGAGAGACAAGACTAGTGTATATTTTGAATAAAAAAAAAAAACCCCTCTAATATCATCTTTAGAGATCTAAATGTTAAGAAATCACAATGAATTTGACAACTGCAGTAGAAAGGCTGACAGTGTGGAGACTGAGCTGTGCCATCTCTGTGTCTCTGTATCTTAGGGAAACATTATGAAACAAAGTAAACACTCAAGTCCCTAGAGCAACAATTGAAAAAAAAAAGCACATGAGAGTGTAGCTATTACCTTGCTAGAGAAATAAAAAGGAACGGTCTGAAACATACAAAATAGGATAAATAGAAGAACAAAAATAGAGTAATAAATAAAATAATAGAAACACACTAGACATAAGCCAAACAGTAGTTGGTTTAAATAGGTATGGCCCCATAGACTCATGTGTGTGGATGCTTGGCCCCTAGGGAATGGCACTATTAGGAGGTGTGGTCTTATTAAATAAAGTGTGTCACTGTTGGTGGCAGTCTTTGGGGTCTCCTGTGCTCAAGCTCCACCCAGTATGGTACATAGTCTCCTGCTGTCTTTAGATCAAGATGTAGAACTCTGGGCTCCTCCAGCACCATGTCGGCCTGCATGGTGCCATGAGTCCCACCAAGGTGATAATAGACTAAACTTCTGACCTATAAGCCAGCCTCAATTAAATGTTTTTCTTTTGTAAGAGTTGCCTTGGTCACGGTGTCTTTTCACAGCAATGAAACCTTAAGACAAGTACCAAGAATTACATCCACCACAAATCAAATGAACAATCCAATTGCAAAGGCAGAGTTTGTACAGTGAATCTTTTTAAAGCAAGGTCTAACTGTATGCTGTCTTCACAGTATTTATTTTTAATGTAAAGGGAATAATGAAAGTAAGTAGAATATATGCCCCATAAGCAGTAGCTTAAGTACATGGCAATGGTTGTGTTGATGCCAGAGAATATATAAATTAAAATGAGAGTATTAGCGGACAGAAAAGACATTTCATAATAATGGGATCCATTCATCCTGAGAAAGTAACAGAGAGAAAGGTGTGTGCTTCAGACCTCCAATAGCAAGGTGCACACACTGGCAAATTTATGGGAAGACGTGACAACCCCATAGTCATGTTGGAAATTGGACACAACTGTCTCAAATAGACAAACAACATCTCCAAATCATCGAAGACACAGATGTGAACAGTTTCATTGTGTGACTTCTTTTCTCTCGCTGTGACAAAATACCTGCAAGAACTCACTGAAGCATTTGCTTTGGTTCAGAATTTGTGTATACACAGCTCGTTGTGGTAGGGATGGCATGGTGGGAGGAGCATGAGGCAAATGGTCACACTGCATCCACAGTCAGGAAGCAGGTCACTGAATGCGAGTGATCGGCTACCTTTTTGTCTTTCATTCATCTCACACCAAGACATGGCCATCGCTAATGAACAAATGAAATTCAATGATGTATGAAAAGACTGAACTAACGTGTCCATTGGCATTTGCCTGACTATACAAGGTTACCTTAAAATGTGAAAACGAAACAATGTAACTCTCAAAATGACAGACACATAGCTACATCAATGGGCACAAGAAAAGCATCTGACAATTCAACAAGCATACATGACAAACACAACATGGAGCTTTAAACAGTGAACACTGGCCCAGAGTGGGTGGCTGTACTGAGAAGTTGCCCTCAGAACAAGACTGTTTGGCCTCATAGCAGATTGGGGTCAGAGCAATGCTCCTGCCTCCTCTACACAGGGCTATTATGTCCATGGGAAGAGTCGGTATAGCACACTCCGGTGGTGATCTGACTCTGGGCAGTGACATGCTACTGAAAAAAAAAAATCCACCTTAATAAGAAAACTCTGACCACCTAAAGCCAAATGTTCACACAGATAGCCATTCCGCTAAAGAAACATCCTCACGGATGCCCCTCTGATGAGACCTGACTACCTACTTTCTAAAAATAAAAACCTTCCTAGCCTCCAGGGTACCATCCCTTCTCTGAGATCTGGCTGCCTCTGTCTTCCTAGTGACTCGCATCAAACCCTTCTTTTCCATCAGTCTGGTCTTTGAGGAACTAACTCACAGCCCATGTGACATGGGCTGTCACAGCACTGTGCAGTGACAAGAAGGGGAAGTCTTGATCTAGTAGAGGAAGCCTCAGGAAAACTTCGAGAGAACTTTCCTGCAAGGTGAAACAGCAACTTATTCTCCTCTCAGCTCAGAAACAAAGCAGGGAAGGAAAGGGGTTTGGCAGTTACAGCATCACAGAGAACTTGCATGAGGGCTGCAGTTGGGACCCCCAGAACCCACAAAAAAGATGGGTGGGCAGGCCAACACACTAGTATTTTCAGCACACAGAAGGTGTAGACACAGGATCCCCAAAGCAAGCTAGCTGTCACATTAGCCTTACATCCATGAGCTCTGGGTTCAATTGAGAGACCCTGCCCTTGTGAATAAGGTTAAGTGATTGATGAAGACTCCTGACCACAACCACAAGTCTTGACATACATGTGGACACATATGCACCTGCATACACCTGCACACACCTGCCAACCCATGCATATAACACACACCATGCATGTGACACACACACACACACACACACACACACACACACACACACACACAGGAGCAAAGAAAATCCTCCAGAATAAAAACAGAGCTTCTAATCTTCACGACTACTCAGTCCATAATAGAAAGTTTAGCCATTTCAGTAATGCAAGAACCCTAAAAGCACAAGATGGGGAATATAGGTAAAATGACCTGCCCTAGCTTTCTTTTCCTGTTATAAAACCAAAGCCAACTAGGGAAGGAAAAGGCTTATCCCATTATCCACAGAAGTCAAGGAAGGAACTAGAGCAGAAACCAGGAGGCAGGAACTGTGGCAGAGACCAGAAAGGAATGCTGCTTACTAGCCGGCTTGCTTCCCTATACAACCCAGGGCCCCCTTCACAGGGGGCAGGAGGATTGAACTGTCCACCGTATGCTGGAACCTGTCACATCAATCAAGATAATGCTCATGGGCCAATCTGATGGAGACAATTCCTCAGTCAAGGGTCCCTCTTCCCAGTTGATTCCAGTTTGTGTCAAGTTGACAAACACTAACCAGCTCCAAGAAGATGGAAGATTTCCTGATAAAATCTGGAAGCTAAAAACCAACTTTCACAAGTAGCTATTTAAAGAGCAGTGTTTCAGGGGCAGTGCCTGTCCATCAATGAGGAAAGCCCTCACCACCTGCCCCTGCCATCACATGACAATGAGCTGAACCTCTGGAAACCATGAGCCAAGATAAATCTTTTTTTTTTTCTCAAGGTGTTTTATATCAGGCATCCTGTCTCAGCTATAAGAAAAGTAATGTACAGTTACTAGGTACTGGTTCTAATGTTTTGGGTTTAAGTCATTTTATCTATAAAAAATAACTCACAGCACTTGGGAATAACAGAGTACCTGGCTTTTCAAAGGTCAGAATAATTATTGACAAGAGAAGATCCTCTGAGAACAGATTAAGGCTTGGTGTAGGGAGCCTTTTCCCCCTAAAAAGCTTTACCTTCTCCTAATTTTATACACTTTATCCCCACATAATCAAGAATTAACAATGTGAATTTTCTAATAAATAAATAAATAAATAAATAAATAAATAAATAAATAAACAAGTGTCCAAGAGCTGGAAAGAGCCAGTTCAGTTTAAGTTTGGAGAGGGGAAATCCACTTTGCACATTCACATTCTCAAAGAAGAAAGACCTGACATTAGCAACATTGAAGCAACTGCCACCATAAGCCACCTAAGCCCAGATTCTGTCCCATTTTCAGAGTAAAATAGACCAGAGTCCAAGGAAACCATTAAGGCTGTCTTTCATGTCTCAGATTTACAAAACTGAAATATTCTCTCAACTGAAAATGCCCAGCACCCAGCACAAAAGCAGAGCCACAGGAATACACATGCTCGAGCCCAAGCATCAAGACTTTCATATTTCTGTTGTTGTTGTTGTTGTTAAAAGTACATTGTTCTTACCTTTCCGAAACTCCCTTTACCAATGGCCCGCAGGATCTGGAAGTGGTCAAAGTTGACTGTAAAAAAGGAGAAGGTGACAATCAGGTACATTGTGTCCACATGCTGCCCACTTGCTCTGCTGGCTTCTGCTCACCAATGTTATCCACCCAGTGTTACCACCTGGTCACTGAGGCGCTGCCAGATGAAGGACATTTCATTCCCCCCCCCCAAGCACAGTCAAAACCACAGGTGCATAGGATGAGACATCTTGCAGGGGCCAAAGGAGGTGACAACACAAAAGCTCCACTATTTGGATTTCACATTCTCATGTGTGCTTTTCCATTCTCCAGGTGGACCTGTCCCCACTGAGGGCCCCTCTGGTGTACCCAACACTCTTGAGGTCAGACTACAGCTTACCTGTGCCTGCTGTTGCGTTTTCTGTCTGATCTTCCACAGTCGGTCCAACCCTGGCAATGAGGCGACTGCAGTCCAAACACGCTGACCCACACCACACTCCCGCTGTCACACCATCCCTTGCCTCCGTTTAGCTCCCTCTGCATCCTTACCCTCCAGTCCTCACTGACCAGCATCTACAAACCTCTGCACTGAAGCATATCAGCAGCATATGGCAGCAAAGAATGCTGATTGTCATGAGCATCTCTCGGGGTCCCTGGGCCCCCTTTCCTTTTGTTTTTAACACAGGATCTCATGTAGCCCAGGCTGACCTTGAGCTTCTGTTTCCTCTTCCTGTTTCTTTGCAGTGTTGAGATTATAGACATGCCATAGTGTCAAGTTTATGCGATGCTCAGGATTGATCCAAAGACTATGTGCATACTAGGCAAGCGCTCTGCCAACTGAGCTACACCCCAGGTCCCTTCTCTCCTTTCAAAAGTATCTACTTGACCTCTAGAGAAGAGCCTTCTCCTGAACGCCCCCTTCAGCAACTTCTACATACTCAGTCTTTCCCCTGACCCAATACCCCTGGAAGGGACACTGGAATCTGTCAGCTGCCTGTCACACAACTACTGCCCTGGCCTCCAGCGGGTTCTGTGGCATGCCAGAGACTGACAAAGTATTCCTGACCTTTAGGTACTTTGAACTGATGCCTGCCTCAGAGTACTCTTGAAGGACTCAAAGATACCTTGAACTTCATGGATGCCACAGACCCCAGACAGAGTGATATCTACTTTCCTCTGACCACACATTTCAGTACATCCAGAAGACCCCAGGCTGGGAGGCACTAATCTTTTCCAACTACAGTAGCTCAAAGCCAAGGATTCATCTGTCTCCTTCCCCTCCAAATCCTACCTTTAGTCCTTTGTCAGGGTGGGTCAGTATTTCCTCCTCTGCTCTTTCATCTGTCTATCCTGAGGCCCCTTTGCTTTCTACCTTTCTCTGTCACCTGACCTCTATAGTGGCCTCTCAACCTCCCCCTCTTACCCTCCCTGAGGATATCCATATGTAATAAAGATAGCAATCATGTCTGTTCCCTGTTTACTCCCTTGCCCTGACCCTTCTGTCTTATCCATGGAGAGCATACTCCTTCCTGAACTGCACGGTCCCTGCCTGTCCTGCTCCTATCCTGTCACCCCATACCTCTGAGACCTACCTGAATGCTACAGACACAGATCCCTCCCTTCCTAGGATAGCTGTTTCAAATCCATCCTTTGTTCTTCTCCCAGCATCCTCTTGTCACCCTGCTTCTTCCTTCTGTATCCCGAGAGGGGACTGGGTCTAACTTCCAACTAAGCATGCAGTCTTGTAGTGTGGCAATTTCCACTAAACACATCATTCTGAAAATCTCTACAGGACTTGATCATTTTTCTTGACTAGATTCTGAGTTACTGGGGCAGGAAGGGGTCAAATGTCATGATTATCCTATTTGTCGTGATTCCCTTAGCGCCCTGACCTTGCTAGCACACTGAGGCATGCAGTACCTACTCATTAACTGAAGGGACGATTGAGTAAGCTAATCTCCATATTCAGGGTGCCAAGTGCATAATAAGTCTTTGGTAAATATTTTTGCATTTGACTGAATTGCAGCCAGTCCTCAATAACTAGGAAAGACATGTTATTTACAAAGATGAAGGGAATTGATTAGCTCACTGCATAACTGAAGCTGGCGTGTGGGGAAGTCAATGAGCACAATTGGTTCCTTGTATATTAAACTTTGCCAAGCCAAAGTCAGACTCCAGTGAGCTGTCAAACACCTGACATGCTTAGAATGGGGTAACTGCATTAACTGTTAACTAGCAAAATGACTGTTCTTTAATCCAGCTCTGTTTACTTTCAGAATAACTTACTGGAACCAGAAATTCCTTACTTCACCTCTCTCCATTCACTGGAGGTTGAGGGAGAAGAAGAAAGCAATGGACTTTCTCAGGTGGCTGTCACATGCTGGGACATGTGCATATCCTACAATAATCTCTATGGTTTGAAAGGCAAATGCCACTATGGTCCCTGCCACCTGCCCCAGGCAGCATAACCAGTTCTCCAGAGGCATGACTAAAAACTACCAGGACTCAGATTCTGAGTCTCTGCATGGGAGACAGATTCTTATCCTTATCAGAAAAACAAAAACAAAACAAAACAAAAATAAAACAAAACATGGGGCTGGCTACTGTTGAAAGATTTCTTTTTGATAAAAAAAAACCAGGAACATGGGAAAGGTATATAAATCTTATTTTATCATTAAATTTGGATCTCCATTGTGATCTTATTGTGGAGCAAAAGGATAGTCATTCATGCCATAAATATAGAGGACAGGTTACATAGATTTGAATCCCACCACTCAGCAACTGGGTGATGTCAGAGATATCACGTAAACTCCGTGTTCCAACCTCCCTCTTAAGGCTAGGTATAACAAAACACTTCCTTTTCTCAATAGTGTGTCAAATACCTAACAGAACAGCCTGAGGAAAGTTAACATTGGTTCATAAATTTAGAGGTAACAACCTGTCACTGTGGGGAAGGTACACTATCTGGAATAGACTGGTCTAAGAGAGCTTGCAGCCTCTTACGTGGTGCCAAACAGGAAGCTGGAATGAAACTGTAAGCTAGGCCAGGCTGTTACTTTCCAGGCTGACATGTTATGGCCTATGTACACCGATTAACCCTTCTATCTCAAAGACTGCACAATCTTTCAAAACATCACCACCAATTGAAGACCAAGTGTTCAAACATATGAACCTGAGAGGGTATGGTAGTTTTCTTTCTATTGCTTTGATAAAAACAACCAAAAGCAAGATGAGGGAAAAAAGGATTTATTTCAGTTTACATGTCCTGATCACAGTATACCATGAAGGGAAGTCAGAACGTGAGCTCAAGGAACCTGGAGGCAGGAGCTGATGCAGGGGCCGTGGAGGAACACTGCTTACTTGCTTGCTTATTCTGGCCTGCTCAGCCTGCTTTCTTATAGAACCCAGGACGACCTAGGGATGGCACTGCCCACAGTGGAATGGACCCCTGCAGGGACCCTGATGTTCACATGTGCTTAGCCAGAATGTCTCATTGACTAAAGCTGTTTTGAGTATTATAATGTGTATAAATCAGGAGATTATACACACACACACACGCACACATGCACACACGCACACACACACTCACACACACATCTTTCTGACATCATTTAATAAACAACCACTGCATACCTGGTTGACCACATTTTTATCTCTTGGATTCAGATATCAGCCACCCCTGTTGATCTACTGCTTTCTGGTGTCAGATCCAGCCACTCAAGTATGACAACAGTTTGGAAAAGTGTCATTTAGACCTGGCTATGATCCACTGGATCTTTGCAGTGAACTTGTCATAGGTCTGACACCAGTAGGTGCCTCTGTCCCTCTTCCCTGCTTCTCTGGAGCTGAGCGTCCAGGGCCATTAGCTTCTTCAGCAGTCTGCCTCTGTGGATAAACGGCTTCATGTTCACTAGCATTTCCAACGTCCTCTGAAGGTGCAGCCCCAGGAGACTCCTTGCCTGTCTTCAATCAGACTCCCTGCAGGCCCAGCCTGGTTCCATCTGCCTTCAGGACTTAACCCTTGAGGCCCTACCTGGGCTGCTTTCCTAGCCTCAGATGTCTTCTCCCTTCACCATCTACCCTACCTATAGTTTCCCTGTGGTGTGCACTCTCCTGGGAAACTAAGTTGGGGTGATAACCAC
This sequence comes from Grammomys surdaster, assembly GCF_004785775.1. Lineage (NCBI taxonomy): Eukaryota > Metazoa > Chordata > Mammalia > Rodentia > Muridae > Grammomys > Grammomys surdaster. Next base: position 2,249,643 of record NW_021620993.1, on the reverse strand, counting down.
AGAGACTCGGGAAAATGTAGAGAGAAAACAAAACAAAACAAAACATGGCTTTGGAGGTTAACAGCCTGCAGTCCAATTGGGGACGGGAGAGTTCCATAGGAGCAAACCTAGCTGACGTTCCAAGTTATATGGACATACGGTCTATTAGTCTATTACGTGCCTCTTTTTTCCTTCCTTGCATTGGCCCTTTCAAGACAGTCTCATGTAGCCTAGGTTAGTCAAGGATGCCCTCGAATTTCTGATCCTTTGAGTGCTCGCATTATAGGCATGTGCTGCCACATCCAGTTGTGTGATACTGGGAATGGAACCGGGTCATCAAGCCTCTCTTCCCATTAAAGCCCAGGGTCCGCTATTGAGTAGATGAGGGTCACAGATTATGGTATTAAATCTGTAAATCTCAGTTCCAGACATGGAAGGCCTTCACTATACATCGCCAACCATGATGCCTAGGAATGACATTTGGTGTTGACTCTGTCTCTCAGCACATCATTGGCTCAGTCCAAAGCCATAGATTTAAGGTCTTCACCCAACCTGGAACTGCTAAATCTCCATTAAGAAGAACCAGAGCTCTCAGTACTATGTCCACATGGTCCAACTGGGGACTCAGATAACTTGAGTGCTTTAGTTTCATTCTTGTTGCTTTGACAAAACACTCTGATTTTTTTTTAAGAGAAAAGGCTTATCTTAATTCAGAATCCCTGGCTACAGTTCACCAGGAGAGGAGTCAAGAAGGCAGGAATTGGAGGCATTCACCTGAAAGGGAAATGAATGCATGCATGCTTGCTTGCTCACTTTTGCTCAGCTTGGTTTTTCCACCCTTATATAGTTCAGGACCTGCTACCTAGGGAATCATGCCCCTCTCCACAGTGGGAAGGCTTTTAATTGAATCAACTCCGCATAAACATGCCCATAGGCAAACTTGATCTAGACCAGTGGTTTTCAGCTTACTAATGCTGCAACCCTTAAGACAATTTCTCATAGTGTAAGAAACTGTTTTATTTCCCACCCATAAAATTGTTTTTGTTGCTACTTCATAACTGTAATATTGTTACTGTTGGGAACAATATATTATGAACATAATGTAAATATCCGATATGCAGGATATCTGATATGTGACCACTGTGTAAGGGTTGTTAGACCCCAAAGGGAGCTGAGAACCACTGATCTAGACACTCACTTACTGAACCTCTCTACCCAGATGCTCCTAGATTTTGTCAAGTTAAAGCTGACCATCACCTAGGGGAAACACAAAGACAATGTGTCTTTACTAAACATCCACAGAGTATTCTCTTGTCATAATTCCCTAAAAGTACAGTATAACAAGCACTTGGACAGCATCTACTCTTAGTTAACTGAAGCTACCAGGTTGTACAACCAGTGACTCATAGGTTGTGAGGAGCACAAACACATTTATTTTGTGGGACACTGCAATGTGACATTGCTATCTACAAAGTTCACAACAAAAAACCAGTCAATCGAGTTATACAAAACAAACAAACAAACAAACAAACAAAAACATAAATGCTTTAAATACGTTTAGAATTTCATGTTAGGCTTCATCCATGACTATCCTGGACTACATGAGGTATATGGGCTATAAAGTTGGACATTCCTGGTGTAAAACAAACAGGAGAAGGTATTTTCAGCTTTGTGTAATAAAACTGAGTGTTTGAGGATGTTGGTATGTGAGGGGTTCCTGGATATAATCTCCTGAGCTCACCATGCACACTGCACTTCATCCAAATGCTGGGAGCTACAAAACACACCTTCAAAACTCCAAACGTATCCCAACCCTGGTGGATCTACAGATCTGTGGGCTCTGGCCCTGAAAACAGCCTTCTTTCATCCTTGGCTCCTGAGATGGCATGGGTCTTTTTCACATCCATGCCCAGGGCTGAGAAATTCCACCCAAGAGTCTGCGCCTGGCCAGAGTCCACGCCGACTGGCAGGGCTGAAGTGGGAAGTCAGTGCTAGGCATTCGGTGCAGACATTCCACGTGGTCCTGCTCTGTGGCCTGCTCCGCTCTCCGCACATGAGCGGAGACTCTGGGATTGACTTCACGGAGTGGCAATGCTGCTTTCAACATCATTAAAAAACGCTTTGTTTCCCTGTTGATAAATGTGTTTAATAACACCCCAAGCCTTTTTTTTTCTAACCGTCTATGCTCTTATCAGAAAAAACCCACTGAATCTGTAAGCGGCCGGGAATTTGCATACCTAATTCATATGACTGGAGTGTAGCGACAACTTTAGGACATAAATTAATTTAGAGCTAGCTGGTGGGAAATTCATAAGACAAGCTGCCAAGAGAGCTTGGGAACTCAACTGTCAATCTGTCCTTCCTCCCCATGTGCCTGATGTCTTCATTTTCTTGCTCAATGCTGTCATAAAATATGACAAAGGCAACTTAAGGGAAAAGGAGTTTATATGGCCCACAATTCCAGGTTCTAGTCTACCATTTCAGGGAAGTCAGGGCAGCAGTCCATAGCAGACAGCAATGGGTTAATGCATGCTTGCTAGTGCTCAGCTCACTTTCTCCAGATGACAGCCCACCCATAGTGATCCTGTCTTCCAACCTCAGTTAATGTAGTCAAGACAATCCTACACAGGTATGTCCACCAGCCAGCTTAATCTAGCAATTCCTTGCAGAGACTCCCTTCACAGGGGATTCTACATTGTGATAAGTTGACAATCAAAGCAACCTTTATGCATTTCTTTCCTGGGATCATACTGACAAATTGTCACCAAGGAGCTTAAAACAACAGGAATTCATTATTCCACAGTTCAAGAGGCCAAAAGTCCAGAGCCAAAGTGTCAGCAGGTCTGTATCATTCCTGAAGACTCTGGGGGTCCTTCCCTAACTCTTGTCACCAGTCCCTGGCATCACTCTGAATCCTGTGCCTGCATCACTCCAAGCCATTCCTCTATCATCACAGGGCTTCTCCCCGTGTGTCTCTGTCTTCTTACTCAGCCACTTCATTTGAGGCTCACCCTAGATCCATGCTGCTTTCAACTTAAAATCTTCAGTTGTGCCAACAATGACCAATTTCCAAAACTGGCCCCATTCTCAGGTTCCAGGTAGGTGTGCACTGGGGCTGGGGGGTAGGGGGTAAGAGCTCCTCAGCTCGATGTCCCCACTGGAGCCCTTGACACAGGGATGGCCAGTGAAGGAAAGTCAAGTAGGTGACTGAAAACTCAAGCTCACATTTAAGGTACCTGTTGTCCCACACTGGTGTACACATCTGCAGCTGCCAGAGTCACAGACATGCAGTTTTAGGAATAGAATTTGAACCTTCTGCTCTTCTGCTTGGTAGAGTTGAAGCAGAGCTTTGAATTCAACAGATGGCCACAAAGTCATGTGACTGTGCCCCCTGAAAGGTCCCAGCTCTCAGGACAATGATTCAAGGGGAAGCTTCCCAGAGACCTAAACCATAGACATTTCTGCCAAATGATTGCTGACCACCTGCCTTGTTTGGAGGAAGAACAGTGCAGGCTTCGGGGCCTAGCATGACTGGAGCATCCACTGACTGAAGCTTTCTGACTTGGTTGCTGAGCAGCAGAATGGGAAGGGTGCCAAGGAGGGAGATGTCTATTCTGCTGCCTTCTGCACAGGGATCTGCACTGGTACTCATGAGCAGTGATGGAAGCCGAGGTGCTGAGAGGAGAGTGGACAGTCAGCTGCGGATGCATAGTGATTTGATTTCTCTTCTTACCAGTCAGAAACAAGCACTCTCATTTACAGCCACTCATTGGGGGATCCTAAAACACCTGCTTGATGTCCTTAGGAGAGGTGAAAGTCAGAGCAGAGACCCAGAGGGAGGACTGTGGGAGGACACAGAGATGATGGCTTTTCTAAGCCACAAGTGTACCTGGCTGCTTGAATATACACTGGGAATATTTCCTGAATGAACTGATAGTTAGTCCCCTGCCTGTCACCATGAGAAGGGACCTCAGCTCTGACATCAAGACTGAGCACAGATCTGCAGTCTCAACCCCTCTCTCCACCAACCTGGGGCTTTGTGTCCATGTCTGTGAAAGGAACCACTAATACTGCCTTGCAAAGCCATAATAAAAACCTTAGATCTCTAGAAAACAGCAAGTACTCTGCCAGGAAGGCAAAAGCCACAGAGTGAATCATGGCCGACGGACACAGTGATGAGGTGTTGAGACAAATGAGATCAGAAGAGGGAAACTATTAAAACCTGAAGGAAATGATGGAGCCTGGGCAAAAATGGCAGCTTCTGGGGATTCGATTCCCGTATTGGCCTCAGAACGTAAAACACACCACCTTAACAGTCAAAAGCTTCGTCTACAGTGTGAGATATTCCGCCCACTTAGCAGCTCAGTGCAGTCTATCCACAACTGGAGATGCTCAAGGAGTTAAACAAACTGTGTGAAAACAAAGACTGTCGGAAGAAGACTTTAGTCACAACACAAATTGCCAAACACATGGTTGGGTTTTGTCAGCTGCTGGGAAGAAGGTGAAACACGCCAACAGAAGTCTGAAGAAAATGACAGTATCTGAGATGAAGCAGCAAAGACGAAAGTCTCCCATGACTCCCGGGCTCCCTGAGGCTGAGCAGCCTTCTGAAGCACACATTTTCATGAAGTCTTTCCCTCTTCTGCTCATAGGAGTGAAAAATCTTTTTGCTCAGTCCTAATATACTTTCGAAGCCCTGATGGATGAGTTGTGCTTTTCTTCCCTGAGTGGCAGAAATGATGTAGCCTACCAGCCTTTCCTAGGTACTGAGTTTGTCATCTTCCAATCAGGGGGAACATGGGGACATTGTCCCAGGTTCTCACAGGCAGAACCCAAACACACTCAGTTTGCATAAACAGACACACAGAACACCTATGGATGTTCAAGCCCCTGTGATGGGAAGTGTCGAGACAATTAGGAAAATACAATATATTAAAGTCTCCTTGCGTGGGAGTACGATAAGACTAGGGGACCAGCTGAGAAGCAAGAGTGTGTAGAGTTAAAGCCCAAACCCTATTCCCAGTCCTCGCCTTTTCAGAACTGTAAATGCCACACTAAGCAAATGGCAACAAAAACTTATTGTGATGCGGACCTGTGTCAGATGGGACATGTGCCTAGGAGGGCCAGCACCCAGTAGAGACTGGGGCCCAGCCTCCTGTAGAAGGTGGGGAGTGAGAGCCAATGAGGACCACTGTGAGCAGTGATAAGCAGGAGAGAGGTCCATTGGTCTCCAGAGCAGAGGACTCCACTAGCCGTGCTGGCATCTTAAAGTAAGTGGCTTCAGAGACAAGAATAGAGGAGAAAGCCCTGTCCTGCCTGAATGAGGAAAGCATGCACACATTCTCTCGGCTTGAGGAACAGTGCACACACGAGCCCTGGGCAAGATCAAGGATCTGAGCACTTTAGTAAGCAATGCAGTCAACCCCTCTTACTACATAAGCACAGGAACCTCTAAGAACCATCCATGCTGGCAAACAGAGTAACGTGGAATAAACAGATAGAGTCCTACAAACATGCAACCTACCAAGACTGAATCCTGAAGAAACAGCCAACATGAACCCACCAGTATCAAGCAGGAAGATTCAATCAGTGAGGAAAAGCCTTCCCCAAAGAAAAGCCAGGGGCCAGAGCCTCACAGGAAAATTGAACTGAACAAAGAAGAGTCATTAATCCTTCTCAAACTCTGGCAGCAAATGTCAGCCGTTCTCTTGCATAAGAACTCAGAGGCGGGGACCCTCAGATTCATTTCACGAGGCAAGCATTGTCCTGACAACGAATCTAGACTACAAATAAATAAAACCAAACTTTCTCCCTGAGGGAGAGATTGCAAAAGTCCTCAGTCAGGTGTTAACAAAGCATACCAACAGCCTATCGAAAGGAACCCATGTGGAAGATTCCGGACACTCAAACCTCACCTACCACACACCACGCAGATGAAAGACAGAAGCACAGGTCCATCTAACCAGATGGGAACCATGTGAGTGTCGTCTAGAACCCACTTTGAAGACTTTCCATCCTGTCATTCAGTCTGCACTCGGTCCTCTGGAATAAAAGCCTTAAGTCGCATCAGCTTGAGGGGAAGAATTCCCAGCAGGGCTTGGTTTATAATGTGAAGTACTGAGGCACAAAGCCCTAAGCTTTCCTAGGACTTGCCAAACTGCCTGAAAAAATCACTCAGCATCGTCTGCGGATGGAAACACAGTGCAGGAGTCACATTCTGCTTCAGAAGTAAATTCAGATGACTTAAAAAGAAAAATCAATAAATAAATGGACAAAATCCTACATATCTTCATTATACAAGTTCTTGTCAAAGGAATACAGTTCAGCATATTTAAAAAAATCATTTCTGATGCAGCAACGCCAGCTTTGTAGTCAAGAAGGAAAAACTGAGAGCTTACCTATAAGACCCAGGACATGACATGCCAACTCACTGCTACTTACGGTACCTGGTGTGCTACCAAGGGCAACTAGGCAAGGAAAAGACTTTCGCAAGTTGGGCATGAAGGCCTATGTCTGTAATCTAGGACTCAGGAGGATTGCCATGAACTCAAAAGTTGACCTTCATACCTGAATACCAGGCCAGCCAAGGCAATACAATAATACCAACTCCATGAGAGAAAGGAGAAAGGGGAGGAAGGAAAGGGAGAGGGAGGGAGAGAGGGAAAGGAAGGGAGAGAGATGGGGGAAGGGAGGGAGAGAGGGAGGGAGGAGGGAGAGACAGATTGATTCCAAACTTAAAGAATTATTCTTTACAAATGTTCTGATTTTATTTAGATCCTGAAACACTAGTCTTCAAAATCCTTAAAAATAGTAAATTGATTAGGTAAATATGTTGCACAGTGAAAGATCAACATCCCATATGCTCCCAATAAGTTATCTGAAAAAGAAGGCAACTTTATTAGTAACACCATCAGCTGATAAAATATTTAGTATACATTTACCAAGGAGATGAAGACTGCATACTAGCAGGAGAAACAGGGAGGGGGGAGTTAAAGAAAGCCCATCCAGCTTCCACTTTCTAACTGCCTTCCTGGGAGACAGCTGGCTTCACAGGGAAAGCCAGCTCTGGGAACAAAGGCTGTGAAAATGTCCATACCGCCCAGAAAGGCTGCACAACCAATGTTACTGCTGTCCGCATTCCAAAGGCACTTTTTACAGAAATAGGAAAAAAACCCCTGAAATTCCTGTAGAATCATGTAAAGATCTCATGGAGCACAAACAACTCTGAATAAACTGATCAGAGTTGGGGACAATGCACGGCTAGATTTCCACTGCTTGAGTCATTGCTGAGATCTGCACGTGGAATGCTCCCTCAGGTTCAACTGTTTGAACATTGGTTCCCCAACTCAGGGCAATGTTTAGTGGGGGGCTGCAGAACATTCTGGAGATGGCTTCTAACTGATAAGTTTACAAAAGCATGTCTCCTCCACACACTTCAGTCTCTTTTAAAAAGGAGGCTCTTGGGAAGCATGTTCATGTAGGGGTTGCCACTGACCTGGGCCAATTGAGTACTGATGACCATGTGAGAGCCTGGGAATGATGGGGGAGCCCAAGGAGCTGGAACCATCCCTGTCACAATCACACTTGGGCATAGCAAAGCCAGTCAACAATAGCGATGACTCACTAAAAAGTGACAACCATGAAGACTTCCCCAAACCTTAGATTTTTCCAATCATCAAAATACTGGTTTGACTGCTACCTGGGAAGTTTCTGGGAAGGTCTCGATGACTGTGTCCATCAGGCATCTTGCATGCCACAGCCTCCCAAAAAATGACAGGCAGGCACTCTATTGGCTTGGATCTTTTTTGTTGGGTGAGGGTGTCTGCAATCTTAAAGAAGGACAGTCTCCAACCTGTGACATGCACACCATACAACTGCCCCATAGAACAATGACTGCACATCTTACCTGAGGAATGGCATGTTCTGGGGAGATGGCCACTTAGGTCTCCTCCTCTCTTGGTTTTATTAGGAGACAGAGGTGATTGTCTCAAAAGGTTTGAACAGACCAAGAGGGAGCTTTGTGTCTGTACTGCTCACTCTTTTCTAAAGAGAATCTGGCATTTGATAAAAATCTCTCTAGTGGGAAAGTATCAGTCAGATCTTCTGTGGATTCATGGGACATGTTTACCTGAAGCTCATTTTTGTCACGGGCATTCTGCACTGAAGACACCAGAAGGCATGAGGCAGGCATCATCCCTGCCTTTCGGGAACCTCACATCTAGCTTATAGTGACTATGTCTCTAACTTGTAATTTCTAAGACAAGTACCCAGTGGACTAGAAAGAGGTCTCATGGGGAGAGCCATGCCTGGGGCCAGGTGGCTGATTAGAGAAGTGAACATTAAACTGAGACAAGATAATTTCAGGAACTGGACAATTCCAGGAGAATGGCTCTGCCAGGAGGATAGGTAGGGTCTGAGGGCTGAGGGTCTAAACACAGTCAACAGAAGATTCATGCTTGAGATGTGGGGGTGTTCAACAGTGGCCACCCCTGGAGAGAGTGGGGGCCAGGAGAGAAAGCGATGAACATGTAAAACAGAGTCTGGCCAAACATGAAGACAGAGACAAAAATGGCATCCTTATCTAGAGGGCTAGGGGAATCCTGGGAGGGGATGGGGATTCATCCAGGAGAAAGAAAGAGGGTTAGAGAGGGAGAGAGATATGAGAAAAGAAACAAGGAGAGGGATGAGGGGGAAAGGAGGAAGGAAGAAAGAGAGAGAGATAAAGATGTGAGGGAGAGAGAGAAGAAGGTACAAGCACGTGAGGTGGTATGATCAGTTTCTCCACCTAACAAGCTTATCAGTCCACATGTCTGCCATGCAGTGTAACAAAAGTCCCTCAGGTCTTAACATCTTGTAACAATAACGATTTACTGTTTCATTTGTAGCATCTGTCCACGACCAGCCAGCTTCCTGCATTCACTCAGTGCCTTAGGCCTTTGGAGCTGCTGTAACAAACTACCATGCGCTGGTGGCTAATAGACAAATCATTTCTCTTGATTCAGAAACTGGAATGGACAGGGGCAAGGTGTCTGCTCATTTAGTCTTTGGCCACCACTATCTTTTTACTTCCTCAGATGATGGGTATCTCTCTGAGATGTTTCATTAAGGCATAGTCTTGTTGGAGTAATTATTTAAAATTGGCCACCAGTCAAGCCGTCTATCTAAGCTGCAGCGGCTCTGCCTAGTTCAGCCACCATGTTCTGTGGCCAGAGGCCACATGCACACCACAGCTAGAAACAGCCTGCCAGAAACACCAGCCCTGCCACCAACGAGATGCCAGCATGGGAGATGGCTCTGTCAATCTTCCACGTTGTCACCGTAAGGCTGGACATTGCCCAGACCATTCTGCCATCCATGATGGCCCAGTAGGAAAATGAGACTCTAGTGCTTAAATGTTAATCAACAGCTTTATAAGTTTGGTAATGCTCAATAACAAGATGCCCATACAATCAGAGGTGTAAGCCAATACCCAACCTAGATATACCAACTACCTTTGACTGCTACAGACAAGTGAACATCCACCTCCATGTCCCCCTCTCTTGTTCTCTGTCTCTCTTAGCTCCTCCTCTTCCTTCTCCTCTTCCTCTCCTTACTCCTCCTCTTTCTCTCCTTACTCCTCCCACCTTAGCTCCTCCTACATAGTCTCATCTGAGAGGAGCCCCCTCCTGGCTCTTTACCTTACAAAAGACCATTTTCTAACACCATCACAGTGGTTTTGGAATCTGATTGACAGATAGGTCACTGCATTAGTCTTGTTGCTGTTATAAATAACAGGACATTTGAAGGACTTATTCTGCCTCACAGTTCCAGGGTACAGACCATCACAGCAGGGAAGGCTTGGCGGCAGAAGCGTGAGGCAGATGGCCACAGTGCATCTGTAGTCAGGAAGCATGGGTGTATGGATTCAGTCCTCAATATGTTTTCCTCTTTTTACCCAGACCCAAGCCCAATGGGATGGTACACCCATAATTAAGGCGAATCTTCCTACTTGTTTAACCTAATCTAATCCCTTGCAGCAAGCCCTCAGCCTTCTTTCTCAGAAGATCTGAGACCTCATCATGTGGCTGTCAATACTAACCACTATAGGCACAAACATCTAGACCACAGTACACAGAGACGGTCTGACAAAGGCTACATCTCATCGAGGTTCTGCTCCCGTTGTTATTAAATATCTTGTTCATCAGACGTGGCACATTTTTCTGTTTTGTTCATGTACTGCCCCTAGAGCCTGGCACAGCGCATACGTTCATGAATGCCCCCAAAATAAATATATTCTGCTGATTTCTATATATCACTCTCATGTTGACACCTAGAGCCAGCCTTGTTCTACCTATCTCATCCCTGGACCACTTCTGTGTTTGTGGACACAGCCATGATTCTTTTTCCAACCTTTGCTTAGATCTTTCCCTGACAGAGGTGTTTCTCCGACCATTTTTGTGATTTCTTTTTTTTTAATGTGTCACTTTGACTGGCACCCAGGGTGGTCCCAATGGCCCATGTCATTCCAGATGAAGCTATCCATGTATGTGACAGGAAAATGCCATTTGCATGAATCAACTGGGAAAATCAGCCAGCCCTCTCCAACATGGTGGGCCCCATCCTGTCCGTGGAAGGTCTGGATAGAACTGAGCTATTTACTCTCCTGTTTCAGCTGCTGCCATTCTTTGCAATGAGCTACCAGGTGCTTGTGGGTCTCTGCTCTCCTCAGCCTGTCAACTGCAGTTCTGGGAACTTCTCTGTATTCATGTAAGTCAGTTCTTTATAACAAAACCCTTTGTGAACCTGCATCCCATTGGCTCTGTCTCTCTGGAAAGTTCTAACAGCAACTCTTGGCAGACACTGTCTGTACCTCACCTTCTTCCCACCTGTCCTTACGTTACAACTTCAGCATCTGCGTCTATCTCTTCACTCAAGGACATCCTCTCATGGTAGAAAGCTTCCGTGGGAAGCGTATCAGGTGGAAAGGCTAGAATTTAGAGTGTCCTGGTTGCAGCTCTCGTCCAGTGACTAGTGAGCATGAGTGGTTAGCATCCTGGGTCCTTGTAACACAGAGTGGAATGACTCTAAAGAGTGGTATTCAGTGTTCTTCAAATTCCACAGCACCTTATGTTCCCATGGTGACTGCATGAAGACATCACCTGGAGTGGCTGCTTGTTCCTTCCTTAATCGTTTCCCCTCCACACAAGTGTCCCAAGACCACATTAGAACGACACCAGTTATAGCTGGATCTTTCTCAGATCTTTTTCTAGGGAAGCCCACACTGAGACACTGCCATCAAAGGGTTCACAATGTAATGTGAAGAAGAGTTCTCAGAAAGAGCCAAACCTCCCACTGAACATTTTAGAAGGCCTAGTACGTGACTAGAACATCAATGATTATAGAGATATTGGAATGTTGCAGATCTAAAGCCTGATTTCAGTTTATCTTGGGCTAGCTTTAGCCTCTTAAATAGCCCCTCACTGCTTACCTCTATGTCTGACTTAATGTCCTGTGACTAACAGATAAAACCTTTTAGAATGAAATCTTAGTGTCTGCCAATCAATAAGCTAAGAAGCATCCAGTAGCACCTGAAGCTTATGTCTGAGAGATAACTCCCCCCCCCCACTTCACTTTAACCTACCTTTCCAATACCCAAACAAAGTGGCTGACTTGTGACATTCTGTGTTACATTACTTTAAAAACTTCATCAAACTCTTACCACATTGCAGCATGGAATTTGGGGAACCTAAGTCTGTGTTCCAGAGCTATCTTCACTCATATATGGCTATAGAATAAATTCTCTTTCCTTTGAATCACTGCACCCTGGGTACCTCCCTCCTGGTACACAGTCTGTGTTAGTGCATTTGTTTATTAGCTTGTGTCTATCTGTAACAAGGTCACTGGTCTCCTTGTGTCCTCTGTGCCCTGCTGAGAGCCAGTTGGGTGACTGATGGTAGAGTAACCAACCCTGGACATAGCCCTCTCCTTCCCCACATTAGCCGCCTCATTAGGAAAGTAAGACCATGGTGCCAGAAAGTGGCTTCCAGCTTTATGATCTGCGTTTGAGATGCCAGGGCTGGCAGTTAAGAAGGGACACAGGGTTGGTACATGACAAGGCTCTAGATGTGAATGTGGCTCCGGTCAGCTTTAATTGGGCAGGGATGCCAGGACAGCATGGCTATTATGAGGGGGAAAAGCAGAGATGGGAACAGCCTCCTTTGTGGGATCTTTAGTGGCTGCTAATGGGATGTAGCTTGGTGCAGCTCCAGTCAGGTGTCTACATGGAAATGGCCTTTAAACGTTCCTGTTCTTAGAGACTAATGAGTGTCCCATGCTTACACAAAACTGTTCTTCCCTAATTATTTTTTTAGCTACTCTCCTGGTTTTCCCCAGGGATTCTACTTATGATTCTAGGAAATTGGAAATCAACTTCCTTTGTGAAATCAACAGAGCCCCACATTGATAAATGGTGCTGGAGCCCAGGCTGTGTGGATATGCAGTGGAGCAGGACCTGGACCGCCCATCCTGCGGGTCACTACAACAGCTGACAGAATGTCAACCTGCATGTAGCTTCAACAGCTGACAGAACACCCACCCTGTGGGTCAGTCCCTTCAACAGCTGACAGAGGAGAGAGTAAATGAGAAATCTGAGTAATCCTTGAAATTAATTTATACTGGCTATCAACGTAAAAGGGTCTTGAATCAAAGAGATGGGTTGTGGCCATTCCTGTGAGGGGTTATCTAGATCAGGAAGAAGTGGGAAGAACCATTCAGAATGTGGTATTACCTTGGACTGAATAAAAAGGAGAAATTCAGTGAGCACCAGTGTCCATCCCCTCTGCTTCCTGCTGCCATGACTTCCCCCTGCAGGATGACCTGCACCCTTGAACTGTAATACACCCTGCTTTCCTTACCTTGCTTTTGTCTCAGCAATAAGAAAAGTGACCAAGAGAATACTGTATCTATCAGGAAGCTGAATCCTGAATTAACCACAGTGCCACAATGATCATCAAGACCCTGAAGGTCTGGTGTGAACGCTTTCACTAAAGAATGGACAGTGCTGAAATTGCATATACTCTTCAGAGAACAAAAAAAGGAGGGGGTGGCTCGAAACCACCTGATACAGAAACCATGGGACTCTCGGGAAACTTCTTTGGGCATACCAACCAAGACTGAGCATGTGCACAGGATCAAGAAGTACACCCACTCCAAACACATGTCTCAAAATTCACAAGCACACCAAAGCACAGGTGTGGGATGCATATTGGACTTGTTCCAGCCTCAGGGTAGAAGCATCCTAAGTCCCAAGCATATATTCAGTATACCCAGGCTATAGGATGGTAATGTATGTAGGTGAGTGCACGGAACAGTGTAGATGAGCCCCTGCAAATCAGTCACAAAGGACGACAGGCCTCAGAGTTTCAGTCACACAAAGTTACAAAAAGGAACAAGGTAAATGATAGTAGGAAATTCTGGTCACTGTCATATTTGGGAGCAGGAGTATAGAGGAGGGCACAGATGACAGTCTTGAGTCTAGAGATGTAAGCAGTGGTTGCACAGGTGTGCTCACCTTGCAAGACAACATGAGCTGTGTACAAATGATCATCTCAATGGCAGTGCTTCTAGAAAGTGCTTCTGCAGTTCACTAAAGTGACAGAGTTTTCAAAAACAAAACCATAGTGAATGTCAATAAGACAAAGGAGACAGAACGGCATCATTAAGAACCTCAGAGTTTGCAAAGAGGACAACTTCTCCAAAAGTTAGAGAGAAGGGAAAGAATTGAGTCTTCATTCTCCTACACTGGAATGAGCTTAACTTTAGGGAAACCAAGCAGAGGAGCAAATGGTTCTCTCTGTCAGTAAATCCATCAGGAGGGACAGGCAGACTTTGCACCATTCTGTGGTTCTTTGGTTAACATCTGACTATGGCAACAGCTAGTGCTGGGTAGGGAAATACCCAGATAGAGGGTGGATGAAGGATGTTACAAGAAATGGGGACATCTTGCCATCTCCTGGACCACTGATTAGCCCAGCACTACTAGACATCTAGCCAAATACTGAATCCAAAAAACAGCCATAGATGCAGACTTCACACTGCAAATTACTCAATTTAAATAAACCTATTGGATATATTGAATATTGAATATATTATTGAAGATATATGAAGGCCAGGAGAATAGATTAAATGTAGTAAAATCCAGCATATGAAACAGTTCTCAAGGAAACTGGTTACTTTCACAAGTAAATAATATTTTTACCAGATTTATTTATTTTATGTGTATGAGTGTGACCTGAGTATGTATGTGTGTAACACATGTTCACCTGGTACCTGGGGAGGTCATAGAAGGGTACTGGATCCCCTGGAATTGGAGGTATACACCATTGAAGCTACCATGTGGGTGTTGGAAACTAAGCCCAAGTCCTCTGCAAGGGCAGCCAGTGCTTTTGACCTCTGAACTATCTCTCCAACACCCAAAAGTAGTTTTTAAAGAGAAACAACTCTGACTAGAAGCAATGATAGTTAAAAGGCCCAGTACCTAAGGCACAATGTAATTTCCATCAGCAATCTATATGAGACTGTTTTAGACAATAGGGGAAGTATGAATTGGGGTGGATAGCATTAAGTAATTGTTATCAGGTGCACAAAGACAGGGAAAGACCTCTATTTCACTCCATAGCCAAATGACATACGGTACTTCAAATTGCTATTCCAGGAGGTTGGGGATCTTGGGTGACTGGCAAAACCATGTGTTCTAGAGAAAAGCTGGTGCTATGAAAAACTTACAAGATGTGACAATAGCTAAGACAAAGCTTTAAACAAACTCTCTCCAGCTTCACGGTTACAGAAGCAATCAGCTGAGAGCAGAAGACAAATACGCACTCAATTGTAAATTAAATTCAACCTATTGAAAAGACAGGAAAAGAACAGGAACAGACTAGGCTTTTGTGTTTTGGGCTTCTACATGATTTTAGAGGAAGCAAAGCAACTAGAAAGGAAGGATGACCCACTCACAGAGACATCAGTAGAAGAATGGAACGTACCCTATGTCATAGAAGATATGGGTGTCACAAAGCCACGGTCTCTATGGCATAGATCATTCCTGAGTACAGAGAGAGCCCCTGTGTATCAACAGGAATGAGCTGCACTTTACAGAAAGGATGACCAGGAGGGTTTGAACAGGAAGTCACAGCAAGATATCTAAACCAATTAATCTGATTAAAAGGAACTCAGCATCAATGGCCATGAGAAGTGCCAATCAAAACTGCTCTGAACTCTCAGGACACAATGAGTGAGCCAAGGTGTATGCTACATTCTACCACCTACTATGAAACGGCCTGACAATGAGAGCTAAGTCACTGCACAAATGTGTATCAAGATGAGAATTAAACGTGTCATAATGTACAATCACGCACTGGGCATAATGAAAGACCTACAGTCTGATAACTCACAAGGAAAATGATATTGGACAAAAAGACACAGCTTAGGGTCATGATAGAAATCCTGGTTGCTGCTATGTTCTGTTGGCTAAATGTTTAACATAAATACATGAATACGTTGACTTTCTGAAAACATGTGCCCTGTGTACTTTTATGTATGTGCTCTACTGTGTTATAAACCCCTAGGCAAACTGGAAAATCTGCTAAATCAAGCATTTGTAACGTGCAAACTTCAGAAGCACTGTGGCTGAGGAACACAGTGTGACTAAGGAACCCTCTGTTGCAGACACTGCCTAATATTCCAAACCATTGCATAAAGGGGCAAAAAGCTGAAAGGATCTTAGCCTTTGAGAAACCTCCATGGGTGATAAGTATTTCAAGAAGCTTGGTCTTACAAACAGTAGAAGATGCAACTCAAAGAACACATCGTGAGGTCCGAGACTGTCTTGCAGAGGACCCAAGTTTGATTTCTAGCACCCATAGGAGGGACATTGACAACTGCCTATAACTCCAGATCCAGGGCATCCAACACCCTCTTCTGGTCTCCATATGTACTACACTCATATGTGCATATTTTCACATACACATATTTTAAGTAAATCTTTAAAAACATGTATTTTTAGCTGTCTCCCTTATCCAGGGTCTCTGTCTTGTCCTGGAGATGTCTACCTCCTCTCCACCCCTGTCAGTTGCAGATTTCTATTAACTCTCATGGCCATCTGGCCATTTCTTCTGTCCTTCCCCACATCTGATCCTAAACTCCCCCATTTCCCTCCCCATACCCTCTCTCTCCCAGTTCCCTCCCTCCATCTGCCTCTTATTACTATTTTACTCCCCCTTATACGTGAGATTCAAGCATCCTTGCTTGTGCCTTCCTTCTTGTTTAGCTTCTTTGGGTCTGTGTGGAGTATAGCATGGGTAGCCTGTATTTATGGCTAATATCCACTTATATGTGAGTACATACCATGCATGTCCTTTTGAGAATGGGTTACCTCACTGAAGATGATATTCTCAAGTTCTATCTATTTGCCTGTAAAATTCATGATGTCCTTGTTTTTAATAGCTGAATGGTATTCCATTGTGTAGATGTACCACATTTTCTGTATCTATTCTTCAGTTGAGGGACATCTAGGCTGTTCTCAGTTTGTGGCTATTATAAATAAAGCTGCTATGAACATAGTTGAACAAGTGTCTTTGTGGGATGGTGGAATATCTTTTGAGTATATGCCCAGGAGTGGTATAGTTGGGTCTAGAAGTAGAACTATTCCAAGTTTTCTGAGAAACTGCCAAACAGATTTCCAAAATAGCTGTAAAGGTTTGCACTCCCACCAGCAATGGAGGTGTGCTGCCCTTGCTCCACATCCTCATCAGCATGTGCAATCTCTTGAGTTTTAGAGGCGCCCAAGAATCAGTGGAGGTGACCTTAGCTGTGACTCACAGTATTGGGGATATGGAACCTGAAGAGACCACCTCCTGTAGCCAGGCAAGAACCCCATTGGAGCTATAGAGACACCAACCTACCCACAGAACTTTCAATCCAAAATTTATCTTGTCTACAAGAAATGCAGGCATGGGGAATGAAACAGAGGCTGAGGGAATGGCCAACCAATAACTGACCCAACTTGAGACCCATCCCATGGACAAGCAGCAATCCCGGACAATATCAATGATACTCTGTTATGCTTGCAGACAGGAGCTTAGCATGGTTGTCCTCTGAGAGGCTCTACCCAGCAGCTGACTTAAGACAGATGCAGACACCCACAGCCAAACAGTGGATGGAGCTTGGGGACTCTTTATGGAAGAATAGGAGGAAGGATTGTGGGCCCGAAGGGGATAGGAACTCCACAGAAAAACAACAGAGTCAACTAACTTGGACCCTTGGGACTCTCAGAGACCAAACCACCAACCAAAGAACAGACACAGGCTGGATCTAAGGCTTCCCATGTATATGTAGAAGATGTGCAGCTTGGCCTTCATGTGGGTCCAAAATAACTGGAACAGTGGCTATCTCAAAAGTTGTTGCCTGTACATGAAAATAGTTCTTCAAGCTGGGCTGCCTTATCTGGCCTTACTGGGAGAAGATGCACCTAGCCTCACAGAGTTCTTGAAGTGCCAGGGTCAGAGGATACCCAGGAGGACCCCACCTGCTCAGAGGAGAAGGGGAGGAAGAAGAGGTGGGAAGGATTGTGGGAGAGGATGACCAGGAGGCGGGCAGTGAGCAGGATGTATAGTGAATAAGTTAAAAAAGTAATAATAAATTGATTTTTTAAAAGACCCATAAACTCTAAACTTTTTACAATATATATGTGGGATACTATTTTGTCATCCTGGAAAAACAACATAAAGCCTGGTGAGAGCTGGTATTTTCTAGGTGTGGACTGAAAGGCAGCAGCGAGACTTGCAGGGGCTGCTGCAATGACCCTCCTGGAGTGTAATTCTGTTAGCTTGTCAGTTCTAAGATGTGCAAACTCAGCGACTCAGCTGTCCCTCCACTTCTCAGTGGGTGTCCTTTGGTACTTGCTTCACAGAGACTCCTAGGATGTACATTAGGAAACCCAAATGAAGATGCTCACATCTCTCATCAGCAGGAGAATGAGTCGATAAATCATGGCTTAATCAGAGGGGTTGCTGCAGAGCGGCCCAGCTGAATGAGCCACAGCCTAAGCGTAAACATGAAAGATGATAGCAAGGGAGAAAAACAAGATGCAGAATGATCTAGCTCCATCATGACGGGATTTAAAAATAGAACTTGTTACTGGGATTACATAACATTAAGTAGAGAGGACTGAGCCTCTGTAGCATGAACACCCAAAATTGGCGTTGATCCAGCCTTTTGCACCTTATACTTCCTTGCATGCTTTGCACGGGCCAGGCCGTCTGATGCTCACAACAGCTATGTCAGGTAGATATGATGGAGTGCATTTTATAGGCGAGGAAACAGAGCCGTGGTGATGCAGAGTATCTTCCCCAGGTCATACAGCTGTGAGGTAGCTCGGTCAGGAAAGGGCAGGTGCCTCCAGTCTGAATCTGAAATATCCTCACAGGCTCAAACATTTGAATCTTTGGTCCAGGCAGTGACATTATTTGGGGAGGTGGGGGCTAGCTATAGGAAAGGGGTTTCCTGAGGGTGAGCCTTCTCACTTTCTGTCAGCTTTCTGCTTCCTACTGAAGAGAAATTCGGGAGAGGGAAGAATCTCATGGCCAGTGAAGAGTCTGCCTGCCCCATGCCTTCTTCATCCTCAAACTATGAGCAGCAAGAGAAAGCAACAGAGCAAGGTCTGTCTCCCCCCCTCCCTCTGATCAACAGTAGGCTCCCGGAAGACATATAAGCAAGCTTATACTCCAGTGGAAGAAGATGCTAACTCAGGCAGATGCTGGGTGAACAGGAGGGTTTGGGTAAGTGTTCAACAAGAGGTGGTCTTCCTGCCTGTAGACCCCAACATCGTTTTTACTACATGATATCTTCAGTGTTAGAAGAGCATGCTCCAGATATAAACTGGCAATCTTGTCTGACAGAAATCTGGGTTTTTGATTTTATTATTGGATGGCCCACTATTCCACTCCCAGAGAGTGGAAATGCAAATTAAAGAGATGTTTTGAAATTTTTTAAAAGTCTTTCAGAAGCCTAAGTCATTATAGTCATAATTGGGGTACAAGATGGAATAAAATCCCCATTGTATCAAGATAAAGATAAAGGGATAATAATTTCTATTGGTCCATTCTTGAAAAACACAGTATTTCTAACAAACTCCTGTATCAATGGCCATCATAATTGCCCATCTCCTCACTGTGAGCCAAATGGCTGGTCTTCTGGCATTGACAAAAGAAGCAATTTCAGTTTTTCTTTGTTTTTCTGCTTCTCCTTCTCTTTTGCTTCCTCCATTCTTTTGTTCCTTGTCTCTCTTTCAGGAGAGCAACTGCAGTGACTTAGTGCCTGAATCGGAACAGCAGACATGGTGCCACCACCCAGTGTAGACTCTCCTGTGCAGCTGTGAGCTGTGCCCTGGGATTCTTGCCATGCTGCACCTTGGGTGAGCTGAGGTCTGTCCCCTGCACTAACACTCCAAGAATACCTTCTCTGCCCACTCAGGTGAGATCTCTTCTATGGACGCATGTTATGGCCATGTCATCTTCAGCATGGCATCAAGAATCTGGGATTGTTGACTCTCCTGGCCTTGCTACTTCTCAGCTGTGTGACCATGACAAGCCACTCAACCTTTTCTATAACTTAGAGGTGACAAATGAAGGCTCTCTGCTTTACTTAGCCTAGTCTGTAAGATTCTTTAAAGAACTGAGTTAGGTATGGGCTTTAAGAACCTAACATTTCACATAAATATCCACATTTCTGATGGCTGAATCTAGTCATCTAGCCACTCCTACCACAGGCTATCACAGGGTCTGCTGGAGCTGGTAGTGGCTACCCACTCTGTCTAGGGTAGCCCAAGATGAAAACCCAGGAGTTCCTGAGTGGAAGGAACCAAACTGTTACTGTTGTGACACATATTCTAGCACCACATTCATCCATCCCTCTCATAGCTCTGTGTTTCTTGGCCCTTTCCTTTGCCTAGAATATTCTCCTGTACAGATTTGCTCAGAAATCCTATTCCTCCTTCGAGGCCATAGTCATATAATACCTCTATCACAGCCTCTCTCAGCATCTCTATCCCTAACAGAAGCCAAGTGCCTCATCTGTCTCCCTCCAAGCACCAGATAGAACCATGTCCCAGTGCTTTCCATGGCCAGCCTTTTACCCCACCTACTTGTAAGCTCGCTCTCTCTCGCTCTCTCTCTCGCTCTCTCTCTCTCTCTCTCTCTCTCTCTCACACACACACACACACACACACACACACACACACACACACCCTGAGAGATGTGCATGTACACATACATACATGCATACATACATACATACATAAACACATACAAAGTATACACGTACCACACAAACACAGGCATACACATACACATGCCAGTTCACAGAGTAGAGACCCTAACTCATTAATGCTCCCCAATAAGAAGCATTCTGTCTAGAATGGAGAGGAATAATGCCTCCACCTGGTGTAATACCCAAATTCTGTGTCTTGGAATCAAACAATGCAGTATTATTAAAAAGGGAGTGTGGTGGTTTGAATATGCTTGACCATAGGGAGTGGCACTATTAGGAGATGTGGCCTTATTGCAGGAGGTATGGCATTATTGGAGGACTGTGTCACTGTGGGGGACAGGCTTTGAAGTTTCATATGGATCAAGACATAGAACTCTCAGCTCCTTCTCCAGCTGTTGCCATGCTTCCCGCCATGATGATAATGGACTGAACCTCTGAAACTGTAAGCCAGTCCCAACGAAATGTTTTCCTTTATGCCATGGGCATGGTGTCTCTTCACACCAATAGAAACCCTAAGTAAAACAAAAGTTGGTAACAGGAGTGGAGTATTCCTGTGATAGGACTAACCTTCTTTTGTTTGGAAGAATGTGGACTCTGAGACTTTGGATTAGAAAAGCAAAAGCTCGGAATACCCATGATACAACTCACAGACCATATGAAGCTTAACAAGAAGGAAGACCAAAGTGTGGATGCTTTAGTCCTACTTAAAAGGGGAACAAAATAATTATGGGCAGTAGAAGGAAGGAAGGATCTGGAAAAGAGAAAAGAGGGGGAGGCATAAGGGGGCAGGATCAGGTGTGGGAAGAGATGAGGGAGAAGTACAGAGGGTCAGAAAATTAAATGGCGATGTGTAGCAGTGGGGGATGGTGAACTGGGGGTAGCCACTAAAAGTCCCAGATTCCAGGGAAGCAAGAGCTTCCTAGGACCCAACAGGGATGACATTAGCCAAAATACCCAACAAAGGGGAGATAGAATCTGTAGAGACCATATCCAGTGGATAGGCACGGCCCCCAGTTGAAGGATGGGGCCACTCACCCATCTCAAAAATTTTAACTCAGAATTGTTCCTGTCTAAAGGAAATGCAGGGACAAAATGTGGAGCAGAGACTGAAGGAAAGGCCATCCAGAGACTGCCCCACCTATGGATCCATTCCATATGCAGAAACTAAACCTAGAAACTATTGCTGATGCCAAGAAATGCTTACTGACAGGAGCCTGGTACAGCTGTCCCCTGAGAGGCTCTGTCAGAGCCTGACCAATACAGATGTGAATAGTCACAGTCAGCCATTGGACTGGGCACAGGGACCCCCAGTGGAAGAGTTAGGGGAATGACTAAAGGAGCTGAAGGGGATGGCAACTCCATAGGAAGAACAACAGTATCAACTAACTGGACCCCACAGAGCTCCCAGAGACTAAGCCACCAACCAGAGAGTACACATGGAGGGTCCCATGGCTCCAGCTGCATATGTAGCAGAGGATTGCTTTATCTGGCATGAGTGGGAGGGGAGACCCTTGGTCTTGTGGAGACTTCTCAGCATAGGGAGATGGTAAGGCAGTGAGGCAGGAGTGGATGGATGGGTTGAGCACCCTCATAGAAGCAGGGGGTGGGGGATGGGATGGGGGGGTTGCAGAGGGGAAACCAGGAAGGGGGACAACATTTGAAATGTAAATAAATGAAAACAAAACCAAAGAAAAAAGAAAAGCAGTTAAAAGCTTTAAGTGGGAATTAATATCAGTAGGAGCGTGGAAGACAATGGTGCTGAGGGTGATTTGAACCATGAGGGCCCAGCTCAAGAAGTTTTATAGAAGAATTTTAGTATGTGGCCTAGAGATTGTTCTTGTGACATCTGGGATAAGAATGTGGTCTAAAAGTCTGTCTGAGGCTAAAGAGAAGAGATTTTAGATTAATTCCTTTGGCAGAAGAAATCTAGAAGAGCCTAGTATAGACTCTGTTGTGTAGTCATTAGTGGTCACTCTTATGCAAATCTATGATGCAGAAGAGCAAGCTGAGTGAGAAAATACAAAATGTACAGTTTGGGGAGAAAGGGGGCACCAGGAAGTGGAATGGAGCCAAGTCCTGGGTTCAAGCAGATAAACAGATTAAAGAAAAGCCTGCTGTAAATGGAATAAAAGGAGTGGTGGCCCCAAGGCAAGACCCCACCCAGCTAAGCTGCCAACTTGTGGAAAAAAATGAAAGAAAGGCTTAGGGTCAAGTGTGGGGCTTCACACCTTTAATCTCTGCACTCAGGAGACGTAGGCTGATGGATCTCTGAGTTTGAGGCCAGCCTGATTCACAGAGTGAGTTCCAGAACATCCAAGATCAGGCAATGAAGGAAACAATCAAAAACAGAGAGCTAGTGAAATTGGAATTGAATGGGGAGCCCATGTTCCAGTCCCAGCAAACAACAGGACTTGGAAGCCTGGGCCATATGGTTCTGAGTCAAAGGTAGAAGAAAGGGTTATGAAATCTCTCTCTGAGACTGAGGAAAGCCACTGAGGCCAGATGTATAGCAGGAGTGTCTCTGCATGGAGACTTAGAAAAGCCGTTGTGTGAAGCTATAAAGGTGAAGCCTGGATTGCCTCGGAGACACCAAGATGTTGGAGATGCCAGAACTGTGGGATACCTGCCAAGGAGTGTTACTTACAGGAAGTGGAACCAGCTCAAAGGAGAGAAGTGTGTTGTAGTCAACAAAACTGAAAGGAGTTGGAGATCTGAAGAATGCTTTGACATCAGATGCAGAGTTAAGGGCTTGCTCAGCTGGTTTTCTGTCTTGCTTTGGTCCAGTATTTCCTTACTATGCTCCCCTTCTTTCCTTTTAGAATGGTAATGTAGATCCTGGACCGTTATATGTTGAAAGTATGTCATCTGATTTTTTTTTTTTACTTTGATTTTATAGGGGAATTACAATTAAGAGACTGCATGACTCTGAGAAGAGATTTTGAATTTTGGACTTTTAAACAAGTTTGAGATTCTTATGGACTATGGTACTTTTGAAGCTGAACTGAACACATTTCTGCATTATGTTATGGCTACAAGTCTATGGGGACAGGGAGTGGACTGTGGTGATTACAGTGAGAATGGTTCCCACAGACTCATGTGTTTGAATGCTTGGCCATAAGGAGTGGCACTATTAGGAGGTGTGGTCTTATTGCAGGAGTGTGTCACTGTTGGAGGAAGTGTGTCACTGTGGGGATGTGCTTTGAGGTCTCTTATGCTCATGTTATGCCCTGCATGGCTTACAGTCCCCTGCTACCTGCGGATCAAGATGTGGAACACTCAGCTCCTTCTCCAGTACCATGTCTGCCTTCCTGCTACCAGGCTTCTCACCATGATGATCATGGACTAAACCTCTGATGTTATAAGCCAGCCACAAGTAAGTGTTTCCCTTTATGAGAGTTACAAATGAAACTGAAGCTACTGTTCAGACAAACTGGTGGTGGAGGCTAGGTGGGGGTTTCTGACAGGAGCCCAAGGATATCACACCACTCTACCTCAGAGTGAGGGGGTTTAAAGACTCCACCAGCCTCTACGGCTTTGAAGAGGCCAGTAGAGATCCAAGGGATGCACATATCCCCTAGAAGCATAGAAGGGAAGGGAATGGACCATGGCCCACAACTTCCAGGAGGAAGTAGCCCTCGTGGCATCTCCATTTACCCTGGTGGAGGCCATTGTAGACTTTTGACCGTCAGAAACTGCAGTATAACAATGACACCAGAATACTAGAATTGATTGATGTCCACCATCCCAGAGAGAGTCACTGGGCACACAAACACCCTCCCAACGGGAAACTGACCTGTGACAGGGAGAAAAACTGAAAGGAAGATGCCACGGGGTCTAGAGCCTGGCCTATTCTCTGATAGCTATGGTGACCTTAAGATATTTTCCATTGAAGGAACATAGATTCCTCTCCTGTAAATGGAGCTAGAAGCACCTGGTCCCAAGGCTGCTGAGAAGCCACAGGCACACTCACATCTGTGGCTCTTAGACTCCCTTAG
The DNA here is from genome assembly GCF_004785775.1 of Grammomys surdaster. Classification (NCBI taxonomy): domain Eukaryota; kingdom Metazoa; phylum Chordata; class Mammalia; order Rodentia; family Muridae; genus Grammomys; species Grammomys surdaster. The sequence goes on along the minus strand of NW_021620993.1, from coordinate 2,225,368 downwards.
TATGGGAAACTCCCAGGAGAGCATTTCTACCCACTCACTGCTGCTGACAGCAGATTTTGTAACCAGGGAAATAGTTATGATTATAGGCCATATGTGGCCCTGGGTACATACTCGTCCCCAACATCTTCTGTTGCAAGTATAAATGTTGCTTGCAGACCCACGCTCCCTCTTCCTCCCCTGCCCCACTGTCAATGTGACTCCCAACTCCAAGTCACAGGCTGCCTCAACTTTGTTATGGCTTTTCACACAGCACTCTGCAGTGTTGTCTCTCAGTTCCTGTGGCTGAGGATGGAGATTGTTTCTTTGTTTCCTGCACCTGGACAGACTTAGAGACTTGATTTAGCTAAGCAGTTGTATAAGAGTACTTCTATCAGATCCCAGCTGAGGCCTCAAGAGGATTTCTGACTGTCTTAGTCACTGTTCTATTGCTGTGAAGAAACACCATGACCATGGCAATGCTTATAAAGGAAAGCATTTAACTGGGGCTGGTGCACAGTTTAGAGGTTTAGTCCATTACTGTTATGGAGGGAAGCATGGCAGCATGCACATAGATGTGAGGCTGGAGAAGGGGCTGAGCGCTCTGCATCTGGATTAACAGATACCAGAGAGCAACACTGGGCCTGGCTTGAGCATTTGAAAACTCAAAGCCCACCCCCAGTGACATACTTTCTCTAACATGTCTACAACCTACTCCAGCAAGATCACACCTCTTAGTCCTTGACAAGTAGCGCCACTCCCTAACGGCCGACCAACTGTCCAAATATATGAGCCTATGGGGGCTGTTCCTATTCAAACCACCACACTGACAAAGTGTGGGCTAGCCATTTGTGTATTTTTTTTCTTTGAACATCTGTGCCTCTGTGGTCACTTTCAAAATACATTTGATCACACCAGTGGCTTTTTTCTGGCTCAGGGGATTACATCCAAGTGTTTGGTTTGCGTTGACCTTTGTATACATAAGACTCCAACATCTACCTCTGTTCTTATGCATGTAGATGCATGTTTTTCCCTGTGTCATTTAGTGAAGAGAATATCCTTTCTAAAAGCATGTTCTTGATGCCTTGTTACAGACAAAATTACTATAGCAAGTGACATGGAACAGAGAGGAGTCACCCTGTCCAAAGCTTTTCTACACCAGCCAGGATCTTCTGGCCTCCCCTCCACCCCACAATGCTCCACGGATGCCTCCAACACCTAAGATGAGCCTGAATGAGCAGACTGTCCAGCTGTGTTTTTAAGTTTCTGGGCTTGGGTGCTTTGTTACAGCAGCAATAGCTTACTAATACATGGTGTTCCCTATTTAGTGGCTAGAGAAACATCCAAATTGCAAATTCCTATGACCAATGGGTAGCTGATGAGAGGTCCACTTTGATATTAGGCTTAAATTCTTCATAAAGTATAGTGCTAATTAACATTCTTCACAGAAACAAAACAGCAATTAAAATTTTTCATCCACACACAAAAGACTCCAAATCATGAAAGCAATCCTGAACAACAAGGGCAAACCTGGAGGCAATATATTACCTGAGTTTAAAACAATCTACAAAGCTGTGCTAGCCAAAAGGCATGGCACCAGCATAAACACAGACACACAGGCCAGAGAACAGAATTAAGAACCCAGAAATAAAAGCATATGAGTGCAGCAATCTGCAACAAAGACACTAAGAGCATATATAAAGGAAGAGGCAGTCTCTTGGATGAATGATACAGAGAACTATGTGTCTTTACACAGAAAGATAGAACTAAGCCCTATAACTCAACATATACAGAAGTCAACCCAAACGACTAAATGTTTAGACATAAGACACTAAACTGTGCACCTGCAAGAAGAGAGTTATGGTGATCAAATGAGAGATGTCCCCCACGGGCTCACGTGTTTGGACTCTTAGCTCCTTGCTGGTGGTGCTACTTGATAAAGCCATGGACTCTTTAGAAAGTACAGCTTTGCTGGGGGAAGTGAGTCATTGGGGGATATCATTGAGGCTTTGTAGCCTCATCCCAGTTCCTCTTCCCTGTCTTGGCTTCTGTCTTGAAAACGATCTCTCAGTCTCCTACTCTGGCGACTTGCTGTGTGCCTCCCCCACCATTATGGACTCTCCCACTGGAACCATAAGCCAAATAAACTCTTTATTCCTTAAGTTGTTTCAGTCATTGCAGCAAAAGAAAAGTCATTAGGCATAGGGGAATATAGCAGGACAGGTTAGGGATATGACTCCAAAGTCATAGACAATAAAAACAAAAATATGTAAACAGGTTGTACCAACATGAGCAGAATGAGGGAAAAGCTTCAGAATAGGAGAAAATATCTACACACTACTTACTTTTGTGGTAGGGGGATGCCCAGAAATCACAGGTATAAACCAGGAGGTTATCCTCTGATTCCCAAATGCATGGGCATACACCCACTCACAGACATATTCACATGCAGATCTCCACACAAAATCAACCCAATGTAGATCTGAGTATAGGTTGTTGTTTTTTTAAAGAAGGGATAGGAAGTACCATAAAGTGTATGAAAATGCTCAGAATCACTATTTAGGGATATAAATCAAAGCTACAGTTAGTGGCATCCATGCCACAGTATCTGAGCTTCTAGGGAGGATAAAGAAGGGAGAATTCACTCTCAAAGCCTGCCTGTGTAGCTTAGTTGAAATCTGTCTCAAGATTATATACACACACATACAGACTTGTCTGGGTATATAAGTCAAAAAGTAACAAGTGAAAAACATTAATGAAGCACTCGAACACTTTAATGAAGGCAGAAATTAGCACAACCAGTATGGAAAAGAGTGTGGATATCTCACAATAACTTAGAAATAGAAATAACATTTGGTACAGTTGGAACAACAGGGTAGCTATCTCCTTCAGATTGAAACACTGTTTCCTAAAGAGAAGAGGAGGCTCATAATATGCTAGAGAAACTGACAAGGTTCAGAAAGTTCACGAAACTTACAAGATTCATAAAGCCCCTCCCCTGGGTTGTAAAAGCTAAGTAATCATTAATGGGAAGCAGACTCTGAAGAGGAACTGCCTGCAAGTTGAACACAAGAGATACATCTGTCATGAGTCACCATCCATGCAGGGATAGGCTTTCTGGTGGTGTAATTGTCTTTGAGTCACCCATGCTACTGTAAGTAACATGGACAAACTCACTGATTCACTAAGTTAGACTTGGGCGGACTGGTTTCTTTGGTCCATCATCAGTGTTCTACCTGGGGTGAACAGGTTTCCTCATATCACAGCATTACTGAGTACACATTTTAAAGAAATAAAAGTGGTATGTTGAGACACCTGCTTACCATCAACTGCAACCCTGCTAACCAGGGTATGGTATCAACTGAAGGAGGGGATAAAGCAAGTGTGACACATTATCACAACCTGTCAGCTGGAGAACTATAAGTGACCATGAGTCAGATCTAAGAAGCCAAATGCTACATGGTTCTTATACATAGGAACTAACACAGTCAACAGAAATAAAGAGTGGAGGGTGGTTGCCACAGGTTGGGAAGGCACCACAGGAATATAAGAAGGGTTTGCCACAGAATACAAAATTCCAGGGGCTGGAAGTTCAGCTCAGTGGTGGGGCATCTGCCTAGCATGTACAAAGTCCTGAGCTCAATCTGCAGCACCACAAAGAAAGGTTCAAATTTCAATTAGTCAAGAAGAAGGCATCTAGCATTCGGCCACTATTATCCGTGATCAACAGTGATGTCTATCTACATCATGGTAGCTAAAAGAAAGAATTTTGAGTGTTTCAATACAAATAAATGTTTCATGTTTGAGGCTGTGAATTTGCTAATGACACACTACACACTTATATTAAAAGGTCATGCCATGCCCCCAGCAACATGTAACATGTAAAATCATTATGTGTCAATTTACAAAAATGTAGGAATGACTGCTCTGAAACCAATGTGACAGAAGTCACCCCCATAAGGGACTAAGAGTCTCATCACCACTAAACCCAGGCCTCTGGGTTTCACCACAGTGTTTAGAAGCCAAGATAAAGTGAAAAATACAAAGATAAGAAGAGGGGATGCTGTGCCAGCCCTAATGGTCTGCCAAAGAGCCATCAGGGTCTTGTGCTTGGTTACTACAGAATGTCCATCCAAAGCCAGGGTGTCTTTCCCAAATAACAGTGTATGTTTGCACATGCATGTGTGTTTGCCTAGCATGCACAAGGTTCTGAGTTCAATCTCTAGCACCAAAAAAAAAAAGGTTCAAATTTCAGTTAGTCAAGAAGAAGTCATCTAGCATCCAACCACTATTGTCTATGGTCAACAGTGATGTCTGTCTACCTCATGGTGGCTTCCTACATATGTGTTTTAGAGCAAACTCCCAATATTTACACAGGCAAATGACATCCCTATGTTTGTCTTCGCCTATTTAAAAAGAAATCATCCAACCTAGCCAAAGCTGAGGGCACACAGCTCTCCCAAAGCATCCATGAGCTTGCAAATAGTCCTAAAAATACACACAGATTTCTAGAAACAGATAGGAACTTTTCAATGCCCCATTTCATGAATGTGAGCACACTGTCACTGTCTTCAGACACACCAGAAGAGGGCATCGGATCCCATTACAGATGGTTGTGAGCCACCATGTGGTTGCTGGGAAATGAACTTACAACCTCTAGGTGAGCATTCAGTGCGCTTAACCTCAGGACCATCTTGATGCCCCTGGGATGTGGGATGCCGAGGAGGAGGCACCCTCTCAGAGGCAAAGAGGAGGGGAGATGGAGGGAAAGTCTGGGGGGGGGGGGGGCCAGGAGGAGAGGCAACATTTAAGATGTAAATAAATAAAATAACTATTAAGGAAGATGAAAAGTGGAAAAAAATAAATTAAAACAGAGCATTGGAATGGCTTATTCAAGAAAATATATGCTTGATACCCAATTTGCAAAAGCATTAAATAAAAAACTTGTCTTAAATAAATAAAGTGAACTATAAAAGGCCCAATTTCCCAGCATCTCATTCCCTGGCATGTCTTCTAAACTGTGTAGTTGATTGTTGGAATCCACTATTCCTTACCACCTCACAGAGCTGTGGCTAAAGCCTTCCCTACAATGTCTTTACACGAACCCTTTCCTGTCTACTGCACAGGGAGGATGTACCATGCATGTGGTTAACATCGTCCAGTGGACTGAGGTTTGGAACTGAATTAAGAAGGAAAAACTCTAAGGTGAAGTAAGACTAACCCTTCAGGCCAGGCCTCTCCCACAAGCCAGTCAAAAGGTCAAATGGTTGTAACCCATTGTGAACAAGGTATACTCTGTGCCCTCTGCTACAGGGATGTCAGCCTCTGTTTCAGGGCTGTAGTTGAACTAGAAAGTGAAAACTACTAAGTTAAAAACATAGCAAAAGTTAATACTTTGGGCTCAGCATCTTTCTCAAGTAGACAGCTTGTGGGTTGTCTCATCCTTTGCTTTCCTTACCAGGGCTGGTTCTGATTTGTCCCATCAGGTTTGTACACTCTTGTGGGAGTGGCATTTCCCACTGTTGTTCACATTGTGTTATACTTGGCTCTTGACATGTCAAATTTTTGTCTGATTTTACAGTGTCATCTCAGTCATGTGTAATGCACGGTCTCCACAGGAAGACCGTGACATTGCCATGTTATGACATTGCCATGACTGTTATGACATTGCCATGACAGATGTTTGCAGATGATGCTTAAACAGTCACATGTGACTGCTTTCTTGATGGTCACACTGGGCTCTCTTGCTGGTTCCTCACAACTTCCAGAAGAAAGCAAAGCGTTTAAGTGACTCCAGCTGCGAGCCTATATGGCAGGCACTGCACCCAGCATGAAAAGTCTATTATCTGACTTAACATTCTCATTTACCCAAACAGCCTAGTTATTATTGCATAGGTAAAGAAACAGAAGCACAAGGTATTCAAGTACATTTTCCAACTAGTAATTGTGTCAGGACGTTTAAGGTCATTTCCAGCCAGTACCTTACCCTGCAGGATACTCCTGAAGAATTAGACACAGAAAAATTGTCAACAGAATCTTCAGCATCTGTTCTCTGAGATACATCTCAGAGAATGTACGGGAAAATGCTGAGCCATAGCCCAGTTAATAACCAAGGTGCTGATGTGTGCTTTGCTCAACACTTTCTACTGACATAAATCATGACAGAGACCCTGGCTACAACATTAAATATTGACTGAAGAAGAGGACACACATCTTCAGCCTATAGATTTTCAATACAGATTTTGATGCTTCCTTTGGTGTAGGCATTAATGACTGTGCTTAATTCAGGAGATGGTACCCTGGAGCGAGAGTCAACAGTATGATGTCAGTTTGTAGGACTGAGGAAGGCTGAAGTGGGGAGGGATGAGCTCACAGAGTTATTTTCCACAATTAAACACAACTTCTCCAACAAACACATTCCCTCCCAGGGAAGAGAAAAACAAATAAAATTACATCAAGGAGAAAGGGGGTATAAGAAACTTCACACCATGTGATTGGAGATGACTCCTTCACTAATTTTCTCTACCATTTTAAGTATTTTGCTTCCCCCATTCTTAGAATCCTCCAATGATTTTAATTCTTATTAGAATTATTTTTATGCCATTGAAACCTCATAAGCACCATGGCTTTGTGCCTTCATGATATTCTGCTACAGGAACACAGTAATTCAGGGCCTCTTTCGCCCACACTGAATGTTTAGGTTGTTAACACTTTCACTGTTATAAACGTGCTGTGTCAAACATCTCTGGGGGGCCACAAACTGCTAGCATTTCAACAAGTTGGACCAGGCAGCTGTGGCTCAGTGCAATGCCAGGTAAGAAAGCCACATGTGACAGCCACTTCTCCAGCATAGAGAAGTGGAGTGGATGTGGGTGAACAAAGTGCATGGGCCAGTTGAGTAACATTAACACACTCACCAAATCAAGTAAAGTAAGAAATGGCCAAGGCAGCCACGAAGGTTGGAGGGAAAGATATCCCAGAAAGAAAAGAGTTACAGAAACAGAGGGAACAAAAAAGCTACCAAAGAAAAGGAGCCCATACCAGAGAAAACAGCACAGGGGCAATTTGTTCTTTTGAGATTTAAATGCAGATGAATAAATAAATAGTTGCTCAATTATTATTTCTGTCTGTAGTGAGCATTGGCAGTGATTCTCGTCCTCTGCACTATGAAGCATTGGTGTACAGTGCATTTCTGGAGCACATTGTACTGTTAGTCTCTGAGAAGGGAGGTGTACAAGCACCAGCTCACTGGGCTACCCTGAAACAGATGTCTTTAATCACAGGCAACTCATAAATGAAGGTTATGGGGCTCAAGAACAGTAACTTATCCCCCGACAACCAGCAACAGGTGTCAAGGCCTGAGCTGAAGGCAACACTCCGCCAAGAGCCTGTCTCCTTCCTGGTATCAAGTGGCAGCTTTCAACACGCTCTACAAAGTGGGATGGAAAAATCTCTCAGAACACTCGAGACAAGAATTCAGGGGGATGATTAATTGAAGATGGATTTTAGCCATCTCCAGGACTCTCTAAGGACTGTCTTCAAGCTGGCAAGTGTTAGAGGCTTAAAATGTCCATGAAGGGAAGTAGCCATGAATGGTGTAAGAGAACGAAGAGGAATAAAAGGGACGGAGGAATGGGAGGGACATGGGGCATCCACACACAGACATGTGTGTGTGTGTGTGTGTGTGTGTGTGTGTGTGTGTGTGTGCAGGGAAACATCCTTCTGTAACATCCTTCTGTAACCCAGTGCTGTGTGGAATGAATATATATACCAGGAAGAAGAGGATAGTGAGAAAAAAATGATCACAGAGTTTTCTACTTTGAGAAAATGAAAACAGAGACAGCAGTGTGTACAGGAGACTCATCACAGCATCATTTAAATGAAATGGGAAATGGAACCAACTCAAACAGACCACAGTAAAAATGAAGGCCAGACAGAGACATTCCACTTAACATTCATACCATTGGGAGTTTTATTAAACGTGTAACCAATACATGAAAAAAATGCGCTAGTTTGGATGAAAAAAGTGTCCCCTGTAGGCTCATGCGTTTGAACACTTGATCTCTAGTTGGTGGTTTGAATGAGAATGGTCCAAATAGGTTCATATATCTGAATACTTGGTCCCCAGTTGGTGGAACTGCTTAGGAAACATTAGGAGGTTTGGCCTCTATTGGAGGAAGTGTCTCACTGTGGGATGGGCTTTGAGATTTCCAAAGTCCATACTGTTACCAATGGAGTGCGATCTCTCCCTCTCTCCTGTGCTTCTCTCTCTCTCTCTCTCTCTCTCTCTCTCTCTCTCTCTCTCTCTCTCTTCCTCCCTCCTCC
>NW_021620993.1:2180827-2216967 GCF_004785775.1 Grammomys surdaster | reverse complement strand
CCCCTTTGTCTGTCTCTCTCACTTCCCCATCCCCCTGGTCATGCGCCCACCCCCCCCCCCTCTCTCTCCCACTCTCTCCCTCTCCCTCCCTCCCCCCTCCTTCTCTCCCTCTGACTTTCTCTCCCACTCTCCCTCTCCCTCCCTCCTTCATGGATCTGTGGATCAGATGTAAGCTCTCAGCTATTGTTTCAGCACCATGTCTGTCTGTCTGTCTGCCTGCCTGCCTGCCTGCCTGCCTCCCTGCCTGCCTGACATGCTCCCATCCCAATCACGATGGTCATGGGCTCACCCTCGGACACTGTAAGCCCAAATAAACTCCGTCTTCTATAAGTTGCCTTGGCCATGATGTCTTATCTCAGAAACAGAAAAGCAACTGAGCTGGTGGTGTTATTTGAGGAAATTGTGGATGGACCTTTCAGGAGGTGGGGCCTTGGTGAAGGAGGTAGTTGCTGGGGGTGGGTGGGCTCTGAGACATTTTAGCCTTGCCCTGCTTCCTGTGTATAATGAAATGTAATCAGCTAACTTCCTGCTAATGCTGCCATGCCATACCTGTCCCGCCATGCTGGACTCCAGTCTCCTGAAACCATAAGCCAAAATAAAGCCTGTCTTCTCTACCTTGCTTTTTGTCTTGGTATTTTATCAAAGTAACAGAGAAGTAACAAACACACACAAAATATTCATCACAGTGAGAGGTTATAAAGTCAAGTATAAACTGAACCAAGCAATGAAGAGCACTTATGTACAGAAAGGAAAATACTTTTTGAGAAATTAAACAAAATTTAACACTGGTTTCACAGTACTGACATTTGGTCTTAGGGTTCTTTTGGTTTGTTTGTTTGACTTTTGGCCTTGTGATTTGGGAGCTTTTACAAGTGTTTACTTGTATAATTTGTATGTGTCAATATGTATCGTTTTAGGACAGAAAAATGTTAATGACATAGACAGCACAAAGGGATCTGTGTGGACAGGCCCTTGGAAAGAAACGCGCGCGTGTGCATTCATCATCAGACAAGTGACGCGGTTCACTGAGATCTGCCTCCATCTTGGCAGTATCTGAGAAGGACACAGGAATCCTGGTGCCAGGCAATCCAAGCACCCCATCAAAGTCACAGGTCCTTCCTCATTAAAGGTAAGAATTTCTACTGTCATGCTGACTTAATCGGCAGGTCCTCTCACAAGCTTGGGCAAGTGTGGGACACTGTACCAGCAGATTGCCCAACCAGCCATGTGTACCCCCGGGACTCACATGCATCTTCATCAGTGTCCCGATGCCCACGTTCCTCTCCATGAGTACAGCAGAACCCTGCACCCTCTCTGTGAGTGCTCCCAAGACTCCATATCCTTTTCCATTTGTGCCCTGAGGCCCTCCATCCCTCTGTCAGTGCACCCTCTGGCTTGTGCATGGAGTGAGTGGAGAGACAATTCTATCTCCAGGATCAATATGCTGGGATTTAGTGTGCTGCTGGGCTGAGATTGACTCATGGGGAAACCGCTTGGGGAGGACTCTGAGAGCCTTAGCCTGGCGGCAACGGTGGCAGTCACACCGTGGGCTTCTCTGTCATCTAGGTGTCATCTAGGTGAGAGCCCAGAATTCTAAGCTGGACATCTGGCCAGAGTTTCCACAGACAGCAGGAGGAGGGACTTGGCTAGGGGTGAAGGTGAAGAGTTCAAACACAAGCTAGATACATATGGAATCCCAGCACTGGAAGACTGAGGCAGGAATATGTCCATGAGTTCAAGGCTACCCTGGACTGTGTAACAAATACCACAATATCCAAAGCAACAAAACAGGACCCTCTCTTCAAAGCCATTTTTAAAAATTCAATTCTATACATACAGTAAAACCACATGTGAAGCCCTCTAACTAAATAAGGAACAGCAAACCCAGCTTAAACAAACATTCAAAGTATTACATTCCAGGCCAGAATGTAGTGAGCCAGACACTGACAAGAGTCCAGGTACCTTATGATGTAATGTAATGGTGACAAATACCCACACAGAGTTTATCATTGTTCCTATCTTGCAACCTGTAATCACCCTGACTGTAGCTCATCAGTTTACAAATTGGCATCCTTTGAGGACACTTTCCATGATGTTAGCTGTAAAAATACAAAATGTTTATGATGTCACCACAGATCATGACTGTGCATGAATATTCAGCACTTAATAGCCAACAAACACCAACATGAGCAGAGAGGCTTGTCCACACTCTAAAGTGGCACTTCATCCCAGAGTTGTGTAGCAGGGTTTATCCTCAGGATTCTGTACTGGGTATACAAAAATGATTCTGAATTCAGAGTTTAAAAAGTCAGAAACAAAGGTGATCATTGGAATCATTTATAAGGAAAAAAAAACACCAAATGCCCCATTAGAAGCAAGGTAAGAAAATTACAGTGTATGCTTCAGAGGGCTAGAAGTCCACTGTTACAAGAGAATGGTTATGCACCACTGTATATACTGGACTATTTAGCCCTTCCCAACAGCTGCACAATATATTCCTGTGGACACTGGGACCTCATGACTCTTGACTCTGGCTGCCTGGCCCTGTAACTTCAGCTTGATACAAGGTAAACATAAATGTCAGTCGCTGATGTCAAGAACCTGGGTGTTTAATAGAAAAGAAAGGGTGGTCACTTACAGAGCAGTGTGCGCAGCGGACGTATGAAAATTAAAGCTGAACATTATGATAGCTGGGAATTCATGCACAGTCATTAACAAAACCCTCACATTCCATTTCTAGTCAGAAAACAACACTTCTGGCTCTCCAGAAAGACCACAGTGTGTTACAGTGTCTATACATGTGCTTTTCTGGTGACATCAAACCTTAGAGTATTTGTATTGGTATTTGAAACACCAATGACTAGATGGAACAAATTATGAATGCATTCACACCCTGCATTCCGAAAGTCACCGTGCTGGGACTAACACTGAAGAAAAATTTAACAGAGCACTGGTACTAATTTCATGTGCACATAGTCTCCAGAACTTTGGCTGCCTGCTGAGGCTGGGATGAAAGACATGAGACTACATAGAGCACGCTGATGCCAGGCGGAAAATGAGTACACCTGAGCAGAAAGTAGGGCAGCTGCTGGGTTTCAATGCACAGAGTTTGGAGTAAATTGTGCCCAGTGGGGGTGAGGACCGGATTCCAGAAGTAATGGGCATTCCTGAGAATAAAAAGCAAAACTGAAGAGGTCCATCCTTAGAGGAAGATCTACTACCAACACTAGAACAGCATGTTTCCTAACTGCGTTCTAAAATGTGTTCTTATACCCGTGAATAAGCGTAGCCCTCACCCCGCATCAAATGCTCATCTTTACAACACGTAGAAGTCACTCATTACCGAAACCACAGCTGGTCATAATGCAAAGACCGTATGACCGGAGGTGCACAACCCCTACAGATGGATCCATAGTACAGCTCCCGCACCTAAAGCTCAAGAAACATCATGGAAGGTGGGGAGGGGGATTGCAAAAGACAGAGGACAGCGACAGGAAGTATGTAGTGAGATTTCTGTCTCCTGGGAACCACAGGGAAGCCACACTAATAATTCCTTAATAAGATAGCTGCCTGAACATGACCTGGGCAAAGACATATCAATAAATATGCTCACTGAGAAGAGGGAAATATAATGTGATCCCACCCCTAAAAAAAGAACAAGAGACAAGTTAAAGACTGCCAAGAGAGGGACCAAGGCATGAGCCCCCAAAATGGTTCTTCAAAGTTCTCAGCCTTGAAATCATATAAACACAATACTTAATACACTCATCCTATTGTACTTGTATATTTATGCATTATACATATATATGCAAACAATAATAGTAATCAAGGAAAAGGAGATCACCAATTTGAGAGGAAGTGAGTAGGCCATGGGGGACACTAGAGAGAGAAGACATGGGAGAGGACAGAGGAAGGAATGAGAGCGGGTGAGGTGATGTAACTATATTTTAACTTTAAAAATAATAAACAAAAGCAACGCATCCTACCAGAATCTGAAACAAAGCCTAAAATATCAAAATTGGTGGTCAGTCACCACCAGACCAAAACCCAGCACTGGTACTAGGAATATAACCATTGAGGGGCCATATGCAAGCAGAAGATATGAGTCTGAAGTTAAAAGTTCATTGGCTAGAGTGTAGTAGAACCCATGAAACGATTCCAAGATAATAGAAACCTGCTGGCACTTGTGGGGCCAGCCGTCTTCAGTGCTTTGCAGGTGGCATCTACAGGTGCACCAGCTGCAGAGGCTGGCATGCAGAGGAACTCCGGCAGCTGTGGAGAGACCAAGTGCTATGGAAAGATGATGACCTCATAGACCAGCCCAATGTGGCGAGGCCACGAGGATCCGCAGTCATAGGGCATCTGTGGGGGAAAACTGAACGCAGTGGACAAAGGCACAGGAAATTTCAGGAGAGATAGAGAGATTTAAAAAATGAAGAATCAAGAGTGGAAAGATATAGAATCTTAAAATGTAAACTTCACTGCATAGAAAGCCATCAAAAGGCAGGATTGATGAACTTGAAGATGGTTCAATAAAAATGTTTATAAACACTAAAGCAAGAGGAAGAATCTCTCCCTCTCTGTGTCTCTGTCTCTGTCTCTCTTTCCCTCTCTCTCTCTCTCTCTCTCTCTCTCTCTCTCTCTCTCACACACACACACACACACACACACACACACACACACACACTGCACAAGATCTGCAAACTGCTTCCAAGTAGTCCGATGCACGCATCACAGCTGCTACAAGGAGGAGAAAGGACAGAAAAGTAATGTGAAATAAAATACAAAACATACCAACCAAAATTCTTCCAAATTTGATTTAAAACATCAATCCACAACCTCAGAAGCTCTCCAAACCATACACGGCAAAGGGGGGGGTGCATATCTGCACATGTCACAGACAGATGGATAAAAGCCAGTGCTACAGACAATGCCTGGAAGGAGCTGGGATGGAAAGATGCAGTGAGGATGGAAAGATGCACACTCCAGAGAACAGGGTGACTGGAATAGCCGGGGCTTCTGTTCAGAAAGAACAATGGGGTCTTCTCATTTATTTTACTTTTTATGTACATGGGTGTCTTGTCTGCTTATGTATCTGTACACTTTTGTGCCTCGTCCCCTCACAGGCCAGAAGAGGGTGTTGAGTCCCCTGGAACTGGAGTTAACAGAGAGGTGTGAACTGACATGTAGGGGCTGGAATTTGAACCTGGGACCTCTGCAAAAGCAGCCAGCCAGTGTTCTTAAAACACTAAGCCATTCCTCCAGCCCCAGAATGATGCCTTTAGAATATCGTAAAGGTGCTAAAAGAAATTTGTCAGCCTTGCATTCTGTATCCAGTCAAAATGCTTTTGAAAACGAAACTGTAATGTCTGGAATGGCAGGCTCCCTGAACTCACAAACTGAAGAGGACTGTAGTTGGAGTGGTACAGAATCAAGCCACTCAAGACCCCAGCATGGCTAAGGCTGGGGCCAATGAGACCCACACCACTGGGCCCCGTTTTTATGTGGTTGCTGGGGATCCAAACTGCCAGGCAGGTATTTTACCAACCTGATCCACTGCTCAGCCCCAAATTTGAGGTTATTAATAAATACACAGGCATGTAAAAAGCTAAAGTTGCCAGTTAAAACTTTTCTGCTTGCAGGTTTTTGTTTGAGCCTGATGAGCATTAAAAAGTAGAGGGGTGGGGGGGGCAGCTAGAGAGATGGCTTAGTGGTAAGAGCATTGGCTGCTCGTCCACGGGACCTGGGTTTTATTCCTAGCACCCACATGGTGGCTCACAATCATGTTACTCCAGTTCCATGGGTTCCAGCGCCCTCTTCTGGCCTCCATGGGCACTGCATTCACATGGTACACAAATGTACATTCATCAATCACTCAAACAACTAAAGGAAATTTTTTTTATGAAAAATAAAAGAAGGAATTGATAATATGTAAGATACCCGTAGGTTTTGGTGCAGACCGTACTTCCAAATCATCTCATAATATCTGAGAACCTCTCTGCTCTGCAGACATTAGCTATAAATTTATATCAGAATCCAGACTTGTTGCTTACAGATAAATGCATCCGGAAAAATGGAGCTCAGGAGAGTGTCCTGTAGGAGTCACTGAGAGGCAGAAGCCAAGAAGCAAAACATCCTCCAGATACATAGAGAGTCCAAACTGGTATCTTAGTCAGTGGCCAAGAGGAAAACAATGACGACTTGATGTTTTGATTCATTCCCAACCCTCTCAGAGCAGAGAAAGTAAAGGAGCCCATAAAACCAGTACTTGTGTGAGATTGACAGCCACCATTGGAGGCTTCAGAAAGACTGGGAAACAAAACGCCAAAGCACATCTCTTTCAAATGCAAATCCACAGAGAGCAAAGGCCAGAGAGGTGTGTTCTGGAAGACTCTGCTGATTCTCCCGAAGACTGCAGAGTAATTAGACTCCAGAGAGGACACTTAAGAAGCCGTGTTGGAGCTTATTAAATACACTGTGATGCGGCTTTTTGACTCTGCTTGAAAAGTGTGCTTTAAAATAATTGCATTGTTAATGGAATTTATAAATATCGTACAAACTAAAGTGATCAGCACTGAGCTCACTGGGTTTAATAAGATGAGTTGCCTACAAGTGCAAGCTTTCTGGCATCTTCCACTAGACTACAGGGCTAGAAACCATGTAAAGTACCTGCAGATGTCTTCTTGTGAATACAAACATCAAATATATAAGTTAGGTGTGGCAACACACACCTGGAATATCAGCAATCACAGCGCTGAGGCAGGAGGATTGTGAGTTTCAGACCAACCTGGACTATGTAGAGTTTCAGGCCAGCCTGGCCTCTAAGACCCTGCCTCAAAAAGTAGAAAGAGGAAGGGGAGGGGAAAGGAAGAAAGGTACCTGTTACAAGTGTGAATACTTCTGCACAGGTTCACCTTGGTGGACAACTTGACTGTGTCTGGAATCGACTAAGAGACAAGCCTCTGGGCATACCTGTGAGGGACTTTCTTGACCTTGTTAACTGAAGTTGGGAAGCCCCGTCCTAAATTCCTAGGGCAGCCAGATAAAAGGAGACCTGAGAGAAAAGCTTAGTTTTTTCTACTTGCTTTTCCTCCAGCTTGCTAACAAGTTCATCTACCTTACTGTTGCTGCTGCTGCTTCCACTATGGTCCTTTTCTGGTTTCAGCACACAGCTTATTTGGGCTTCCACTGTAGACTAATGATGAAAGGCTTTCTAGAAATCCTCCAGGTTCTCAACACCAGATTGGACTGCTGAGATACCCAGCTTTGTGGCTGGAGTTCTCAGCCTCTCCAGTGTGCAGATGACCCTTGCTGGACTAACTGTATTGTACAAGTAAAACTAATAACCTCCTCTTTAAGAGATGTGTGTGTGTGTGTGTGTGTGTGTGTGTGTGTAAGTATGCACATGTGTTCATTTGCATTCATGATGGCCAGAAGAGGATTTTGGATCCCTTGGAGGTAGAGTTGCTATTGTGTGAGGGATAGTAGCTTGTTATATGTGTGCTTAGTCTAAACCCTGGTCCTCATGATTCTGTAGCAAGTGTTCCTAGCCCCTGAGCCATCTCTCTAGACCCTCTAGACCCTCCTAGTCACTCTGTCAGTTTCTCTAGAGAACCTTGATTAACTTCATTCAAACAAAGATGGGCACACATAACCCTCCTCCACTTATGGCACACTTGAATGTTTTCTGGTCATCGGTTCCTTCCCATCATCCCACCCTGCAGTCTGCAACCAGCACAGAAGCCTAGCGACAATCCCCAGATTAAAACTATGGTATTGTCTCTTCTTCGATCAGAGCCAGCTGTGTGGGCGTGCAGCCTGCGCAATATCCACAACTCGGCTTCCCACTCCACTGAGGCTCTTACCTCTGAAATTTTGCTTGGAAAATATTACCATAGCACATGCTTAGGAACCACCTGGGGATGCAGTGGGTACGGTGCCTGAAACACAGAATTCTGTCACACACACACACACACACACACAATGTGCAGTCTTGGCAAAAACCCAGGTTTGGCTAAACAGGTAAGAGAAGCTTGCCTGCACCTGGGTAATGGAGTGTGTCATTGCTGAACAGTGCCTTCTGATTTAAGCATAGGAAGAAACCGTGGTGTTAGCAGGCATGGAATGGCCAAGAAACATTATCACATCCTCTCTTGCTTGGATTAGAGGTCACGCTCATGTCCCCATTTTCACTGGCACTCCTCTGTGTCAGCAAACAAGGTCACGTTCTGAATTAAGAGGGCAAAGGCTGGGCGAGCCTTATTTGCAGGACACATGCAGCCTATCACTCTGGTTATCCAGACTCTTCTCTTTTACCTTTAAGCTCTGTCCAATCCTTCTTAAAGCCTGCCCTATGGGGCTCCTTTCCCCCAGGATCTGACAAGGAATTTAACAACAGCAGACTCTAGGATGCTGGGAGCTGGGCTTGATGGACATCAGAGGAGTCCACCTGGAGGATGGTCTCTGTCCCTGGTTTCCCTGAACACAGCTTGGCCCTGCTGACAGGGGTGAAGAGGACCCCTTACAGCAGTCAAAGGGCAGAATCTCCAGCATGTGTGTCCTGGGATATGGAAATAAGAGCCTACCATCCTATGGCAGGGATTGGCAGCAGCTGGGGGTCCTATACCGTCCTATGGCAGAGAGTGCCATAGCTGAGTTGGGAGTGGGGCAAAGCCACCCACCTCACCTGACACTTGCTGATTGAACTCCTGGCTTCAGCCAGGAAGCACCCAATATATTCTCACTTCACCCACATTTTTCCAGAGGAAGAAGGTAAGGCTAGGGGACAGTATATACATGGCCCAAGCAACTCAGCTAATACATAGAAAAACAAGATTTGAGTCCAGACCAAAATCTGTTCTTACCCTCTCTAGCGTGACTTTTTAGTCACAAATTTAATCTAAATAAACTTTATACAAAACGCTCTTCCTTGCTATAGAAATATCCGATAAAGCTTGGCACTCACGATTCATAAACAAAGTACCATTGACAGCTTCCCGCCCCAACCTCTCCACCCCACCCCATGTTACTAATGAGGAAGCTGTAGGCCAGAAAGGTAAAAATCACTCAGGATTGCCCAGCCAATAGATGTCAGGCCCAGATACCTGGATCCAGGGTCTATGTTAGCAAGCATGCCCACTGGAATGTTCCATGGAGGACTAGGCAAGAGTTTTGACACATCCTAGATACACAAAAACTCAAGGCCTACTGCCCATTTCCAAACAGAGTCAGAAGGTGGATTATAGTGTTTTTAAAAACCTGATTATAAGCCCCACGACGTCAGTGTTGGGGAAAATGGGGTGGGGTCACCTTTCTGCAGAGACCTGCCATCATGCAAAGCCACAGGTAAATGTCTAAGCTGGTCATGCTCTGATAGTCTCTCCAGAGTGCCAGCCCCGCTCCCCACAGTCACCACCCGGCTCTACTCAAAAGATGTCTGCCAAGCACATTATCACCCAAGGTGTGCCAAAAGTTTACCAGCATTGAAGTGAGGGGCTGATGAGTTGGTAAAGTGTTTGCCATACAAACATGAACACCGGATTCCAATTCCAGAACCCATATTTAAAACAAACAAACAAACAAACAAACAAACACTCAGATGTGGCAGCATATACCTTTGTTACACTTGTTATTCTAGAGGAAAGGAGAGAGACAGGAGGATCCTTGGGGATTCCTGGAAAGTGAGCCAGCTCCATCAGTGAACTCTGAGTTAAATGAGAGACTATCCAAAGGGGAGTGTGATTGAGGAAGATACCCACGATGGTTTGAAGAAAAATGGCCCCCACATGTAAGCTCATAGGCTCACATCTATGGTCATCAGGAAATGGTACCACTTTGATAGTATTCACTTGACCCTTGGTTTCTCTCTTCCCGTTCCTTGATCCCTTCCTGTTCCTCCTTCTACTTTCATGCCCGCCCCCAGATCCTACATTTGAAACCATGATAAATTAGTCTTAAGTCCAACTTATTTGACATTATTAATGATACACTTAATCCATTTTCCTGCAAATGATACTGTTTGTTTCTTCTTTGTGGCTTACTAATACTTTACAGTGCGTGCAGAGCACACTTCCTGTCAGCACTCGCTCCCTGACAGGAGTCTGGGCTGACGTCATTCTCCGGGCCGTCACAGGCAGAGCAGTGATAAACACGAGCAGGTGTCGCTGCCGTACACTGATTTTGATTCCTTCGGGGATATGCCCAGGAGTTGGATCTGGGTCACGTGGTACTTCTATTTTTAGGTTTCTGAAGCCGCACACCAACTTCTGTAGTGGCTAGACTAATTTACATTCCTACCAACCCTGTGTAAGGTTTCTTATCTCCCTCATCCTACAGCATTTGTTCTTTGTGGTTTTGGCAGCACTGGGGATGAACCCAGAGCCTGATGCATGCTGGGTAATTGCTCTTCTGAACTACACTCCCAGTTGCACTATATTTGCCTACATGGAAGCCATTCTGACCGTAGCTGGCTGGAATTTTTCTTTAGTCTTTATTTGCATTGCAGTGGCAACTTTAAATGCTGACCTTTAGTTTTCATGTGTTTATTGGTGATTTGTACATGGTTTGAAAAGTGTCTGTTTACGCTTCTCTGCTCTTCTGTTGATTGTTCTCCAGGCTTTTTTGATGTTCAGATTTTAGTTCTCTTTTTAACAGAACATTTTGGTACATCAGTTTCACATCAACCAACCAAAGATACCTAATGGTATTGGCCATTTCCCAGCTGGCGGGAGTATTTTCCAACGGTTCACAGGTTTTCTGAAACATTGCTGTTACTAAACTTAGTTCATTTCCAGCCTGAGAATCAGCTGCTCTGACAGGGCACCTTGCAGTGGTTCTTCCCGAAGCATGTGTGTGGACATAGACACGCCACGGTGCATGTGTGCTTGTCACAGAACAACCTTAGCTTGTCAGTCCTTTTTGTTTGAGTCTCTGGTGTTCCCTGATACATTACTTCAGCAGCCCTGCTGGCATGTGAACTTCTAGAAGTTCCTCCATCTCTGTCTCTCATCTCCCCACAGGACCCTGAGTTTATAGATGCAAGCTACTCCTTCAGGCTTTATATGGATGGTGGGTCCTCACCCTGGCCTACAACCACTACTCACTGAAGCACCTCTCATACCCCTCTTCCAGTTTCCCAATACCTAGATCTGTTTTAGCCATACCTAGTTATTTTTGTTTGGTTGGTTTTGATTTGGGGATTGTTGTTGTTGTTATTGTTGTTTCCCATCTGTTTAGTATGGTATCTACACTTTTAGAGATTCCATCAAAAGAATTTTTGTGTATTCACAAGCTCCTGAGTAGAATTTCCACACAGCCAGTCCTACAAGGCCAGAGGTCTTTACCACACAGCAGTGCTGAACTCAAGATCTTTGCATTTTCTGGATAGTAATCCTCTGTCAGATAAGTAGCAGCAAAATTATTTGGCCTGAAATTTGCTTTTCCAGACATAACTCCTGTTTGCGTCCATGTTCTGTTTACCAAGAACATTATTTTCATTACTCTACCTCTGTATCCAGTCATTTGTGAGTGAGGTATGCTTCTTGTCAGAAGCAAACATTTAGATCTTGCTTTTAAAGCCACTCATCCTAAATGCATCTTTTAATTTGAATAACTAAGACCATTTACATCCAGGGTCATGTTTTTATTATTATTCTAATGTTTGATCTTTTCTGATTGATTATCTACAGTTCTACTAAGATTTGTTTGCTTCTGTACTCTTGTTACCATGTTTATCTTCCTCTTGTTTGTGTGTAGAATTCCTCTAACCATCTTCCTTAATGTCAGATTAGCAATCATAAACTCCTTTAGCTAATGTCTATCCTAGAAGGCCTTTATTTCTCCTTTAACTCTAAAACACAGCTCTGCTGGGTAGAGTGGCACTGTGGCCAGTTGTCTTTCGGGTCTTGGAACATGTCATTCCATGAGCTCCCAGCTGGTGCATTTCAGTTGAGAACTTTGCTGCTGTTCTGACAGGTTCACCTCTGGAAGTGACTTTATATTTTTCAATCACAGTTTACAATCCTGTATTTTTGTGCTCTTCATTTGGAGTCTTAACTATAATATGGTACAGAGATTTTTTTTTTTCTGGACTCCTCTGTTTGGGATTCTAAATGCACCCTATACCTAATTGTCTATAGATTTCTCAAGATTTGGGAAATTTCCATTATTATCATTCAGTAAGGTTTGGGGGGTAGTGCCTTTAATTTTTGTCTCAGCATCTTTTTCTACTACCCCCCCCAAATAGATAAGTTTAGTCTTTTAATCCCATCCCAGACTTAAAGGTTTCATGTGCTTTGTTCATGGCTGTTGTTCTTGCTTCTTACTTGTTGATGTTATAATTTATCAGCTCTGCCTTCAAACCCTGGAAATTCTTCCCTCCACTTGGTATAATCTGTTGGTAAGACTTTTCACTGTTACTGCTACTACTACTACTAAGTGTTTGAGTTTCCTTACTGCTGCTGTGACCTCCTCATAAGCAACTTGAGGAAAGAAGAGGTTTATTTCAGGTTACAGGTCACAATCCATCACTCACAGAAACCTTGGCAGGAACTCAAGCAGAATCTGAAGTGCAATGCTGCTTTACAGCTCACCTGGGCCCATGCTTCACTATCTCTTTGAAAAGGCTCCAGACCACCTGCCTAGGGAATGGTGCCACCCACAGTGGGATGAACCCTCCTGTATCAGTTAACAATCAAGCCAGTTCCTCACAGGCATATCTATGGGCTGATCTGGTCTGGGCAAGCACTCAACTGAGACTCACTTCTCAGATGATCTTAGGTTGTGTCAAGTTGTCAGCTAAAGTTAACAGGGACACCAAATTTCTTATTTTCACTGAGATTTTGATTTCTTTTTGTTTCTCTTTTGAAATCAATCTCCTCCCTCCTCCAGACTTCTCATCACATTTTGTGCTATCTTCCTGAATGTATTAAGATTTTTTTTGTACTTTTTAAAATTCATTGATGTTTTGAATCATTATTTTGAGTTCTTGTCTGGTATTTTATGCCCCTCAGCATATTTGGAGTTGGTTGCAGAAGAATCATAAACATTTGAAGAAGCCATACTGCCTCGCTTTTTAATGTCTTCTGCATTTCTATGGTAGACACGTATATCTGTTGAAATTGATATTTCTGCATTTTTATATGAGAGTGTTTTGGGGAAGCAGCCTTCTCTTGATGCTATCTCCAGGGTCAATGGATTGTTGTAAAGTAGTGAATATATTTCCAAACTGAGCCACTGGTTTTCTCCTAGTCTCTACACATACATTAAGCTTCAGTGTATCTTCCCTGTGCCCCACCTCTCTAAGAAGCTGTTTTCTGGCTGTTTCTGTTATTAGGCCATTGCAAAGCTAGAAAGAGCCGCTTCCTTTTAATTGGCCATCATAATGCCTCTCAAACTATGTATTTCAATTGCTTCTGGAAGTGCTAGGAATGGTTCCTTAACTTGCTCTTCAAACTCTGGTGAGCTATCTCCTTTATATTCAAAGAAGACACCTGCAACTTCTGAAAGGTTACGTGGCCTTTGCTTACCTAGTCTGACACATATTTATGAAAAGTTAAATGCAATGCAGTGACTTTCTAGGCTGGTGAGACCCCCCAGGAGAGCCCACAAGGCAACAGAACCTAAGGGAGGACGGGGAAGACCACATATTAATTTTCAGAATAACTAGACTTGCAGCTGTGATGGACATGGTAAAGAAGCCCGTGCTGACTCATGGGACAATTGCTGGGTACCTGAATCAACAGCTTATCAAACCTAGAATCACCTGGGGCATGACCTCTGGGCATGTCTATGGGGTTTTATTGATTACATTAGTTGAAGATCCACCCACTGCGGCCGACACTGATCCCTAAGCAGGGGATCTTGGGATACCTAAGAGTAGAGAAAGTGAAGGAGCTCTAGTGAGCAGGCATGCTCCCACTTCTGTCTTCTGATTAAACATATAATGTGAGTATCTGCCTCATGCTCCTGCTGCTGTGACTTCCTGCCATGATGCACTGTAACCTGGAATTGTGAGCTAGAAATGATCCTTTCTCCCTAAAGTTGTGTTTAAATATCTTATCACAGTAACAGGAAAAGAAGCTAACACAGCTGCCCTGTGCCAGTGTTTGGGCAAGGAATTTTAAGTACAGTTCCTAACCGCTCAGTAAAGATGAACTGAGAGAGCTGAACAGGTTCTGGGCCACCAAGGGCCTCCAAGAACTATTATAATTCTTATCTTTAGCTAATAGACCAGTGAGGGCCACTGAAGAGTGTTAAGCCAGGAACTGGCATCACTGTAGTGAATTAGCTATGCTGGCTGCTCTCAGTGAAAGTTATGCCCTCAAGTACAAATATCTGAAGGAAGGAAGTCCCTGGAGTTCAAATGATGCGAGGTGCTTGAACCAGAGTGGTGTTATGCTGGCTAGTTTTATGTCAGCTTGACACAGGCTAGAGTGATTTGGGAAGAGGGAACTGCAATTGAGAAAATGTCAGCCCAGAGGTGGCACTGCCAGCAGTGAGCTGAGCCCCCCCACAGCCGTCATCAAGGAAGAAAATACACTGCAGGCCATGAGGAAAGTTCAGTAAGTACAACCACCTTAAAGTAAAGACATCATGAAGGACTAGAAAGGGCCAGCTGGAGGCAGAAAAAATACTTGCAACTCACAGCATCAGGTAGGACTACAGCAAACCTCTGCAGGTAAAAGCACACACTTCCACCAGAGAAAAAGGAAGAAGCCGTGCAATGGCCCTTTGCAGAAGAAAAACAAGCAGGAGCTAAATTAACAAAGCAACCTCAGGCTCCTTAATGAGAGGATGCATTGAAGCTGTGATGGCGTGCAACTGCACACTCATCCAACCGACAAAGTGGAAAGCTGGGTAGCACAGAATGGCTGCAAGGCCGAAAAAGATGTGCTGTCCTGTGTGGTAGCTATGCAGTTCCCGATGACTGTGACTTACTATAAAGACCAGGCAGCCCTCAAGTTTAAAATCCTTCTGCCTCTGACTCCGAAGTCCTTGTGCTACAGGCATGGCTTAGTCACTGTTCTATTGCTGTGAAGAGGCACCATGATAAAGGCAGCATTTATAAGAAAAAGAACTCAATTGGGAGATTTCTAACAGTTTCAAAAGTTTAGTCCATTATCATCATTGTGGGGAGCATGGCGGCACACAGGAAGACTGGTGCTGAAGACTTAGGTAAGAGTTCGACATCCTGATCTGGAGGCAGCAGGAAGAGAGTTTGGGTCTAGTGTGGCTTTTGAAACCTCAAAGCCCACCCCCCAGTGACACACTTCCTCCAACAAGGCCACACCTCCTAGTCCTTCTGATCCATTCAGTGTCACTCCCTGATGATTTAAGTATTCAAATCTATGAACCCATGGGGGCTGTTCTTATTCAAACCACTGCAATATGTCACCAAGCCTGGTATCTGTCCCCCAAAGCTTTCAAGCACTTTAAATGTCTGGCTCAATTTAAGATGTGTGTTAAATGGATACTACATATTCAGTCACAAAAGCTTAGTGTCAATTGGCAGTGGTGATATTAGGTTAGATTTTTGTTAAACAGATTGGTAAAGTCAGTGTCCCTGTGGAAGCAGAATCAAGTGAGACTGAAAGAAGACGGTAAAGCATGTAAGCGTGTTGACTAAGCCCTGTCTCTACAGCAGTGTTCATGGAGAGACTAGGAAGTGACTGTGCTCAGCTTCCTGGTGATAAATCACTCTGGAAAGCATTTGTTGGGATCTCAGAAACTGTACATGTACCTGTTGTCTGCCAGAAGTTCTCCTTTAGTGCACATCCCAGAAAAAAACTCTTGCTCATGTGCATCAGGAGGAGCGTGCAAAGTTACGAACAGCAGAGCTGCTCACCAGAGCCAAAAAACAGAAATAGTACAAATATCTAGAAGGGGGCAAGTGAATGATGATCACACAGTGGAACATTATACAGCAACAAAAATGAACAGACTCCTGGTATCCATAGCTCCATGGATGAATGTTAGAGATTTGGTCTTCAGTGAGAGCAGCAAGTCACAAAAGACTGCCTAAAACATGTGACCATTTGTATGATTCCCGAACACAATACAAATTAAATATTGTTGTCTAGGGACGAGAATGTTTGGAAAGGGGAGGGAGAAATGTCCAGGGAGCGTCGATAGAATTGAGTGTGCTATATTTCTCCTGTATGATGGTGAGGTTCGGAGTGGTTTAATTTTGTGTCCAAGAAAGAAATGTGTTGCAGGTATCTGCTATTTTGAAGAACCAACTGGTCATGAAGGTACTCACAAAAGCCATGTCACTATGGTGATGCCAGGATTCAAGATGCACCAGCTTAGGAATAACACAGAGAGACTGGCAGGGAGAGGAAGGGAGGCTGAGGATGAGGCTGTGGGAGTGAGGAAATCAAGAGTGGGAGAAGGTCAGGAGACATAGGTGTCTCTCCGCAAGCAGCTCTTACATACTGACAAACACCGAGGAGAAAGTGACTTCCAGAGGTCTGGGTGATGAGAAGCTATAATGACCACACACAATTTATCTTTGGAAAATCCATCTGGAGGAACTATAGTATTCTTAGTGGAGAACAGAGATTCAGGTCAAATGTGAAAGAAAAGGGCCAGTTCAAAGAAGGGCTGCTTCTCCTCAAGAAGTTCTGTCAAATCCGAAAATTCTGAGAGACTGAAAGGCTACCAGAGCTGGATGCCCTCAGAGATGATGGGTGGGGCTAATACTAAAGGTGACAGCCTACCAATGAAGACGCTTGCCCAATACCCCAGACATACCTCAGTAATATCAAAGGCTACATTCTAGGTACATGGAACAAAGGTAGCAAGACTGTTCTCATGGGATTGCAATATCCCCACCCCATTCTCTATGGGGATTCACATGAAACATGACTGACTGCTTGCCATATGGAGGTCACTGCTGTGAAGGGAGCATTCTCTGAAGCCTGACATTATCTTTGTAGCTTTCCAAGTCATTCATAAAATTATCTGTAGTTACACACTATGTAGTTTTTCAATACACAGTACTGTGTGAAACGTACTAACCACACAGAAAGACAAAATCAGGCAATAGGAAATGAAAGATCTTCAGGGTTGCTCAAAAAAGAAGATGAAATTTCTAATTGGTGTGCTCAAGAAACTGTATGGCAAGTTCAGAGAACTGAAAGCCATTGAAGAGGTGAAGTCAGCAGTTCTTGAGGTGGAGAGTCAGGAGTTAACATGAGGGTCTTGATGGTTGCACTTAACAGCAAGACAGACTTAAAGTGATTAAAATAAACAGGCCAAAAGAAAATGTTCATACTAAAACAGAGATGACTTGAGCCACAAAATTATGGTCAGAGCTACACAGAGTCTCCATGGAAAGTCTCATGCCCCTGTCCTCTTGGTGTGATGGTGTGGAGACAGCCAGCAACAGGGACAGAATTAGGAGGCAAAAGAAGAATGATCCAAAGCTAAGACATGTGACAGTAGACTCAGGAAGCCCTCTGCACAAGTGGAACCAACCAGAATCTCACAGGTGGGTACACTGTGCTGCACTCCTGAGAACAAGAAAAAATTTTAAAAATAAACCCTTGAGACCGGCAGACAAGGAAAATAAACATAAGTGGAACAAAGGAAGCACTAGCTGCTACCTCTCTGTTGGAATGATGGAGGACAGAAGACAAAGGAATCTACTTCAAACTGCTTAAGGAGAAAATAGCAATATGGAACTTGACAGCCACAAAATAATCAGGCATACACATACAGACATTTTAAGACACATAGAAAGTAAGGAAACTTTTCAACAGTAGGCAGACACTAGGAGGAATGCCAAAGGAAATAATCCAGTCAAGAGAAAATAATTTTAGCTGTAACACTTATGTGAAATACAAAATAAGAAATAAGAGTAGGGTGAACCAGAAAATAGAGCTGTCTCAAAACCCTGAAGGAAACAAAAAAAAAAAAAAAGAAATCAAATAGGAATCAAACAAATACAAATTAAAGCCAACAGCTGATAAACCAAAGATCAATCAAGAAAAATAATTAGGAAAGGAAGTGCAAACTGTTAAAACCAGAATTGAAAAAGGAGCCCTTACTACAGATGTTACAGACGCTAGGTAGAGATTAGAATGTTGGGAGCAACATTGTAGCAGCCCTTCAGAAATCCTTCCAGGAAAGCAATGCCCATCTACAGTTCTGCTAATGGTACCAGTCTAACATTATTAAAATGATACTGAAGCCATAAGAAAGATACTCTTGGGGCTGGGGTGATGTCTCAGTGGTTAAGAATATCTGCTGTTTTTGCAGAGGACCTGGTTATGGTTCCTAGCCTGGACATGGAGACTTACAACCTGCTGTGACTCCAGTTGAAGAGGTTCTACTGCCCTCTTTGGGCCTCCACTTGTACTGCATGTTCTCAGTGCACATAAATTCATGCAAGCTAACACATACACATTAACTAATAAAAGGGTTTTTTGGTGTTTTGTTTGTTTAAATATTATATTATATATCCATGGCAAGCAGCAAATATTCTTAAGCACTAAGCTGTCTCTGTAGCCCCCTTTTCCTCAGTTACCTCTTCCCACTTCTGCTAATCCCCTTCATTCTCCAAAATCATTCCCCCTGATTTTTAATGCCTTAAAAAAATCTAGATTTTACATATGACAAAAAGGCATGACACTTGTGTTTCTAAGTCTGGCTTATTTTATTTAGCATAATAATCCCTAACTCTATCCATTTATTGCAAATAAAATAGCATCCTTTCTTCAATAGCCATAAGTGTATATCTTATATTTTCTTTATCCACTCATTTTTATTGGCTCCAAGACTGAGTAGTGTGATAATAATGGTAATCATATATTTATCTGTATTTTATGCTTGGTTTGATTCTTTGGAACACATACCCAGGAGGAGTAGAACAGGACCACATAGTTCTACTTTGGAGCCTCTTCTTTTTATTTTTCATTTTTTATTGGATATTTTATTTATTTACAATACAGATGTCATCCCCTTTCTCCATTTCCCCTCACCAGAACCTCCTATCCTATAACCCCTCTTTCTTGATGCTTTTATACCATTTTTATTACATGTGTGTATTAAAGTCAGTTCTAGGTTGAGGGTCTAGCAATACAATAGATGCAAATAGTCAAGGAACAAGCAATACAATAAACACAAATAGTCAAAGAAAAAGCAAAGCATTAAACCCTAGTACTTGAACACTCCCATGATCACTGTTTCTAAAGGCTTATCAGGATGACCAAAGTATCTGAGCCTACTTCTCTGTCCTAGTCCAAGGTCATTTTCATATCTGAAGCCTACTTCCTTGTTCTAGCCTAAAATTTAGATTCCTGTTTGAAATTATTTCTTTGTTCTAGCCTAATATTTAGATTCCTGCCTAGGATTACTTCTTTGTTGTAGCCTAAGATTTAGATTCCTACCTGAAATTATTTCTTTGTTCTAGCCTAATGTCAGATTCCTGACTGAAGCCTAATTCCTTGTCCTTGGCCAATGTCATATTCCTGCCAAGCAGCCCATTTCCTTGTCCTTGGCCCATGTCAGATTCTTGCCAAGCAGCCCCAAAGGCTCCCCACTTCTCCCCCTTTTTTATTTCATGAACAAGACTGAGCCTGTCTTAGGTCATTCTGACA
Organism: Grammomys surdaster; assembly: GCF_004785775.1. NCBI lineage: Eukaryota > Metazoa > Chordata > Mammalia > Rodentia > Muridae > Grammomys > Grammomys surdaster. The sequence continues at coordinate 2,197,366 of NW_021620993.1, read as the reverse complement.
AGAATGTCTTCCTTACCCATCATGGAATATGCATTATCAAAAGCAATGCACTTCTGTCTTAGGTTGGTAAGGCTCTGTGCAGAATCTTACCTGTCCTTGGCTTGCCAGCCTGTTAAATTAATAACTCTGGCTGGTGGTCCATTATCAGTTTCAAGTCATGTACTTTGGCTGCCAGCCTGTTGATGTAGTTAGAGACAAGCTTTAACACGATGGGCAGGAATAAAAGTATTCCCAGGACAAGAAGGGCCTGATCAAGCTATATATGCCATTCCTGAGGTTTGACCAAAATGGAAATACTGACCTCAGGCCATGGATAATTTTATTGGCATTATCTGCAGCATCAAAGCTCAACAGAACAGCATTCTTTAAATTCATAATCTCACTATGCAAAGTTAACACACCCAGAGAGGTGTTAGGATTATGCCAAATATCCTACAGGTGTCTTTAAATTTTTTTCTAATTATAATGACAATCATTATAAATTTCAAAAGTAACACTACTCCAATGATATTTGTCATGACATTTGGGATGGCTACTAACTCTTGAACCCTGAACCTCCTTCAGATAATTTGAATAGGTTATAGAGCATCATCCGTTGTTCCAGATACCTATATAAATCCTTTTGTATACTCAATACATTAGTAACATTTTTTTACTAGATGGTTAACAAAAATAGTTGTCTCAACTCTTTGTGTCAATGCTATTGCAGAAGCAGTGGTGCTAGCAATTAATGAAATTAAAGCTGTTATACCAGCAATAATCAAGTCCGCTACCCTCTTGCTTCTGCTTAAAGCCTAACTAACTTCTTCCGGCTCTTTCAAGCTTTTTTCAGAGAATCAAGGTTTTCTAATACTCAGGGCAGTAAGACAAATGCTGGTTGATAGACCCCCGTAACAGACATGCAAGGTTTCATCCAAGACATGCCAACACACTAACACAATTGGAAATTATACAGTCAACGCAACTTACAATAAATACTATAGAAGAGACAATAAAAGCTTTCTTTAAATATAGTCTTTGTACTCATTCTCTGGAGACTTTTTTTTCTTTTTTTCTTTTTTCTTTTTTTAATTGAATGTTTTATTTACATTTCATATGTTATCCCCTTACCCCATCCCCCAACCAGGGAACCCCCTGTCTTTTGGATAATTCTGCTTGTCTTAAGACAGACAGACATGAAGTGGCACCTACCAGTTGGTAAGCATTTTACCTGAGATAAGATACACATCAATGCCGCTCATTTGGACCAAAGTCATTCACATGTCTCTCACAATCTCAAAGAGAACTTTAAAGTTTTCCCACGCACAAAAGAAAAGGGGTAGTTGAGAGATGGCTCACTGGTTTCGAATGCTTGCTGCTCTTCCAGAATACCAACACCCACACCAATGAGCTCACAACCACCTGTAACTCCAGCTCCAGGAGATCTGAGACCCTCTCCTGGCCGCCATAGGTATGGGTACTCATATGATGCTGTGAGTGAGTGCACAGGCCCAGCCACAGACACATGCATACATACATAATTAGAGATAAAGTGAGTGTTTTGTTTTGTTTTGTATTTTAAGAAGAAGGAATGCCGTGCTGGTGCACAGTGCTAACAACCCACCCTGGGAAGCCATTTGCTTTGATGACTTCACTGCTAGAGTATCTTGGTAAGACAAGCCAGAAGGCAAAATCTACAATGTGTTAGGATACTCTGAAAGATCAAAAAGCCAAGCGCTGGAAGGAGAAAGATTCCCAAGTTGATGACAGCATTGACTTCAAGTTTTCCTTGGCTGGGGCTGACTCTGTCTGAAAATGACCCCAGCTTCCCTTCACTGGTAGTTGAGGTAGCTGATTCTCCTCTGCTGTTGCAAACTTTCCCTCATTACCATGGTAACTAGTGCACCCTGTGAGATGAGGGGTCCCAAGATCCCTGTGAGGAGCAGTTTCTCCATCTCTACCTTCCAGGGCTCAAAGCCTCAATTCTAAGCACCCATGTCACGCTCAGCATCTTGTTCTTTCCAGTTCTCAGAGGAACATGGCAGATTCAGGGCTAGCTGACACCAACTCATCCCCCCTAACCCCATTCCTTTTCCTCTCATGCATTTAAACCTTTCTTCAACCTAGAGATCAACCCTGCCTCCATCCTCATGCAATTCACTCTTTAGGGAAGAGCCACTCTCTTCTGCTTACCCCTAAAGCAAGAATCCTGTCTTACCCAGCAATAGGGGTGGCGAGGGATGGGTGGGGGAGCCCTGTGCCTCTTTCAGCAGAGGGAAAATTGATATCTGTAGTCACTGCATGCAAACAATGTTTTCACACTACAGACTGCCTGGTGTGCACGCCTCAGTTTTTGCTGTGTGGGGCTGTCTCCTGGGCTCCCTGTATACTGTGATTGGGAACTGCCAGGCTGCTTGCAGCATGCCAACCATTCTGCACACTCAATTCCCTGCCTGTTTGTTCCGAGGTAGAAACCTGAGAACAGAAGCAGGAAGCCCATCCCACTCTAAAGTCCACACAAATGTCACTTATATTAAAACTGTGATGTCTGTGTTCACTCCTCGGTAGCTTCAGAACCCAGAGGGACACGAAAAAGTGACCTCCCAGTAAGGGACCACCTTCAGCCTACATTCAGACATGACTTCCCAATGCTCTTCAGTGACTCTATCCTAGACCTGGCAAAGGGGAAATAAAAGCAAGCAATTGCCACTCTTCAAAAGAGGTCCCAGGCTCATTTAGAAAGTAGCCTGTGCTGCTCTTCGGATGCTAAATGCTGCCCAAAGGCTCGTGATTCCCAGCATTGTGAGGAGACTATCAAGATAGGTGTCACTAAGTGTGTGTGTGTGGGGGGGGTCTTCCAGCTACTGGGGCCTTGCCCTCAGGGACAGTTCTACCTTGGTTCTGCTGTTTGCTTTTGCGTCATAGCTTAAGGTTTTCCTCTGTCACGTGATCCACGTGCTCCACTTCACTGCACGTCTAAAACAGTGGGGCTGATCGAACAAGGGCAGAAACTTGCAGGTCTGTGAGCCAAAATAAACTTTCTCTTATAAACCTGTTGCCTCAGATACATTGCTATCTAGTGGAGAGTTGACTAACGTGGGATTTAACAATTGCATGAGGTAAGTTACAGAGTCCCAACCCACTGTGTCCCTCCCTGGTAACAGCTGGAGAGGGTGGTGTATGTTCGGTCCTGGTTATCGGTGTCATCATCGTTTGAACACTATTTGGATTCACTGCAGCAGCCGCTTGGCCTCCTTCTGTTGGTATTCTGGTATTCCTTGGATTATTTTTCCATTTAGACATACCAGAGTGCCTCAAGTAGAGGTGACTCTACCCAGTGTCCAAGCAAGGCCTGAACAATCTGGGCTGCCTGACTAGCACATCAGATCTCCCTGCTTACAGAATGGTTCATATCTTAATAGAAACCAATCACCGGTGACCCTGCAGTCATATGTGGAATACGAGCCTCTCCTCCACTTAGAGTCTTAGGACTGGTGGGTTCCATGAGAAGAAAGTCTGTCCTAGCATTAAGCCTACAGAGGAAAACAGAAGGAAGGTTCCAGAGACTACTGAAGAAGCAGAACTAACTTATGGCTGAAGAGACTGACACTTATGTGCCCACAGGTCATTAAAATCTCAGTTCTACCCCAGCTCTTCTTTTAGGCTTTGGGACACTGGAATTCTCATGAAGTTCCCATCTCAACAGAGCTCTAAGCTGTCACCAGCCTAACCTTCAGTTTCCTCCTTACTGGACTTGCAATGCTGTAGAAGACCCATAGCACTGTGATTTGGAAGCAAAATATCTCCAGAGGCCCATCTGTCAAAGACTTGGTTACCTACCAACCTATGCCACCAAGAGCAGGCGAAAACTTTTGGAGATGAAACTGATAAAGGTGCATCCACACCGGTTGCTACTCTCTGCTATAAAATCCCTGTGCCTCTCTGACCAGCCCTCACTGTTCATTTAAACGAATGGTTTATGTTGACTTATCCCAATAGGCAGCTTCACCTTCAAGACTGATATTACCAATCAGCAGTGCTGAGGCTTAAATGTGAAACGTCCCCCGTAGGCTTGTGTTCTTGAGTACTTGGTCCTCAGCTGGTGTCACCATTTGGCAAAGTTATAGAGCCTTTTAGAGGTGGAGCTCGCTGGAGGAAGTGGGTCATGACAGGGTGGGCTTTACAATGTATATAAACAAACAAACAAACCCCAGTTCCTGTTCCCTCTCTGCCTCCTAAGGGTCATGACATGGTAGGCTTTACAATTTATATAAACAAACAATCCCTACTTCCTGTTTCCTCTCTGCCGATACAATGTAACCAGCAGCCTCCTGATCCAGCTTTTCTTCCCATGACAGACTGTGTCCCATCAAACTGTGAGCCAGAATAAGCCCTTCCTCTTTTAAGTTACTTGTCAGCTATTGTAGCACACAGATAAGCAGCAATATAACTAGCTGCAAGATTCCCTAAGAAGTATCCTCTTGATATCCAGCTGGCTTCCCCAGTACATCTATTCACTTTCCTTAATCTGTCCTGAGTTCACTGGCCTTTCTCTACCAATGTAGAGATTTGGTGACATCCTTTGAAGGCATGCTGGGACTCTAGCTTCCTCCAGTGTTCTATCTCCCGGCTGCCACTTCTCTGGACACATGTCTTTTGCCATGTCCATAATGATGTCCCACCACAGACTAAAACCAACAGAGCCAAGTGATGAGGGCCCAAACCCTCAGAAACTGTGAACAAAACCAGACCTGTTCTTAGAAGTTGTTCAGCTCAAGTATTCTGTCACAGTGACAGAAAACCAACATGGATGATAACTAAGAAAATAATGACGTTAATAGTACAGTAGGTGGTGATGATTGACAGAAAAAAATATAGTAAGGGATGGGCAGAGAGTGCCATTATGAAGAGAGAAGTCAATGAAGCCCTCATGGAGATCTGGAGGATGTGGGGAAGGGAAACATGGACCAAGGCCAAAGTTGTCTGGGAAAGAGAGGAGTGAGAGCCCAAAGGGCAGGTCTGAGTGGGCATGTACAGGACTTCGCTTTCATCTCAATCTTCGTGTGACTTGCCTCTAGGACCAGAGAGAGCAAGACAGAGAACTGAACAGAGACCTGATGCGGCCTGGCACTCCGAGAGCAGGGTGGCCTGGCTGCTGTACCCAGATGACACTGAGAAGAGAGCTGCCAGAAGGAGGGCAGCGTGGAGCCCATGCTGATGATCTATGTGCTGGCCAGGACCAGGACGAGGGCTTAAAGCAGATATGGAAGGGACCATGTGGCCCAAGCCAGTTAGTTCCAGCAAAAGCACTTCCTATTGGTTTTATATCATCTGCTCAAGGAGGCTCAGGTGGGGAAAGCACCGTCTCCCACCTTACCTCAGATGCCGTTACAGTAAACACACCACTGTTTCATGTGCTACTGTCAATACTTTGGCCTAGCCATTCTTGCTGGGACATGAACATGCTCTTCTGAGCTTCTTGCTGAAGGTGTTAGCATGACAGCTGTGATCAGAACACAGGTGGACTCATGCCTCCCGCCCCCATCACCGAGAATGGAAAACAGTTACACACTGGCAAACTTCCTGCGGTGGTTTGTCCATTCGGAGTCCTTAATACCAGATGTGTTCAGGAGCTAGTGCCTCAGCCACTTGGGGGAGCATGCATGTTCACTGACCTCCATTATCCCCTCCCTAAAACTCTTCAGTACCTCCAGAATTCCTGAAAGATCAACTCCACACACCCAAATGGGCCTGGGCCATTTGAGGCTGGCCTGGCATTCAGAGGCTTTTTATGGTATCTTACGTATCCACCTTCCTCGGTGCACAAAAGGCTCTGCCAGATCCCCAAATGAACCATGCTTTATCTTTACCAACTGCCTTTGAACAGTCTGTTCCCATCTTTAGAAATATCTTTCCCAGGAAAGTCTTGTTGCCACTTCTGCAGGACTCAAGTGTAGAAAGAGTTTACACTCCAGGATTAGGAACCCTCTACCATGCTTCCAGTCCTGGTGCCCAGCATGGTGTAAGTGTGGGAAAGATTATATGTAAATGTATATGAAATACATGAACTGGCAGACTGTACTCCACATGTGCCCAGGAAATACACAGAAATGGCTGTAAGTCACATTTGTTCATGCTCCGCTGGACTGGAGGGTCCCAGCCTTGTATTTCAACCTGCACCAGAACAGACGGCTCACTCAGGTTCAACAGAATCTGGATGGGGAATCAAGACAGGAAAACCAAAACACCGACTACAGCAAATATTTTAGAGCAAATAAGGCACAAATGGGATCCTTGCCACAGAGGCGGCAAGTCCCTTCCATGAGTCAAGCATGAAAGAAAAGGGTGCTTTTGCTGCAAAAATAAAATACATAGACGTTACATGTGGGGGCGGTCTTACTGACCATATCTGATATTTTTGTAAGGCGAGAGTAATAAATGGCAACATCAAATGAGAATAATTATAAAAATAAAAAAAATAGTTACAGGCTAAGGGTAACTTATCTTTACATGCAATGAGAAACTCTGATTTTATTTAGAGAGCTGCTTTCTTTAGAAGTCTATAATCGGCCACACAAATTAAGTATTCATACACAATATTTGGGGCTTTTGATTAAGGTGAGTTTACATTTCTCTGGGGCAGAGAGTAAGCTGGATCTGGTTTTAGAGTGCTAACTGTGGGTAAATGCTAGTGTTCCGTGTAGAGGCGTGTTTCTAGGGAGAGAACGAATGTTAGGATCACGTTAGACTCTGTTGATGAAAGACTGATGTACACATGTGAAACTCCACCTACTGAATGATTTTTAAAAGACAGAGATGTTAAGGAAACTATCAGTGTGACCTTGACCCCGGCTATACCCTAAGTGGGGCAAAGCTACTCCCTCTGACACATACAGGGCTTCCACTGTCTCTGGCTTCTATAGCTCACTCCAATCTGAAGACCACGATTGGGGCTGTCAAACAACCTGTGGCCATACTGAACCCTACCTGCCTATCACCAAGGATATTCATTCAGACCCACCAGACATGGCTTCCTGCAAGGAAGGACCACCTGGCTGGCTCAGCCGTGTCTTTGCCTGAGTGGGGTCTCATTTTGAGAGAGTCAGCCTTGATGGTTCTAAAAAACATGCATGATCTGAGTGGCCAAACCTGCACCCTGTGATGAGCTCAGGGTGTAGTCTATGACTGGCTCTCTCTCTCTCTCTCTCTCTCTCTCTCTCTCTCTGTCTCTCTCTCTCTCTCTCTCTCTTTCTGTGTGTGTGTGTGTGTGTATGCAACTATTTATCTCTGTGTGTATGTGTCTGTCTCTGTCTCTGTGTGTGTCTGTTTCTGTCTCTCTCTGCTTCTCTGTATGTGTGTCTCTTTCTCTGTGTATGCCTCTCTCTCTCTCTCTCTCTCTCTCTCTCTCTCACACACACACACACACACACACACACACACACACATACACAAAACAGCTACAAGAAAAGTACCTGTTCCATTGGGATCTGTGAGGACTAAATGCAGCACAGTGGCCGGCATGAAAGAAAGCTCAGGATGTCTGGACTCTAATTTGGGGCCCAGTGGAGAGAGAAGCCAGTGTGTATTATCACACAGTAGGTTATTAACCAGCACAGGTGTCTGTAAAAGATACTTTCCACATGTGACTAATGATTAAGCTCCCAACCTGATTAGCAACCTTCACAGACATGGAGAAATGAGGATTCAGAGGAGTTGAGTCCCAAGACACACAATAATGAAAGTAAATGCTACGAAGAAAACTTCTTACGCTTTTGCTCAGCCAAATACCCAAATACCAAATTCTGCCACCATTAGCTGCAAGGACTCTCCAGACCTGGCATCTATACAAGGTGAATAGCCTACAACACTCCCCACCAGGAAGCTAGCCTCAAGCAGGGCTCCTTCCTCAGAGCCACTGATTTAGCTACAAAAAGTTTCCTTATGCTGCCCTGAGACCAAATAGAATAGAACTTTCTCTCTCTCTCTCTCTCTCTCTCTCTCTCTCTCTCTCTCTCTCTCTCTCTCTCTCACACACACACACACACACGCACACACACACACACACACACGCACGTTGTGCACTTTCACCCAGTAGGCCACTTCTGTTAAGTTCAAGCTCTGAATGCCACCTTGGAGTCCCAGGATGCTGAGCAGGAGAAACGCCCCCTACTATACTGTGAAGCAAGGTCTTCCCTGTGACGCCCCCTCCCCCAAGTGATACCTTGAGTCCCCTTTTTCCTCTCCTCTCCTAGTCTTCTGTCCCAACTCTAGGTTCAGCATGATCTGAGCTTCCAAAGACCACGAGAGCCTAAAAAGTGGCCAGGTAGGAGCTCTATGCCTAGCACTGGGCCGGTGCGCAGCCAGTGCGGGGTGACAAGGCGGTGCTGAGACCCAGGTGTCCATCCTTGTGCTACACTCCGCAGGCGTTCAGAGAAGGCTAGCAGAAGGAAGGGATGCCCTGGGGACATGGGGAGTGGCGGCTCGGGTTGGGGAGGCTCTTACCTTCTTCGTTCTCATCAAACACTGGGGGCTTGTGGGAGTGGTTCCCGCCCATATTCCGCCGCTACTGCCGCTACTACATGCCCGGCCTCTCCTTTCGGGATGTTAGATGCAGGATTCTCACAGCGATAAGGGATCCAGGATGCTCTTGGGATGCAGCGTGCGGGATGAGAGCCCAGGGATGCAGGATGCAAGCTGCGGTGAGAGCAGCCAGCGAGGGTTGTAGGGTGTGTGGAGGGGGTCGATTGCAGCGCAGGGATGGGGACCGTGTGGCCACCCCTCCTCCAGGGTGTCCCCCAGCTGCGATCACCGCACCCCCTGAGCCCTCACCCGGTTCTCTCCATGACGCACAATACACGGATGGAAACCCGGGGAGTCCCTGAGCCCAGACCACCGTGCAGCTCTGCTCACAACGGTGGTGAGGAAAAAGGAGGAAGAGGCGAGAAAGGAGGGTGGGAGGGCGTGCAGCAGGAGGAGGGGGCGTGGACCCGGATCTCAGCCAAGAGTTAGAAGCCACCGCCCCCACTTCACAGTCGGGTAGGCGGGGACTCCGAGGGAAGGGGCCTCCCTGGAGCTGCTGGGTCCCCGGGACTCCCCACCGGCAGCGTTTGACAGTTCCTATTGACTCAGAACTGTGCTCACACACTGGCTCGGCCACAGGCTTCTTTGTTTTCCGGAATGTTTTATGAGTGGAAGGGGAGCCCAGACCAGCGAGATCGAATGTGACCTCTCATTGTACATTGAGAAACTGAGGCCTACGAGGCTGTCGTTTACTTAAAAAAAAAAATGTACATTTTTGAAAATTGCCTGTCTGGGTCCTCGGGATTGCCCTACACTATGAAACTTAGGCGGCTGATTTAGAGAAAGGGTTTTCATCTTGGGTCTAGGCTTCTACCATAGCTGGGGCGTGCCTGGGGCGGGGGTGGGGTGTCTCTCCAAAGACCAGGATGCCTAAGGACCCTAGGCTTGCAAGGGCCAGAGTGGGAGGCAAGAACTCCCCAGGAGACTGACATTATCTGGCAGCGCGGGCTGCTGGCCCAGACTTCCCAGGGACTGGGCATCTCTGGCCACATCCTGCCACCTGCTGGGCGCTGGGAGCCTCTGTGAGAACTAGGTGGTGGAAAGCAAAGGTTCCTTTTTGAGTCTTCCTAACCTTCTGCCCTCCACCCCACCGTGTCCTTTTTAACCAACATAATTTTTTCAGAAGCCACTGAAGGAGGGGAAAAAAGGAGTCGATTCCATCCTCACCTGACTGACTTAACTGCTTCTCATCCAATTGGTCTCGCCTAGAAAACTACGCACACCTAGTGTTTGTGTGCCAGTCCCAGAGTTTTCCTCTGTGGTGTGGGGTGATCCCCAGGTTGCTGTAAGGCTGTCTGATAATATGTATAAAAGAAGCAAGAGTGCCTGATGGGAGTTTAGTAAAGACAAGCACACTTGTTCTTCCTTGGGCCAATGAGCTTCAGTGGTGTGGCCAAGCTACACCAGACCCAGCAGGCCGAATGCAGAACACAGGCAACACCTCGGAAATCAGAAGGAGAAATTCAGACAGTGACAAATGTTTGCCCCCTTGAACTTGAATAGATCATATAACCTCTTCTGGACTCGGCTCTTCCATTTGTGCAATGGAGCTAATGGCACATCTACCTTCTGGGGCTCATGATGGGGAATAAGGGCTTGATACTGATCTCTGAAACCCAGTAAGCATGGCATAGGTGTGTGCTGTTGCCTTGGACCCTGAGTTGTTGTGTGGGCAGCTGATGCCTCGTAGCTCTTCCTCCCCTCCCTGACCTACTACGGATGTGAGGTGACTGTCAGTTAGGAAAGAGACCTAAAGAAATGACCCTTGTGTCTTTTCATTTCCACCTCTCACCAAAGGAGAGCTAGCCCTTGGCAACCTCCTCCAAGGATGAAGAGCCCAAGGTGCCTACCTAAACCCCATGTGTGCTCAGAAGCAGAGCTACATGCTCAGGCAAGAATGGGCTGAGCTCTTAGAGGCTGTGATTGAAGGTGTGTGTTTGGAAACATTGTCATAGAATACCTGACCGATGTGCACATGAAAGTAATAGCTGGGCCAACCAAGACTATCTCTGTGATTTTGCCGTTAGAATCCCGAGATCTTTGGGCAAAGCAGAGCCATTTGTCTGCCCCTCCCCGAAAGGCCATAGAGGCAGAGAGTCCCTAATGGCTTTGAACATCTGTTCCCTCTCCTCTCAGCATTGTCCAGACAATGTTTTCAAAATACTTATAATGGATCAAGAACTAGAAACACAGTTGACTAAGACAAGGTATGATTTCATACAGGAAATGTGGGAGGCTTTGATGATGACAGGAAGTGAACCTGGGCCTGTGAGGGTCAAGGGGAGACATCAACACACACATGGCATCCATGAGGGCTTCCTGGGAGAGAGGTGCCTGGAAGAGCAAAGAAAATCATCAGATGGGGGTAGGGAGTAGGGAGTTGCCACAGTCAAGAGAGATCGGTTTCTTCTAGAGTAGTCAATAAGAATGGCACTGCATGCCAAACTCTGCCAAATCCTGGCGGGATGCTCAACTCAGCAAACACTTTCCTCTTTCTCTTCCCCCTCCTCTTCCTCCTTCTCCCACTTCTAGCACAGTGTGCTAGACTCTAGGTCTTAGTTGATTCTCATGAGCTTCCTCCCCACCCCCCGAAAGCCCCATGGTGGCCCTGCAGGCATGTACCCTCATCATCCAGATGGAGGAAAAATATAGCACAAGAAGGCTAAGCTGATATCAAAGGCTAAGGGGAAAAAAGATTCAAATTCCAAAATCAAACATGCATATCAGATTTGCTGAAAGGACATGATGGTGACTCAGGATGGAATAGTGGCTATATTGAGAGTTATAAATAAATTCAGCTTTTAGATTTTCCCTTCTAAGTGTTTTTCTTATATTAACAATTAGTAAAGACAATGGTACTTTCACTTTGAGAAGTCCTTCAAACATTGCCCCTGATTTCATGAGACGTGTGTCACGGTTTCTGTTTACTCCTGTAGTTACTGTAGGACACGAAGGCGGTAGGACAATTGTCCCCATTTTTTCAGATGAAGAAAAGGAGGCTCTTGGGGTTGAATGGCTGCCCCTTAATGCCATTAAAATCATTAAAATGTCTCTGCAAACGTAAGAGCTTGAAAGAACAGAAATCTCAGCACTTAGAAGGCAGAGGCAGGCGGATCTCTGAGTTAAAGGCCAGCCTGATCTTCAGAGCAAGTTCTAGGACAGCCAAAGGCCACACAGAGAAACCCTGTCTTAAAGAAAAAAAGAAGAGGAGGAAGTGGAGGAAGAGGAGGAGCAGAGGAGCAAGAGGAGCAGGAGGAGCAGGAAGAGGAGCAGCAGGAGGAGCAGGAAGAGGAGGAGCAGGAGTAGGAGGAGCAGGAAGAAGAACAGGAGGAGGAGCAGGAGGAGCAGGAAGAAGAACAGGAGGAGGAGCAGGAGGAGGAGCAGGAGAAACAATAGTTTATTTTTGCTTCTTAGGAGACCAGAAGTCCAAAGCCAAGGTACCCACCTCACTAGTCCTTCTAAGGAACCTGTGAGAGAATCTTTGCTGTGCAACTTCTGGCATGTTCTAGCTTCTGGCTCTGGGTATTCCTTCTCTTGGGGCTACAAGGCCTCATTCTCTGATGCCTATGTTACCTACCCTGCTCCTAGCTGCCTCCCATGTGGACTTCTCTTCAGTTTTACTGGAATGGGGCTTCCCCCATGACACAAAAGGCTCCTTTCCAACCCAGAAGTCTCCAGGAATGGAAGGGGAGTGAACTGGTGAGGGGCACCAACCTCTGTCACCTCTGGTCTTAAGGAGAGCTGACAGTAGTGTCTTCCAGAAACCTCAGCCACAAGTTTTCATGGTGGAAAGCATTGGTCATGATACTAGCAACATCTATGTGAATCATTCTGAAGAAAGACCCTTCCTTTTCTACGACCTACATGTGCTGGGTGACATCAGTCTCCCAGAAGAGAAAGTCTGAGCTTGACTCCAGCTGTGCTCCAGATGAAGCTGGTCCCCAGTCTGCCATGCTTTCCTCACAGCTGATATGGTTTTGTGGGGAGTAACTCTATGCAAAACATAAACTATTTCATAAAATAGAACCCATCACTCTCCCTGACCCAAGCCTGCTGGATTTTATAAATTGCAGGGCAGGGCAGGCATGGGGAGCTCTGGGAAGATCTTGTTTGGGAATCCCTTTGTAAATTAGAGGGGAAACTAGGAGCGTGCTTTTCTATTACTCTCCAGCTTCAGAGACAGATGCCGAGTAAGACTGTGTCCTTTTGTGTCTTACATTTGCAAACTGCAGTCTCGTGAGGACTTGTTCTATTGCTGAGAACATGAACCCAGGTCCACTGGCTACTCCTGCATTTGGGGCTCTCCATGCCTGGGACTTAATGTTTGATTTTCTGTAACTTGATCTCACCATGGAAGCTAATGTTGTTCCCTGGAGCAGGGTGTCTTCTGTGCCAAACCATTATTATTTTTTAAGAGTCCCCCAGATCAGATCTTGTCACCGTTTATGTTAAGCCTATTTTATTTAAAACTTAAGTCTGGTTCGCCTAGAGTAAATACTGTCTGCTGGCGTTACAGCTTGAGTCATTCTGCTTGGCAGCATTGTGCCTTACAAAGAGAGAAAATGATAAGGCTGTTTGTGGCTCACCGAGATAAGGCAGGGCTTGCACGTGTGGCCCTGTGATTGAGACTCATCTCCCTTGCACGGGCAGTTATCCTTGGTGATTAAAAATTCAGCATTTCAAAGCACAATTTTACTGCGTATCCTGGTGTGTGTTGTATGTGTGTTCAGTCAACAGAGGGTTTATAAATTGCTCCCACTGTGGGTGTCTGCATTTCTTGGCATTGCGAGACTCCCCTGGAGTTATTTTCATAGTTTGGAACTTATAACCCTGCAAGATCTGAACTGCTCATTCTTACATTAAAACAATTTACAGCGTAGTGCCACAGTGCCCTCGAGTTATGTGTTTGTGGATGACTACAGCTGCAATGTGAACCAGGCTGGGCAGGAAGAGTTTCCCAACTGCCAAAGGCAACATCCATCGAAGTGTGTTTTGCTTATATCCTTTCCTGGCTTATAAGGATTCTTAGAGGCTTAAAGGAATGTCGTGAACACAGGGAAATGTGTGCAGACATGTTTGTGAGTGTGCACATGTACACAGCTAAGTCCCCTAGGTCAATTCTCTATTTAAAAAATAGGGGAACATTTACTTGATGTTTAGCCTTGAGAAATGATCCCCCAAAGCATGTTGATGATCTATCTCATCATGACCTCGATAACAAAATCTCAATACTGCTCCCTGCCCCGTCTCTCTATCCTCTTGACTCCTCCCCAGCTCCTCTTCAGAAGGGCCTACCGCTGAAGTGCTATCATTTGACTAAGAAACTTCTCCTAAAAGAGATGTAGTTGACATAGCCCCTCCCTGAGCATCTTATCTTGTAACCACAGAATCCGAGTCACTAGTGAGAGGAGGAGCTGGCATTTGTCCTGGATTCTCTGGGATTCTCTGGGAGACCTGTCAGGACAGTGAGAACATAGTCCTTGGTGAGTTTCTGCTTCTTACCTGATAGACTCCCTAGAAACTGTCACCAGCTGTTGACTTCCCCAGTCAGCCACTTACACCTGTCAAAATTACTTGTTCCCCTTTCAAGCTCCCACTGAAGAAGGGAGTGCAAATGTCTGAAGCTTCCTGGGCTACAGACTCATCATTCTCCTGTCAATCCCTGTTGTATCACTTTTCTCCTTGAGGAGACACCTTATGGAAACAACTTATGGGAGGAAGGGTTTAATTGGCTTCATGGTTTGAGAGGGTACTACTATCCATCATGGTGGGGAAGGCAGAGTTGCACATGGGACTTTTGGGTCTCTATAAACCAAAACCCAGAGAGCTCAAGCCAGAAGCAGAGCCCTAGAAGACCAGAACTTTACCCGCTAGGGCCCTCCCTATACCTGCCATGTAGGCCCCCATATCCCAAAGATTTCACAACCTCCAAAACATCATCACAGGCTGGGGACCAAGTGTCCAAATGCATGAACCTGTGGAGGTCTTTTCTTATTACATTCATAACTTCAGACTGGAAAGATGGCTCTATCATCAGAAAACTTTCTTCACAAGGACAAGAGCCCATTGCATCGCCAAAACCCTACAAAAAGCCACGTGTATTGGTGGGAATCCCAGCAATCGTGAGATGGGAGGAGGAGACAGGTAGATTCCAGAAGCTTGACGACCAGGCCAGCTCATCTCTGGAGTTCCAAACTAGTGAGAAACCCTGTCTAAGATAAGAGATGGACAGAACCTAAAGACTGACATCCAAGATTGTCCTCACTCATACAATAACTCCACACCCACACCATACGCACACACATCTACACCCATGCACGTGAATTCACAGAGATGCAGCAAAACTGCAGCATCGGGTCCAGACACATCTGTAATTGCTCATGCCTATTGTCCTGTCTGTCTACTCTCCATTTATTAGGTTGACACTCTTCTTCAGCATCGGCACATTACCTCAGTGTGTTGATGGTGAGCTTCGGAGACAATTATCCAATGGAGAGCTCACCAAGGGCTAAACAGCCATGAATGTAGGCTGACATGGTGGCTGGCCTAGTTTGTTCTCTGTTGCTATGATAAACGCCATGGCCAAAAGCAACTGATAAGGAAAGGGGTTTATTTCAGCTTACATCATAAAGGGAAGTCAGGGTAAGAACTCAAGGCAGGAACCTGGAGGCTAGAACTCAGTCAGAGACTATGGAGGTGCACTGATTACTGGTTTGCTTTCTATAGTTTTGTCAGTTTTTTCTCTTATACAACCCAGGACCACCTGCCACAGCGGGGTGGGCCCTTCTACCTCAGTCATTAAGAAAACGTCCCACAGTTTTGCCTACATACCAATTTGATGGAGAGTTTCTTTGTTTTGTTTTGCTTTGCTTTGTGTTTTGTTTTTGTGTTTGTTGTTTGTTTGTTGTTTGTTTGTTTGTTTGTGAGACAGGGTTTCTCTGTATAGCTCTGGCTGTCCTAGAACTTGCGCTGTAGACCAGGTTGTCCTCAAACTCGGAGATCTGCCTGCCTCTGCCTCCTGAATGCTGGGATCAAAGGTGTGCACCATCACTATGCAACTGGAGGCATTTTAAATTTTTATTTATTTATTCACTTTACCTCCCGATCGCAGTCCCTGTTCCCTCCTCTCCTCTCAGTCCCAAGCTTTTCCCCCATTCCCCCTCCCCTTGTCCCCAAGGAGGCCTTTTCTTAATTGAGCTTTCCTCTTCCCAGACGATCCTTGCTTATGTCAAGTTAACAAAATCCAACCATCACACTAGCATTAGAAATATTATACCTGCCGCCAAACCTGAAGACCTAAGTCGGGTTCCTGGGACTCTTATGGTGGATGGAGCGAACTGGCTCATGCGTGTTGCCACAGTCTAGTCGTCCTCAACAGGATGTTCCTCCACACGAGAGAGTGGGCAAGGCCAAATGAATAAATGTGGAGGTGGAGGTATGTTATTGCTCCCTACTGAATAGAGTCCTGCCCACCAGAGAGGTCTTATCCCTACCCATTACAACCAAGAGGGCATCTGCTGCCAACTGCAACTCTGCCTAGCAGCCACATTGCACACCTTCTGGACACCAGGAACGGTTCTGAGTGCTGGGTGTTCACTAGGGAACTGACCAGGTGTGGTCCCTGTACTAAACACACTCAACAGATTTCAGGTTACTCCAGCACCCTTGATTATATTTCTTCATGCCAGCCTTTGAGATAGCAATGGCCTTTATTATAAGATCCATACTGTGTGTGTGTGTATGTGTGTGTGTGTGTGTGTGTGACAGAGACAGAGAGACAGAGAGTGTGTGTACGTGTGATATGTGTGTGAGTGTGATGTGGCGTGTGAGTGAGAGAGAGAGAGTGGTGTGTATGAGTGTGTGTGAGTGTGAATGTGGTATGCATGAGAGTGTGTTTGTGAGAGTGTGTGTGAGAGAGAGTATGTGTGTGTGTGGTGTATGTGTGAGTGTGTGAGTGTGTGTGTATAAGTGAGTGTGTGT
>NW_021620993.1:2108502-2180817 GCF_004785775.1 Grammomys surdaster | reverse complement strand
GGTGTATGTGTGAGTGTGTGAGTGTGTGTGTATAAGTGAGTGTGTGTGAGTGTGAATGTGCTATGTATTAGAGTGTGTGTGAGTGTGTGTGAGAGAGAAGGAGTATGTATATGTATGTGGTGTATGTGTAAGTATGTGTGAGTGTGTGTGTGTGTGAGTGTGTGTGTGTGTGTGTGTGTGTGTGTGTGTGTGAGTGCGTGTGTTGCAATGTGCATAGGTTGGAGAACAAGCCTGGGTGCTGTTGCTCCTCAGTGCCATCTCCCTTGGGTTTTTACATTTACTGTATTTTCTTGTGCGTGAGAAGTACCTTACCTACCATAGTATATGTGTGGAGATCAGAGGACAATCTGTGGGACTCATTCCTCTTTTTCCACCATGTGAGGTTCTAGGGATGGAATTCAGGTCACCAGGAGTGGAGAGAAGTGCCTTTATCTGCTGAGCCACCTGACTACACCTACCTAGTTTGGTTTGGGGGGAGGTTGTTTGTTTCTTTGCTTTTGAGACAGGGTCTCTTGCTGGCCTGGGGTTTTCTAATTATACTAAGCTGGATGACCAGCATGCCTGGCTTGAGGGATCCACCTGTCTGCACCTCCCAAGTACTGGGGCTGCACAATGTGTGCCATCAGTGACTGGCTTTTTCTTTTTTTCACACGGGTTTGGGGATTGAACATGGGTCTTCGTGCTTTTCCAGCAAGCACTTTGTCCACTGAGCCATCAGCCCAGCCCAGGTCTTATATCTACTATGCAGCTCAATTCACAAAACACCTTTGTAACACTCGTGCTAAAGTACCCAGGGCCTGGGGGACGCCACACACTTGAGTCTCCACAGTGAAGGAGAATACTTTGGGAACTTGCACACTGTGAGAAGTTTGGGCTTTGTGTCCATACCACCTCAGCCTCTTGCCAGGAGTCAGAAGCAGCCAAATAATGCTGAGCTGACCTACCAACTCTTCTGATTCAGTGTTGTGGTGTAGTCTTGGGATTTTATACCCATCAGGGCGATTGTGAAGAGAAAGTGCTGGAATCAGAAGTCTTCTGCACAACGATCTTTTGACCCTTCCTGACTCCTTTACTTATGCCACAGCAAACCGCACCCCCTAAAACTATGCCTTCCTCTGAAGGAAGAAAGGAACCATTCAAATAAGATGTTTATAAAACCTGGAGGTTGCACTTAGCACAGCTCACCGTGCCAGCAACCTGGAGGGGTTGTGCCAGCTTCTGCAGTGGTCTCTGCCCTGGCTTCTCGTCAAAGATTTAAATTTTTCTCTCTGTTTCCTGCCCTGGGTGTGTGCTGGCTATGGGGCTTCCTGGAAGGCCAGAGGCCAAAACACTCAAAGTGCTTCCCAAGGGAGGGAGCCTGGCTTCTCAAATGAGGCAGCCTGAGGGGGCAGCAGGAGAAGGGGCTACAGGGCTCTGGGCCAGCAGGGAAGGCTAGTGGACTTGCCCCAGCTGCAGCTGCAGACCCCATGGGGCCCATCAGGAGGGGAAACAACAAAAGGCACCATTCATTCATTCATTCATTCCTCCTGCTGGGTACTGTGTCCTGGGCTAGCATGCCAAGGCCCTGACTCTGAACTCTTCAGGGTCTGGTGTGTATGCTTGTGTTTGGTGGTTGGAACTGAGTTTATGAGGCTAGCATTACAAAAATATAACAGAAAACCCCAGTGCTTACCCTATACTAGGCACTGATTGGAGGATTTGGGTACATGCATATAAGGAGCAGGCCCTTAAACAGGACCGACTCCATTTTGTAATAGGAAACTTGCAGAGACTAGTCTGGTACTTGTAAAGGCAAGTCTGGAAATGAAGCTGTGCTGCGACAACCAGACATGAGTGGTTATCTGCCGTGCACGTTAGGAGTAACGCCAAATCCAACGTAAAAGAGGAGCCCGTCTGGAGCACTTCATCACACTTGTAGCCATGACTGGCCAATGTGATCCTCCGGACAAAGCCTCCTCAGCACCCAGTCATCAAAGAGTTAACTGAGAGACCAATGCCTCCAGCTTCTTCACTGTCGAGCACCCTGCGAGGTCAAATTAGCAATTCAACTATCTGGAAGCCACAGCCTGACCCCACCTTCCTGGACTCAGGACCTGTAACCCAAAACCAACATAAGAACTCAGGTCGTGTAATCCATGAATGAATGATGTGTTTATTGCTATGCTTATTCCTTTGGTAATTAACAATTTATTATTTGTGTTCATTGAGCATATTGGGTTTTTTTTGTTTTTTTTTTTAAGATTTATTTATTTATTATATATGAGTACACTGTAGCTGTCTTCAGACATACCAGAAGAGGGCATCAGATCTCATTACAGATGGTTGTGAGCCACCATGTGGTTGCTGGGATTTGAACTCAGAACTCATTGAGCATATTGTTAGAGGCAATATCTTGTATAGCAATAGCCTTTGCCTTTCTGATAATATAATGCTTGCTGTGCATTATCATTAAAGAAGTAACTGAATCCCAAAACCTGTCTTTGGCGACTCTCTCTTCCCTCTCGAGGAGCTGATGATCTCACAGTCAAATCCAGTATATAGTTCCTGAGTGGAGCAGGACCTGTCACTCCTCTCCCCGAAGGGGATTCTAACCCCTTATTGATAGCCTGCTCCTGACAGATAAGAGTCCCTGTTCTCGACACTGCACTAGTTAGTTGGCTCAAAAATTTGTTTGAGTCATCTCATAATCAATGACAAGGACAGGTCAGAGGCACATTTACTACCCTGATCTAGGCTAGTGTTGTTGCTCAGAGTGAAGTGTGTGTGTGTGTGTGTCTGTCTGTCTGTCTGTCTGTCTGTGTCTGTGTGTGTGTCTGTGTGTGTGCCTGTCTGTCTGTCTGTCTGTCTGTGTCTGTGTGTCTGTGTGTCTGTGTGTGTGTGTCTGTGTGTGTGTGTGTCTGTGTGTGTGTCTGTGTGTCTGTCTGTGTCTGTGTGTCTGTGTGTGTCTGTGTGTGTGTCTGTGTGTCTGTGTGTGTGTCTGTCTGTCTGTCTGTCTGTGTGGGGGGGTAATACAAGGCCATACCTCCTAATAGTGCCACAACCACTGTGGGCAAACAGTAAACCAAGGAAGCTTTTCTCCAGGCCTGCGTTCGTACCAATACTATTGCCATCTTACTGAGAAAATGCCAGGAAGTTGCATCTTTAGAAACAGGCAAAAAAGGGCAGAGCAGTGAGGCAAGTCAATGGCTCAAGGTTGGAGTTTTAGCCTTTAAGTCAAGCTGGGCCTCTAAAATAGTAAAAATACTATAGCTATTGCCAGGAGCTGAGGAACAGCAGCTGGGGGTGAGGTGGAGTTTGTGTTTCATGAGAGCAAGCTTTAGTCAGGGAAAATGGAAAAGCTCTGAAGACAGTAGTAGTGCTGGCCACATGGCACTGTGACCTCCTCACTGTCCTGGATGGTAAAGGTGGGAGCATAGTAGCTTCATACCACACACAGTTTACTGCAGGACACTTTTTCCTAAGTATGGAGGAGCTGGCGCAGCTCTAAGCATCCTTCACAGTGTACAGTATTTGCTTGAGTCCTGTTTGTTACAAAAAGAATCATTAAAGATAAATGCTTTAAGACCTGAGAGATGATGGTTCAGTGGTTAAGAGCACTGGCTGCTCTTTTAGAGGACCCTAGTTTGACTCCAGGATCCACTTGGTGGTTCATAACTACCTTTAACTCCATTTCCAGGGATCTGAAAGCCTCTTCTTCTGGCCTCTGCAGGCAATAAGCACACAGACATACATTCCATTCAGTCAAAACACTCATACATTAAGATAAAAATTGTAAACATTATTTTAAAAGATAGATACTCTGAAGTATAGTCTCCAGCTGAGAACACACCAACAATGACACAGGCACCCAGACCTGCCTGTTCAGATTGGCAGAGCTGTCCACATGTAGAGAGGAATGTGTTGGGTACATCCTCCAGCTTCCTACAGACAAAGCAAAAAGTGACCCAACCTCTAAATGCTCTACCATGGGGCAGGACCGTCACCCTTGCAAGTATTTTAGGTGCTCTGAAGACGCTGTGCAGGGAGGCTGACTTTGGGCAGTGTCCTTGGCTGTGCAGAACATGGGAACCCTACTTCAATCCTCACAACATGGCTTAGGGAGTCAGTCAGAGATCAAGAGATAGATGATTGATGATAGACAGACAGATAATAGA
Source organism: Grammomys surdaster (assembly GCF_004785775.1). Taxonomy (NCBI): domain Eukaryota; kingdom Metazoa; phylum Chordata; class Mammalia; order Rodentia; family Muridae; genus Grammomys; species Grammomys surdaster. The sequence goes on along the minus strand of NW_021620993.1, from coordinate 2,176,663 downwards.
CAGACAGACATAGAGTTAGGTAAAAAGATAGATGATAGATAAATAGATCATAGGTAAAAAGACAGGCAGATAATAAATGGACCAGTAGGTAGATGATAGATAGGAAAATGGTAGATAATAAACATGATAGATACGGTAAGATGTAAATAGGCAGGCAGATGATAGACAGTAGAGAGCTATAATACATACATCAAACATGCATATGTATTTCCACTACATACATATCTAGATATTCATATACACACAGAGCACACACAGGCTCTGGATGTTTCTGATAAGCAAAATATCCATCACCTCCTGCACCATCTCATTGGATAGAACAGCCTAGAGGACTGTGTGTACCTTCAGGCCCTATGGGTGCTCCATCCTGACCTAAGTGCAGAAGTGAAGACATATCTGCTGGCTGGTATCCACAGGGAGTCCTCAAAGAGGGTAATCACTGATCCAGTGGCTTCTTAGTGGCATTACCTTCACAGTGGCTGCATGTGTTTGATGTAGTAAGCCCCTGCATTTGAGAAAGCCTAGTAATGACAAGGCCCGTGGTCTCACAGTGACAGGAGTGAGGTCATCGCTGAAGTCTGCATCATCCAAGCCCATGAAGGCTTTTGCCTCGACCTCTCTGCAGAAGCAGCACTGTGAGAAACATTGGAAAGCATATCTCTGTGACCACTGTCCGTTAGAGCTGAACCTGTGTTTGGGAGCGTTTGGAGTTCTTTCTTCCAAAAGACGATGTTTTCAAGACTCCCTGCCCACAGCAGAGCTGAGTGTTTGTCTTTATTCCTTCACTTGGGACTGGGTGGGTCAACTTTCCACTTGGCCTTGCCAAGAGCCACACAGTCATAGCTCCAAAACATGTCCCACAAACATAGGGATGCTGTCGTCAATAGGAGCCCTGCAAACTGCATCCTGGCTGACTGGACTGCCTGTTCCATCCCAGGACCAACTGACTGTCTTCATTAGGAAGAGACCACCCACCAATCACTGGCTTCTGATTTTAATTACAGGAAAATCAAGGAGACCCAGAAGTGGCTCTTTGACTTGGAAGTGGCCTCCAGTGCTAGCTGTGACATAGTGTACTCTCTCCTCCCCTGGATCCCTCCATCACTGGCCATGTTGCTCACTGGCTGGGGATGAGACAACAGAGAAGCACTGATATTGGCATGGCCATTTCAACCTTAGATGTCCTCATCATAGGACACTTTAGATGTCCTCATCATAGGACACCTTAGATGTCCTCATCATAGGACACCTTAGATGTTCTCATCATAGGACAGGAGCACAGAGAACATGAGGGAACATTGTTTTGTGTTCCAGCCAAGTTACACAGGGCCAGAGCAAATAGTGACTTCCTGTTTCTTATGGTCTTCCCAGGACTTTCCCATAACCCCTTGGGGCAGAGGAAAGAACATTTCCTTGGCCACCAAGATCATTTTTTGTGTATGCCCATCTGAACAGACAAGAGGAAAGCTAAATATTCTTCCTCCAGAATGGCTAAAAATGACCAAAGCCCTGAAAACCCAAGGTCATGGACAGAGAACACATAATGCCATCACCCATTTGCTCGAGATGTAATAAAATGCCCAAATCTAGGTAATTTACAAACAATATAATCTTACTTGGCTCATGGTTCTAGAGGCTGAGAAGTCCATCTGTTATATGCTCCCATGCTGGAAGCAGAGGTCTCATGAACAGGGTACAAAGGGTAGTAGATACAGAATTCTAATAAGCCCCATGCTAGTTAAGTAGCCCCTGTCTTTGAGAAGAGCCTTAGTCCATTGCTGAGGACATAGCTTTTGTGACTTCACCTCCCTCTTCGTAAGTACAGGGGTAATTACAGTTTGGTATGGTGCTTAGAAGGGACCACAAAATACACTGGAAGTTAAGCTGAGAGAGTTTTCTTCCTGTGAGCAGAATGAACACTACAATGAGCTCTAGGCCTCTGCCCTACACTAGTGACACTTCTCACCATGGCAACCAAATACCTGATAGCCTACAGTGCTGTGTGTGCCTTCAGTGACTCCATGGGAAGAAAGCTCATTGTAGCTCACGGTTTTGGAGTACTTCAATCTATCCATCATGGCAGGACAATCACAGTAAAAAACAGCTGCTCAGCCAAGCAGCAGGAGCCTGTGGGAAAGTACCTTGTAAAGCAAACCAACCAGAAAGTAAATAAGGAACAGGATATTGGGCTGAACCATAACCCTCAAGGGTCTACATCCAGTGTGAAATTGCGGCAGCTATGCCCCGCCTCCTTAGGGCTCCACAACCACTTAAACAGTGCCACCTACTGAAAAACAGGTGTTCGAACATGTAGACCTGTGGAGGACATTGCCCATTCAAAATTGTACATTCAAATCAACACACATATGTGTATACACACACACACATACCTCTGTACTCTCCACATTCCTCAAGTCTAAAATAGGATGCAGCTGCTGCAAGCTTGACCAGTAGGATTGAGTCCCACTTCAGAACCCCCGAAGCATGATGTTTCTGCTGTTATACCCCTCGTTTGATATGTCTCCTCTATGAAGACAGAAAAATCTCTCTGGTTCCCCATTTGATCCAGCACAGCCATTGTGCCTGATATATACAGGAAGAATCTGCTTGAGAAGATAACTGGTATCTGCTCAGCCAGCCCCAGGCTCTATCACTCTGCAGCATTGTTGATAGCAATAAGGTCCAAAGAGGTCTGGACCTCATCTAAGACACTGTGGGGGTGGAAGAGGTCTTGGGGAGCATACAAAGGACTCCCTAGATGCCCTTAATATTGGAGCAACTTATTCTGCTAAAGGAGCCACAGAAACATGGGGAAAGGGTTTGGAGGCATTGGGGTAAGATATTTGAGTAAGTTGTGTGTGTGTGTGTGTGTGTGTGAGCACAATTCCCAAAATATACAGATGCCTCCAGGGCATCTGGAACAGGAGTAAGGGGTAAAGGCATGCGGTGGCATCTATATGTATTATGTAGGTTTCTTAGCATACTTGTGTTCTGATGTTTGTATACAAGGACAGCCTTAAGACACATGCACATCAAGATGAAAGCATCAGCTCTCCATGGTTGGGGAGATAGCTCAGTCAGTCAAGTCCCTACGTAAGCATGAGGACCCAACATCCACATTAAAAAAAAAGTGAGGATTACATGCCTGGAATCCCAGTGCTGGAAAGGCAGAGACAATTCCTGGAGATCAATGACCAGCCAGTCTAGCTGAAGTCTAGCTGAATTGGTGAGCTCCAGGTCAATGAGAGACCCTGCCTCAAAAAATAAAGTGGAGAGTGTCTGGAAAAGAGAATTAATCTTGACTTCTAGTCTCCACAGGCACATAAAATTATACACGCACATAAATAGACACACACCCATGTGTGCAGGTACACACACACACACACACACACACACACACGATGGCTCTCTATTCTAGAGGAGAAACAGTCCTTAAAGACACAGAAACCATCTCATGCTCAGGACATAGGGTATCCCTGTACCCACAGAGGGGATATAATATCCCATGTGTGCCAGGATAGTCCTTGGGCTCCCCAAAGTGTGTCCATTCTCAGCTTTGTCTTCCCAGGAAATGGTATGGAGCACTTACTCCGTTCAGGGGGAGTAGAGAGAGCTCCCTGTCTGCCAGCATGTCATTTTACAGTGATTTCTGAGCCACCTTGGAGCTTCATCTCAATCATAAAAGAAGCTCTGCTCAGGGCCCTGCATGATATCCTTGAAGGACAGGATCAGGCTTCCAATGACACATGTGTCTCAGCTCAAACACACAGAGGACTTTGCTTCCCAGCAATGTGAGATCAAATGCTGCAGGGCACTTGTTTGGAGCCTTGGTTTGATTTTCTCTGTATCCTGGATTTAAGGTCAGTGTTGGATACACCCAGAATTCCTGGGGCATTTCAAACAGACTTGCAGACCTTGGCCAGGTGATGCACTTGCCAGGAACCACACAGACCCCTCACCAGGAAGGCCAGAGCGTACAGACTCTACATGCAGGAGAAAGGCACTGTTCAGTGATCCACCCCCAACACACAGCATTCTTCCCAGAGTGCTGCGTGCCCCAGGTCTAAGGACAACTGTCCAACATTTTTTAGGGAATATACTGCTGCCTACAAAACAGGAAGGGGCTGCTAATGATCCCTACACATGGCTCTGAACACCAAGAAATACATAGACAAAATGTGGGGACTGGCAGTGATGGCAGATATTGCCCAGGGTAAAGCCACCTGTTTACAAACAGGGAACAGGCGCCAAGTCTGGGGAGGGATTCTCCCACAAACATGGGGCCAGGTATTCATCCATCCCTGTGGCTACTTCAGTCCTGCCTGCATCCAGGACACTATGCTCTGTTTCTGTCACTGAGGTCACCACATGGACAGCTCAGCCAAGTCCCTGGAAACTGGAGGCTTTGGTACCAGACAGATCCAGACATGGGTCTAGAGTCATGGCGCCACTACCCAGTGTCATACTCTACAGAGACCCTCTTCTTGTCTAGGGAATAAGGTTACCCATACACTACACTGCTTTACTATAAATCTTGGCACCTGCAGCTGCAGTTACCCTGATGAATGCTGGTATCTAAGCAACATTCCGGATCCTGCGAGTACCAACCTCACCCCTTGGAACACTTTCCCTCCCATGGCAAGGTCAGGCTTTAGCAGAGGGCATAACATTAGCTCAGAAGTCTTGGTGACTCCTAGTGTGGCAATGCTCGTGGCACAAGTTCTGTCGGCCCATGCAGCATCCTGACTATTCTGCACTGTGGCCTGAGCTGGGGACACTTGGCATCTCAATGCACTTGGTAGGAAAGTGAAGAATTAAGAAATTGATCCAAGGCTGTAGCTAGAAAGGGAATGGAGTCAGTCTGCCTCTCAGCATCCAAGTGTGGTGCTTTCCTCTTCAATACTGTTTCAGACCTGAAAAGAAACAAGATTTTCCTTCTTTGTCCTCTGGAGCCCATAGTGGGGACTCAGTGGTGGTTACACAGCTGAGATACAGAGGTTCAGAGGAAGCCTTTCCTTTAGACCCAGAGCTGCATCCAACAGTCTCCATCCAGCTGCTCTATGGATGACAATATGTAGTCTGGTGGACCCCAGCCCTACATATTGTCCTGCCCAGCAGACTGGGAGGATTAGGGGCACCCTAGTCCCCCTTTACCCAGAATTCTGCTCCAGGAGATGAGCCAGTCTTAGGAAGCAGTCCCCTCCTTGACCCAGGGCAACACTGCCCCTTCCTGGCCTCTGATCCACTCTCTCATTCTTCCATCTTTCCCTGCTTCCTCTCTGACCCTCTCAACTGCTCTTGACAGAAATTCCTGGTAAAAAGTGAATGCCTGCTTCCTTTCTAGGTACCTTCAGGCCCCCTTCCTTCTGAAAGAATCCAGTGTCCCAGACCCTATGGGTGTGTCACATCCTCTGTCCAACCCTCCTTGGATGCCTGGCCCTGGCAGGGTCCCCACAGGAAAAAGGTGGGGAGGCTGAGCCTTCGATATCCCCCCAGCAGCTATTTAAAGGGGCAGCTGGCCCAGCAGTAGGCAGCAGGCACCATGGCACCAAAGACACTGCTTCTGTTGCTGCTGCTGTTTCTGGTGGTGGTCTGGCCTCCTGCAGTACAGCCTGCGCCCCCCACCTGCTACTCCCGGATGCTGACCCTGAGTCGTGAAATCATGGCAGACTTCCAGAGCCTGGAGGCTTCAGAGCCTGAGGTAAGTTCGTCACTTGCCTTTTGCCTTGGGAAGATAGATAGATAGATGATAGATAGATAGATAGATAGATAGATAGATAGATAGATAGATAGATGATAATTTTTTAAAATAACAGCTCACTACAGAGACTAGGAATTTAGAATTTCACAGAACTAATGAATTAAGCTTCTTCAGTTCTGTCGTTAACCTGATGACCAGCAATGTATGCCAAGGGGGTGATACACTCCTTATCTGCTGAGGGACTGTGGGACAGTTACTCAGCCCTCTGTCTCAGCTTCCTTCTCTGTAAAGAAGGGGGATAACCATATCTCCCTGGATGTGATGGGGCTGAAAGATACATTGACCACAGGAAACCAGACAAGTGTTAAAGCTATTAGCCCTATCCTCAGAGGAAGACCTCAGGAACTCAGGGGAGTCTCCTGAGGAGTGCTGCAAGGGGAGAGAGTTGAGGTCCTCTACATGCTTATCTCTAATAGAAGCAAACCCCACTGGACTCCACGAAGAGCCTGAGTAAACTGCAAAGGTGTCACTCGGCTGCTTGCACACGCTTCAAACAGACCCCAACATTCCTCTGGTATTGGGGCTCACATTATCTTAACACCTTGAATTTTCTTCTCAAAAGTTAGATTGCATTCATTATTATCTCGTGATAAACAGGATAAACTGTAGAACAATAGGAAAATGCACAAAAGACCATGAAAAAAATATTATTTGTGAGCCTGCCACCTAGAGGCAACTGCTGCTATAGCACTTGGATGGCAGCAACCACTCTGTGCAAGTTCCTGTGGTGGTCACTGTGTTGGCCGTGGAGGTGGTAGTGGCATCAGTGGTGAAATATGGACCACATAGCACTGATAGCTTGGCATACTGCTTATCAACCCCACCATCCAGTAAACTTACGTTCTTTTGTGTAACACTTTAGACAGCTGTACCCTTATTCCTTGCCATGAAACAGACACAGTGCTGGCCTTAGGGTCATACGGTGCTAGAGAGTAAGATCAGAGGCTAAGAGCCACAGAGTGGGACCAAGTGGAAGACAAAGCACTCAGCCTTCTAATTCACAGATGAGGAACTGAGTCATAAAGAAGGAAGACAGCAGCCCCAGGTCACACAGAGTTACACAGAGGGAAGGGCACTAGATGTGCAGACCTTTGGTCACACACACACACACGCACACACACACACACACCTCTTTATAGCGATGTGTTATATCTTACAAACTTTGTTGTGTCTATGTTATAGCCTAAAGCTCTTATGTGAGTAAATATATAAAATATATTTATGTATATAATTTTCATATGGAAAACTGCTATAAAACCAGCTTTCGTATAGGTGAATACCTTATATCTACAGTACTATATAATGCCCTACATATGTTTGTACATGCCTGTACATGTGTGTTTGTATAAAATGGTGTCCTAATTCACGGTACTGTAAAGGCTATGCTCTGTCTTAAGATTCTGAGAGAGAAGGTGTCACAATGCAAGATGTTCTGTGGGTGTCATGGAATCAGGAAAAATTAAAGCTCTGGGACCATTGTCTGGGGGCAGCTGTTAGGGTGCAGACTGTGACTAAGCTGTCCCTATAGGTGTCCCATTCACTTGCTTTCTTCCTGCAGGATTCATGTGTGAGGTACTTGCCCCGGCTTTACCTGGATATCCATGTAAGAGAGTGTTGCCTGGTGGGGTGGGTAAGGTGGGGATGAAGTGGGGTGGATGTGAACTACCTCTGCTGGCTGGCCTGATGGGGCAGCCAGTGTTGGGAATATGCCTTATGCTATGTTGGAGAAGTCATAAGCTCAGTCCCTGGCCCTCTGGCTCCCCTTCTCCCATAGCCCTCTCTTGTTCCCACTCTCAGAATTACTGTGTGCTGGCCAAGCTGCGAGACTTCGTGGCCTCTCCTCAGTGCTGGAAAATGACTGAAGTGGACACTCTGAAGGACAGAGTGCGGAAGCTGTATACCATCATGAACTCCTTCTGCAGGCGGGTAAGTAAGGCACTTGAAGAGCCCTTTTCTGCTCTGAGCTTCACAGAGGGAGGGTTGGAAGGAGGGCAGAGGGAGGGACTTCCAGTCCAAGCAGGCTTTCTACAATAGTCACCCTTGTTAAGTGAGCAGGACTCAGATCGGGCTCCCTCAACCTCCCACAGCTGCATATGGAGGCCACGTGGGTGGCTCACTCCCAGACCACTCCATAGATACTCAAGGAAAAGTGCAAGAGCCAGAGGAAGCCAGAGGACACTTTCTGAAGGAGGAACATCTAGGTGTGCGTGTCATCAGAGGATCTGGTAGTTGGGAGGCAAGCACAGAGAGCTAACACTCCGATCCCACGATCCAGCCCCAGATAGTGTTGAGTTGTGCCCTCTTTTTTTCCTTCCCTGTGGGAGCACTCCTTCACACGTCACAGGTGATCTGGGGACTTAAATGTCCATCTGGTAACATTAGGAGGACGGTCCTAATAGTTACACCATTACAATGTGACAACATCATACTTTAACTCTCTCCCTAAGACACCTAGCAAGGTACCTAAATGTATAATTCTAAGTTCCTAAAAAAATATACTGGTGTGCCTATGTGTGTGTGTGTGTGTGTGTGTGTGTGTGTGTGTGTGTGTGTGTGTGAGAGAGAGAGAGAGAGAGAGAGAGAGAGAGAGAGAGAGAGAGAGAGAGAGGTGGGGGGTAGGGGGCAGACAGACAGACAGACAGACAGACTATTGTGTGGTATATATACACAAGTGGAATCCAGCAGAAGGACATCAAGTGTCTTGCTCTGACACTCTCTGCCTGTTTCCTTGAGCTAAGCTGGCAGACAGTAAATCCCAAATATCCCCCTGTCTTTGCACTACCCAGTACTGGTATTAAACATGCACCGCCTCTTACATGGGTCCTGGGAATTAAACTCAGGTCTTCAAGCTTGTGCAGAACATGGTTTTGCCTCCTGAGTTATCTCCTCAGTCTCCCCCTTGCATATAGATGCGTGTTTGACTATGAGGAGAAGTATGTGGGGGGCACCTGTGTGTTTACATGAAGGCACTAGCCTGACCAGAGTGAGGCCTTCCCTTCCAGAATTCTCAGCTTGCTGATGCTTTCTCCTATGGCAGCCTTCTTTGTTCCTGAACTCCCTTGGTTTGTTGTGAAGAAGGGAACTGGTTTTTTTTTATTATTATTAACTTTTTATTGGATATTTTATTTACATTTCAGATGTTGTTCCCTTTCCCCATTCCCCCACCCAGAAACACCCTATCCCATCCCCCTCCTCCTGTTTCTATGAGGATGTGCCCCCACTCACCCACTCCCACCTCCCCGCCCTCGAATTCCCCCACGCTGGGGCATACAGCCTTCACAGGACCAAGGACTCCCTCTACCCACCTATGCCCAACAAGGCCATCCTCCCCTACATATACAGATGGAGCCATGGGCCCCTTCCTATGTGCTCCCAGGCTGGTGGTTTAGACCCTGGGAGCTCTGGTTGGTTGGTATGTTGCTCTTCCCATGAGGCTGCAAATCCCTTCAGTTCCTTCAGTCTTCACTCTAACTCCTCTATTGGGAACCCCATGATCAGTTCAATGGTTAGCTGTGAGCATCTGCCTCTGTATATGTCAGGCACTGGCAAACTTCTAAAGAAGAAGGGAAGTTGAAATTAGCAGAGCGCCTTCTGATGCACAGTGTGCACTGGCTGGAGGTGGGAACCGGTGCCGTTCTGTAGTGGCTGCACCCATTCACTTTATGCAACCAATCAGTCATCTGTCCATCTGGTCAACCAAAGCCTAGTAAATGCCAATGAGAATATGAAGAAAGAAAGTGCCCACTCTCCTAGGGGACAGAAGTGTATTTCTACACCCCAGGGATGCTCAGACAGTCTTGGGAGGTGACAGCAGACCTAGCATTGCCTACATGCTCCAGAGACACTGACAGCATCATGTCTGCTCACTGCTTGTCTTTTCCAGGACTTGGTATTCCTCTCAGATGACTGCAGTGCCTTAGAATACCCAATCCCTGAGGCCACAGGTCCTCCAGACTGGCAGAGTTAAGACAGCAAGTGGACCAGAAGAACAACCCAGAGGCCTGAAGCTGTCCAAAGCAGAGCCACGGCCCACCAGGTCTCCTTTTAGTGCAGCTGTTAGACCTGCCATGTGTCTCTTTACCTTCAGATAGACGAGTGAGGATCATGCCTCTGAGCATGCTTTGTGCACAGTTTGTGTTTCCTAGGTGCCTCATCGTAGTATAAGAGGCACAACAGGAAAGTACACACTGGCTTCTCTTTGGGGAGCAAGCAGCTTGGGAACAGCAAAGTCCCATGCCTTTGTGACTGCTTTAATGAAATAATGGGACCATTCTTCTTTCTGGTCTCCGCTTACTCCCAAAGGGGCTTCAACTTTATGCTTCCTTCCTGTGCAAGCTCTCCTTCCTCTCTCTCATTTTAATGTGTTTTTACTGCTTTTGCGATGTAGTTACCAGGCTTTTATGTAGTGTGAACGAGCCACCCTTTCGCTGAAGGGTGATGAAAACCAAATAAACCTCTATTGTGAGAAGGAGGGGTGCTGCTGTATTGCTCCACAGTGGCCTTAGATGGGTTTTCTTCACTTTTCCCTCAGAACACCTGCTATTCCCATGATGCAATTGTTGATTCTTCTCCATTAAGCCAATGTCTCAGTCTGCTTCACCCCACCTGTATACATGGCTGTAGCTAAGAGGTTGGGAGATGCTCTAGCTTCTGATAAGGACATAGTGTCCCTTTGGATGTAACCACTGGGAACAGACTGCACTGTACCCATGGGAGGGGCAGTATGCTGTCACAAGTGCCCCAATCACAAGGCTCAGCTCTTACACATCCGGGATGGACATTGAAGGACACTAATGGTGAGTTGAGTGACTTGACTTGCTCAAGGTCACCAGCTGTTGAGTGGGGAGCTTGGTTGAAGCCAAGCCTGGTGATCCAAAGCCCACGTTTTTCCCACACTGGTCCCTGAAGTTAAAACACACTGATTTCCTTAACTTAGGAACCCAGCAATAGACTCAGCAAAGCCTCTGTGTCCTGGGAGTATTCCCATGGGTGGCTTGTTACATGTCAGGATCTGAGCTGCACAGACAGGCCAGGCTGTTCTTGGGACCTCAGATACTGTAGCTCCCAGATGATTCTGAAGATGACCTGGGTGACACTCATTTTGCTAATGTCATAGGACAACTGCAACAAGGTGACACAGAAGTGGCTTTTCACCAGAAAAATGTGTGGTTTTGTGGTGCAAGAGGCTATGCTCTGGGCTGAGATGCAGTAGAGTGGGTATTCTCCAGAATCCAACACTGAATTCTGCCTTGCCGTCTACTGCTATGGCAAGGCAAGTCACTCAACATCCCCCCCCCATTAGATTCCTCCAATGTCCATCCCAGATTCGTAAGAGCTGAGCCTTGTGACAGGGTACTGCCCTCCATGTAGGTACAGTGTTGGTACAGTTCCCAGTGGTTATATCCAAAGGGACACTATGTCCCTAGCTGAAGTTGGAGCATCTCCCAACCTCTTAGGTACAGCTATTTACACAGGTGGCCACAGTGGTTCTTAAGCAAGTCATCTCAGTCTCCCCTCAATATGTAGAGATCTTCCCATGTCTGTCTCTGTCCAAGTATCTCTCTTCTTTCCTGGACACTAATTGCTGAACTAGGGCTCACCTTCACCCACTATGACCTCAGGTAAGCACAATGCTACTTCTGTGCACTCCTAGCCCTTGATATCATCTTGATTTTATGGCCTTTGCACAGATCCTATGTCCACATTAGGTCACACTCACAGTTGCAAGAGTTGTACACTTCAATCTATACACAAAGGAAAATAATACCACAGAATGGCTTTTTGTGACTCCACCACCACCACTGACATATGGATGCACTGTTCCTGGAGCAGGGTACGCTTGATCTTATTGAATCTTCCCCATGACATTGCTGGGATAGAGAGTAAATTATCAAACACTGTCTCCAGTCACAGGAAATTCTTTTTTTTTTTTCTGAGTTAAGATATCAATTTTTTTTATTTTCTCTCAAATCATAATTAATTCACACAGGGGTTATAAACACAGAAAGGCAGGATGTGGGGAAGGGAATGACACTGGAGTGTGGATGTTCAGGGGGAATACAGATATCTTCAGAACCGGGTATCAGCTAGGTGAAGGTTCAGGGTACAATTCACTATAACTCTGCCTGTGACTCGCTTGTCCTTATCTAAGTTGGTATTGTCTGCCAAGGCTACCTATTTACAAGGTCTATGACTACTCAGGCTTATAAATTTCCACAAAAGCTGCCTGTTTACATTAGCTTATAGCCATCTGTTTCAGTGTTTTTCCACTGAGACCCAAGACTTGGTGTTAGTATACATGTATGACAGGCCTATTGCTGATTTTAGGCCTATGGCTGACTTTAGGCCTTCAGTGTGTAAGCAGGGCTGCCCCTGACATCTCCTCCCTTCTCTAAGTATAGAAGGGCTGTGGCAATTCTAATCTTACAAAGGCGGGGATAGAGGCCTGACCTCCAGTATTTGAAGGGGACCTTGTAATGGTTCCAGTCCCCCTGTCGTTGTCCAGTGAGGCATGAGGGCCATACCCGTCCCGATGTCTTTTTCACAGGAAATTCTTGAATTCAAGGTTAAGTAACATCAAGCCTGACTAGCAGGGGTAGAGTAGAAATTCCAGCCATACAGATGTGTGCTAAGTCTTGCTGACTCTCTAAGAATCCAATTTCAATCTCTCAATAGCAGAAGCAGACCACTGAGGCCAGGCCTAACTTAAGCAATTCAGATGTCTATGTGCCCATTTCTTCTATGGCTACCAAGTGCCTGGCATGCATTTAACAAAAACCAAAATGAAAAATAGTTCCTTCCCACAGCTATCCAATGAGATGGTCACAAACTCAGAGACAGCAGAGGAAGGGCTATGCGAGTTCAGGATGAGACAGAGCTGTGGGGTGGAGATGGTGGGGGATCTTCTCAGAGGATTCCATGTTTCAACAGGCCTAGAACCGGTGAGCTATAGAGGGGCGAAGGCAGAGGCATAGGGCTCCAACATGAGCATGACTGGAGCTGAAAACAGGGTAGAGTTGGAATGGGAACAACACAAGTGACAGCCAGGCCCATCCAGGCAGAGCTTTCTGTCCCCAAACCATCTACGGGGTCACAGAAAGGAGAATCCCCTCCTAGCAGAAAACTTGGGACCTGTCAGTTAAAACTGAGGTTTTCATCTCCTTAGGGGTACCCTGCTTTGGACTTTAAAACTGACAAGTGAGATTGCTGCTTTCTGGGTCCCAGTCCATCACCAAGCCAGGGGTGAGAGCACAGCCTCTGACCCAGGCACTTCCTCCAGAGTGAACTGGTCACATGTCTCTGCACATCTGTTAATGTCTCCATCTGCTCCCTCCCAACCTTGACGCTAACTGGATACACTAGATACACATGCCATCCAGACTGGGTCCAACATTCGTTTTCTCCCAGGTCTCTTTCTACCGTTAACTCTTTTTGCCCTAAGTAAGGGTATGTCAGTCAAGCATCTCCTGTGTCTTCTCCATCAGAAGGAAGATTGTCCCCGACATGAGATTGTTGCCTGTTAGGACCAACGTATTTTTACAACTGATTTAATCACACAGTAAAGCCAGCAAAGGAGCTGAGTGATAAGGTAACGACCCTTAGCTCTAGGTGTTCATGTGCTGCTGGGTAATTCCTCGGCCTTTGTCCCCACTTCCTTCATCAGTAAGATGAGCATGATGATAACACAAAGGTCACAGGTTCATTTGAGGGAAAAATGAGTCAATATAGTGAAACTACACAGAACCTACTCACGTAGACTTCTAGCCAGCTTCACTTAACATCAGAAGCCAGCACTGTAGGGGACAAGCATTCAGGCAAACTTGCAACGTACAGCACCCATGTAGCCCAAGAATCCATGCACATTCACCTTTCCCAAGATAAGAACCAGCATTTCAGACAAGCCTTTTCTTAACCTCAGCCCTGGACAACAGCTTCCAGGCCTGTGTCCTGACATCTTTCCCACACCTGTAAGCCATCTTCTACCCGCCAACCAGGGCTAACATGCTAAAGTGGACATTTTCCATACTTCTGATGTCCTCCAGTGGTTTCCTGAGATCCACCTGAGCCTGGCCACCAACCCCACCTTCATTCATACCTAGCATTCATTTGTCAGGCCTTTCAGCCCAGTGTATTGTAACCTGCGGATCTCTGTGGAGCATTCTTGTAAAGTGTGGAGTGTCTGATTCCCTGCCATTTCCTGTTATCGACCACTCACTGATTCATTGTCCTCGAGCTTCCTGAATAGGCAGATCATAGCAAGTGAGAAACCAGCTTGCAATTCTCCAGCAGCTTCCTTTGCTTGTATCGTAGAATCTGTGGTCCTCACCCCACACTTACAAAGCTGCTCTTGTAAAGACTGCCAGTCATCCCTGTGCTGTTGAGGCCCCAATCACCTGCCTCATCATCACTGACCTCTAAGAATTTCTAAAGGTTTTCATTCTGTCCATTTCCCTGCTGCTGTTAATATAAAAAACATGGACTACACATTTAGAGAGTAAAACGGCTTCATGGTTCTAAATACAGTACATCCAGTGACAACAGATTAATTCTGGGCATCATATAACAAGTATATGGAACATGTATTTACATGTGTATATACTAGTCTCTCTGTCTCCGAAATGAAAATTCTAGTACTAAATCATGAAGGCCTCAACTGAATGCCCTATCATCCCTCCCTCCCCCCCCCTCTCTTTCTCTCTGTGTGTACAAGTTTGTGTATCTGCACATGTGCATGTGAACAGATACCTTTGTGCACACACATGTCAAGGACAGATGTTGTCAATGTTGAATGTATTCCTCAGTCACTCTCCTCCTTATATTTTGAAATAGGGAGCCTCACTGAACCTGGAGCTCTTCTGTTTCGCTAGACTACCTGGGCAGTGTACTCCAGGGCTCCTCCACTTGTCACCACAGCACTGTCCCCAGCACTGGGGTTACAGATATATGTCACTGTCCTCGAAAATCACGTTACCAAACTGAGCCATCTTCCCAGCCCCCACATTACTGTCCTATCTGGAGAAAGCTCTGGAGATGGCTGTACTTAGTAAGCTTTTTGAGTCCTAGTGAGCAAAAGCAGAAGAGCAAATAGCAAGTAGCAGATAAATGATAACATCAAATCAGAAATCCAGCAGAGGTGCCAGGAAAGCATTGAAATAGTCACACTGGGGTTCCCAGTGGAGAGATTTCCAGGCAGTGTGTTCTTCCCATGTCTGGTGTTTCTGGATGATGTCAACACTGGACTGGTGCACTGAGTAACTGGGTGATTCCTTGATAACTTTTGTAACACACGGAGACCTGGGCAGAATGAAAGAGTATGAGTGGGGAAGCACCCACCCTCAACTGCCTGCTTGCCCTAGAGAACCTGCCTTCCCCAGCTCCAGGCTTCCACCGCTACTCCACTCATCCTCAGGCCTTTTAAGCTAAACCTAGAACTCACACTAACCCTGCTTTCCAGGCCTAAAGCCACACCAGCAGCTCTTATGAGTTGGTCATTTGTAGGTGTCAGATTCTGGGATTCCCTAGCCTTCATAATTGCTTGGGTCAGTCTTCATTCACACACACACACACACACACACACACACACACACTCACACACACATGCCCATGTACACATACACCATTGCTTCATGTACTCTTCTTGCCTGAATGCCTGCAGTTGCCTCCTAACTGGGTTGCTGGTTCTCATCTCTTCCCTCTTCAGTCAACTCACTCCCAGCAGCCAGAACAGTCTGTTTCAAATAAAAATATGTGGCCAAAATGGTGCAGCCAGTAAAGGTACTTGCTTCCAAGCCTGACAACATGAGTTCAAGAAAAATCAACTCCTGAAAGTTATTCTCTGACCTCCACATATGTTCTATAGCATACACACACACACACAGACACACACACACACATACACACACACACACATACACACACACACACACAAAATTTGGTGTAACAAAAATTGTAAATATCAATTAGATCCTGCCTGTTCTCTGTTGAAAACTCTTCGAGTGAAGTTTGAACTTCTCACCTTGGCCTTCGAAGCCCATATTTCTCACTACCGACGCTCCTCTGTAAAAAGTGCCCCGTAGCAGACGAGAAATCTGGTTGGTTGCGTGCATGTTGTTTGTCTTTCCTGCAAGGGGAAGCATTCCAGGAAGACAGAAGCCATGGAGTTTTGTTCTATGATTTCTTTCCTACAATCTAGTACCATGCCTGGTGGATGAGCAAAGCCAGTAAGTAGGTTTGAAAGGACTGGCACTGAGAAATGGAGAGAAAACCCCAGTTAAAGTCTTGAGATTTCCAGCGAACCACACCCAGTTCTTCCTCCTGGTACACGTTATTTGTACCATGAAGAGGGTAGTTTTGGAGGCCATTTTATGTGTTGCCAAGAACAACTGCTTCCTACTGCTTTGGTCAGCACTGACATTTTGTATACTCATCCATGCAGTCTATGTGAGCACACGCACATGTACATGCACACGCACATGCACATGCACACACGCACACGCATGCACATTGTGAGGGCCTTCATCTTACAGTGCTCTGAGCTCTTCTAGAAAACATGGCTACAAAGCATGAACTCTGAGTGGAGCCTTATCTCCCTTCCCAGGTACCACCAAGCATTTCACCATCATCATCGGTGTGGGCCTCTTCAAAGCACTTGGCTCAGCTCAGCAGGTACTTCATACCCAGGGGCAATTGAAACCTGATGCAGATTATCAGCCAAAAATCCCAGGGCTTATGCTAAGTCTGTGCAAAAATGCCGAGACTGTGAAACCACAGCCGTATTTGCAGAAATTTCAGGTTTACAGAGTGGTAGATAAAGTGCTCTCAGGACAGAGACAGGGACCATCCTGACATCGATCAACTGTTAGAGGTGAAGGAAAAAATTAGAAAAACAGAGTTCAGGCACGAGGAAACAGCTGCATCAGCAGTAATAACTTAGCTTTATTCCCCTCCATGGTGAGGCAGCCCAGGAATTATTGGACACTGCAGACACAACTCTGGAATTCTTGTAGTTCAGCTCCTGAAATGCAGCCCTAGTGATTTTTCCAGAATGTTCTGGCTGTGGGGCATAGTTAAGGGAATGTGCTGTGGGGAAGTAGCATTTTTTTTTTCTCTCGGATCTCTGCTGTGGCTGTACCTCCCTGACCCAGGCCAGGACAGATGACAGGATCATTATGACCGCTATGGGACCCTTTCCCCATGGTCTGGACAGTTGAACCAATATGATTATGAGTTTTGTCAACTTGACACAACCTAGAATCCACTGGGAAGAGAGTCTCAATAATGGATTGTCTAATTCAGGGTGGTCTGTGGGGACAACTGTCGGGGAAATGGCTGTCAGGGTTGTCTTGATTCTTTTCATTGGTGTGCAGAGGCACAGCCTGCATGTAGGTGGCCTCACACCTTGATTTCGGGCCCTAGCTTATGTAACTGTGGAGAAAGCTAGCTGAGCATTAGCAAGCATATATTCATTTCTCTCCTCTTGGACATGATGTGACCAGCTCCCTGCCTTGACTTCCCATAGGATGGACTGTAACCTGGAATCGTGAGTCGAATAAGCCCCTTCCCCCTAAAGTTGCTATTGGTCAAGATGTTTTATCACAGCAACAGACAAGAAACTAGGACAACCAAGGTCCACAGTTTTAGACTCATTCCACTCCAACAGAGGAAGGTCTGAAGCTGTAGATTATGCCACTCATTCATGCTCTAGTCCCTCTGCACCCCTCCTCCACGACCTCACTGACACAGGTGAAGGATTCCAGTTGAGCAAAGCTCTTACGATTTTTCAGTTTTAGTTAGGGTTTCTACTGCTGTGATAAATACCGTGACCAATGCAACTCGAGGAGGAAAGGGTTTGTTTATTTCCTCTTATACTTCCACATTACAGTCCATCATCAAAGGAGATTGGGGCAGTAATTCAAGGCAGGAAGTGATTCAGAAGCCATGGAGGAGTGCTGCTTACTGGCCTGTCCCTCATCACTTGCTCACCCTGTTTTCTCATAGCACCCAAGACCACCTGCTCAGGAGTCGCAGTGCCCATAATAAGCTGGACCATCCTGCATCAATCATCCATCAATAAAATGCCCTACGAACATGCCTACAGGCATTCAGATGGAGGCATTTTCTCAATTAAGAGCTTTTCTTCCCAAATGACTCTAGATGGTATCAAATTGGCATAAAATTAACCAACTGGTATCTCAGTGTAAGGGTGACCAAAAATGCCACAGAGTGGGACACATCCCAGGAACAGCCCACAGAAATGTGGCAAACTGCTGTGAATACATTACAAGCAGGTCCAGAGGGGAGGACAGTGAACAGTATGAGTGGAACCTGGATGTGGCCCATGCATGTCAGGAGCTGTTTCCTCTCTACCTACACTACTACACACCAAAGAAGACTGGAGATGATGGTGGGCACAAGATACTGCCTGGTGTTTAGACCACAGGGTGGCCTTTGACCATCATGATCAAC
This sequence comes from Grammomys surdaster, assembly GCF_004785775.1. Lineage (NCBI taxonomy): Eukaryota > Metazoa > Chordata > Mammalia > Rodentia > Muridae > Grammomys > Grammomys surdaster. Next base: position 2,158,437 of record NW_021620993.1, on the reverse strand, counting down.
ATACTATTTGCCCAGCTTTGTTTGGTGCACAAAGATGTTCCCCCAAAGGTGTCCACTAACGGAAAACACTGCTAATATTTAGTAAACATCAATAAACACAAAGGCTAGCAAGATGACTCAGAAGGTAAATATGCCTGCTACACAAACCAGATGATCTAAGTTCAATATTACGAAGCCTCATTAAAAAGTGGAAAGAGAGAACTGCCACCTGAAGGTTGTCCTCTGCCTTCCATAGGTGGACTATGTCAAGTGCATGTGCACACACATACATGCAAACACAAATAATTAACTTACATAATTTTTTTGAGACAGGCTCTCTCTATGTACCCCTGGGTGTCCTAAAACTCACTATTTGGACTAAGCATTGAACTTACAAAGATCCGACTGCTTTTACTTCCTAAGTGCTAGAATTAAAGGCATGTGCCACTGTGCCTGACTTTTTTATTATATATTATGTTATAATATTATATATTATATATATATATATATATATAGCCATCAAAATAGTTTAGAAAGACACAACAAGCAAAAAAAAAGAAAAGAACTTACATCTGTAAAAAGATATGCTGACAACTATTTTCATTCAAATGTCCCCTCACCCCACCCCCACCAAGACAAGGGTGAGATGGGAAGAAGGCCATACAACAGGCTACTTAAGTCTACAGTAAAAACTACAATGGTCATTTAAGTGTGTGAGAAGCAAGCTGAGGGAGGTGGATAACTATGAGAGCCTAGGCTACAAAATTATATACTGCCCCCAAAAAGCAAAGAAACAAAAACTGCTAAGTCCTGCATTGCCGCTGTGGATGGTGTGACATGGTTTCTTGCCCCTGGAGTAGAGCCAGCAGGACATGGGCTTCCATGGGTGTTGACAATTGCTGGGTATGAAGCTTGTGTGTGTGTGTGTGTGTGTGTGTGTGTGTGTGTGTGTGTGTGTGTGTAATTTTCCTCCTTCTGGAAATATTCTCCCTGCCAAGGTTATTGGAGAATGTCTTCTCTGCCAAGGTTAATGAATCCATAATAAGAGGCAGTACAAGTCTGGGAGGTGAGGTTGTGGCTAATGTCTCAGGAAAATTGTAAGCACTGAGACCTTTAAGAGAGCCCTTAAGACTATGGGAAAAAGCTCTGAGAACATGAGTTCAAGAATATATAATTTCTTAACTATGCAAAATATAAAGATACAATATGAATTGTATAAAGAGCCCTGAAGACCTAAAAGAACAGAGGCATCTGTACTGCAAACCAACTTGTCAGAAAAATACAAAGGCAAGCAGATATAAAAGCAGGCAGATTCCTGAGTTCAAGGTCAGCCTGGGACAGAGCTAGACTGGGCCCAGGCATGATGGAAATGGTAATCTCAGGACGGGATCCTACCCAGCTAGCTCATTGTCTGTGCTTACAAAGGCAGGCAGATCTCTGAATTCATTTGCAATGTTTTAGAAAATGTGCTTCCTGTCTCTTTCTATGAATCAAGCAGCTGGGATCATGGAATGGTGATTCATGGGATAACCAAAAGAGAACCTTGGGTAATAACTCAATTGATATGTAAATAAAAGACTGGGCTTTTAATCTGCAAAAGATGAGCTATTTAGAGAGTTTTTAGAATTTCAAGAGAGAGCTGTCTTGAGAGAGAACAAACTGGAAAGCTGTCTCGAGCAGAACATAGGCCGTCAGCTTGTAAACCACAATTTAACTTCGAGTCATTCTTTTGCTGCTGTCAAACACCCCTTCCTCAGAACCCCTCTCCAAGCTGAGGCTGGTCCTTGTCAAAAAAAAGGAGCAATAAGTACATGAATAGTTACATTTCATTAAGTCTGTCTAGCAAACAGAGAGACGCATTTGCAAGTGACGTGCTAAAATTTTATGTGCATCAAATAGGAAACTGTGTCTCAAGATTCAAATGGTTGATGCCAGAGAGGGTGAAGGGCACTCTGCTGAGTCCTCCTTGCCTGAGAAGCTGGTGTGAACCTTATCCCTTGTTTTTAAGAGATGAATCAGAAGGTGCTGGATACTGGGAGGTAACCACATCAAGGTAATAACATATGCGTTACCTCACATAGCCGCAAAGACCTGTGGCAAGAACATTTAAAGAAGCAGTTTACAAGCTGACAGTGCTTAAGCACTACTAACCTTACACTACTAAGCGTAGTGCCCATGCTGGCCATAAATCATTTGAACTTACTTTTTTTTAAACCTAAGAGATTTTTTTAAATTATATTTTTCTTGTTTACTTAGTGTGTGTGTGAGTGTATACATGCATATGTATGTGTCAAGGTATACATGTGGAAGTCAGAGGACAACCTACAGGAACTGTCCATTTCTTCTCCCATTTGAGTCCCAGGGATCGAACTCAGGTTGTCAGAGGTGGTGGCAAGCACCTTTACCCTGGTGGGACCAAGTAAATGAAATTTTGTGTCCTTTGACCAATACCTGTCTTAGTTAGGGTTACTATTGGTGTGATGAAATATCAAGACTAAAGGCAACTTGGGGAGAAAAGGTTTATTTCACTCACAGTTCCGTATAATAGTTCATCGTTAAGAGAAGTGAGGACAGGAACTCACGCTGGGCAGGAACCTGGAGGCAGGAGCTGATGCAGAGGCTTTTGAGGATGCTGCTTACTGGCTTACTCTCCATAGTTTGCTCAGCCTGCTTTTTTATAAAACCCAGGATGACCAGCACAGGGCTGACACCACCCACAATGTGCTTGGTCTCCACCACCAGTCACTAATTAAGAAAATGGTCTGCAGGCTTTCCTACAGCCTGATCTTATGGAGGCTTTTTCCCAGGTGAGGTGCCCTTCTCTCGAACGACCCTGGCTTGTGTCAAGCTGTCCTAAAACTAGCCAACATACCTCCTAAGCCACACTTGCCCTCTCCTCTCCCCTTAGGACCATGGCTCCCCTGCTCAGCTTCAGATGAGAGCTCAGAAAGGAAGCCACGGGTCCAGAGCCCAGAGCAGTGCATTTTGAATGGAATGCTCTCACTCCCTTTGATTACAAAAGTGAGGAGACAACGAGTGTATCAGTGCTGCAAAATCATTCTCGTATTGTAACTCCCTCAAGGGTGGCAGAATATCACCGTGAAGGTAATTATGGAGCAAAGAAAATTAATGTAGATGCAATTTCAAAGCTGGGGAAAAATTATTTACAGTCACAGAAAGCCCTGCACAAACCCTGTTCCAAATCAAAGTGCTGTACATGGTCAGGAGCCACGGGGCAGGTGCCCTTGGCTCCTACTGTCATGAATCCAGCAGGCCAGACGATTCCTCACTACCAGAGGCCTTTCCAGGGTCACCACAGAGGTGACTCTCCCCATCCCTCTTATCTGAGTTGCAGGCCTCCTGGCTCTGCAGATAAGCCCTCCTTCTGGCTCAGGCTTTCTGGGCCACAGCTTTGGGGTGAAGTCCAGGTATATAAAGCCACGGTGGCCTCAGGAAGGACTGAAGTCTGGCCTCAGTAAAATGAACCCATAGCCCTGCTTATCTCTGATTACAGCATTCCCCCTTCATGGAGAGCAAGCTCCAGGGGGTGTGGAAAAGTGGCTGCTTCAAGCATGGACAAGACCAAGTAAGGGACATAGTGTGCTTTGGAAGACGGGTCAGCTTGTCCCTCTCCGCTGAGCCTCAGACCTGGGATCACCCCTTCCTTGCTGTCTTATTGTATGAGTGTGTGTGTGTGTGTGTGTGTGTGTGTGTGTGTACACTTATCCATACTGTCTCCGCTGTTTCAGGGTAGCTTAAAGGGAACCAGGGACAAGGCTGACTGCTGCCACCATACAGTGATGAAGTGGGCCCTTCAGTAGGCAAAGCCTCAACTATCTGGCAGGAATGAGTGTTGAGGTCCCCTGAGACTCTACAGGTTGTTGCCCTGTGAATCCCAGATCCTTAGGTGCCTGCATATCTCTGCTTCCACTTTGAAAGGTTTGGGGAATGAAATGTTTCATGTTCCCTTTCCTGGGACAGGTAAGGTTTGGGATGGGCAGGAGGTGGGTCTGGAACACTTGGTGGGAAGCCATAAGTCATGGCTGTCCATGAAGCTTTTTGTACAAGTGTGTTGGTTTTGACCTTGAAGCCAGTTACTCCTCTAGTTGGGGGGAGGGCATAACCCGTGTGTGTAGTGTGTGGTGATGGTGTTACACAGGGATGAAAGCAGCCAGCAAGAGGGTGAACATGGGTCTGCTGAAGGCCAAGAGAGGCCTGCTCGCAAAAGAGACAGACATACAGCCGAAAGTAGAGAAAAAAGTCGTTCCTTGACAGATACAGGGACCCAGGGTACAAGGACCTAGGGACCAGGCTGAGGGGCTACTGTGGGTATCTACCAGGCACCCAAGTGTAGAAAGAGTCCCTGAAGGGGAGGGGCCTCAGAAACTAGAACTTCCAGAAAGGGAACACAGAAGGACAGGGAAATGTGTGGGTAATGGGAGGGACGGCCAGCACCCAAGTGGCACTTGGGACTGTCCTTAGGAAGGTCTATGAAGCAGGCCCTCTGCAGGGAGGGTACTTGGGCTCAAATCCTAACTCTGCCTCTTCTAAGTACCTTGCTTTAGTTTCCCCATCTGTAAACAGGGTTCATAATAATCCCCACAGTACAAAGTGGCTTGAAGCACAGTTCAAATGTTCAGGGAAAACCTGAGAACCCACACCAAGCAAACATCAGTGTGTTAGCACCTACCGTCCTGGAGTATACTGAGGCAGCAGGGCACAGTCGATGCTGAGTCCAGGCATAGTCTTTCGAGCAAAGCCTCCCAAGAAAGGAGTTAGGGAGACGGGAACAGTTTGAAGGCTCCAACCCTTAGCTGGATTTGTTGGCCAGCAATAGGAAAAGACCCAGAGTCTGAAACAGCCCCTGGCTGTTGGCGGGAGGCCTTGACAAATGCAATTAATTATGAACAGATTCACATATGCGAACAGGCTTCTTAACTAGCAAATACTTGCACAGGGATTTTCCAAACACAGCCCCCATGTTACCTTTCAATGGGACAAAAAATGCTGCAAGGTCAAATGTTGCTTAGGAAAAAAATCCTAGCTCAAGAATGTTCCCAGTTACCTACGTCATTTTAACATGGTTTGCCATTGGTAATTACTGTTCCTTGTCTATGGGTAAGACAGAGCAGGACCCAGCCTGCAAACTGACCCCTGCTCCTGGCATACACCATCCCTTGCTCTCCTCCCAGCAGCTCACAGAACCTCTCACTGGTCACCAACCTGGTAGACATTACAAGACACCTTACCCCAGACCACACAGCCTCCTGGTATCCCTGCTATGGTGCCCCCAAGGTCATGGGACAGGTCAGTTGGAAGAAGGCTAGAGTCATCAAGTTCCATGCTTCCTTGGCAAGCCCCTTGTTCCCTCTGGGCTGCACCTTCTCAGATATAATATGGGGCAAGTGCTTGTGTTATGGTTATTCTTTTATTTGGGCAGTGGTCAGGGTAGGTGGACGGAGGTCCTTCGGCCAGCCCTTTCCTGTCCTGTACTACCAGGCTGGCTGACTACAGCAGCAAAAGAGAACACTAGCCTTAGCAGGGAAAAGCGCCACTGCCCTCTAGTGGCTTAAAGTCAGAATGACGTTGGACTGTCTTGTTGAAACCCTGTAGTGTGCTTTCAAGTCCAAGAGGTACTGCAGGAACGCAGCACCTTCCCAACCCATCTGCAGAAGGGACAGATGAGGGGCATCAGGGTATCACACACAGCCCTTCCCGAAGCCAAGCCATGTATCCGAGAGTCTTCAAGGCCAAGTGCCTGCTCCCAGAGCTGCATACCCACCTACCTATCTTCCCAGTCCACTACTCTCTGACCTAGGCTTCTCTCCAACCCTGGGACACACCAGCCTTCTCCAAGAACACCTAATCCCGGAGAGAAGACAGCAGCCTCCTGGCCTCCTTCTTCCTTGGCTGCCTTATTGCTCCATGTCTACATACGATACTCACAGCAGCCCCCCTCCCCTCTTCAATGGTGTTCTAGCATATTTTATAGTGTTCATTTTGTCGAAGGACACCATTCTGGGAAGAAAGTTCCTGGGGACAGAGATGTGTGTGGACTCTCCTGCTGTGTCCCCAGCACTAGTACGCACTAGGTGCTACATAAATATTTGTCTGTCAAGCAAACAAATGCATACAAGAGCAGACTTTATGTTAGTGTAAACATGAGCTAGCCAGTGGGGCGGGGTCAGTTCCAGGCACTGAGTAACTAAGAGAGGAGTGTGCCAACCGCTGTGGGCATGAAAGGCATCTTGGGGGGGCAGGGGCTCTCAAAGAAAGTGGCATAGAAACTGGATTTAAAAGAACATAAACACACACAGCTCTATTACATCCGTGAAGCCCAACTCAGACCTCTGCCTCTGGCATCTCAAGCTCCACAGTCTGGTTTGGTTTTGTTTTGTTTTGTTTTGTTTTGTTTTGTTTTGTTTTGTTTTGTTTTATAAAGTGGGGATATTACCACTTCAATGAACAAAGGACACAGTTCAGGGGACAGTGACTGTGGGTTGCTCCCATTTACACAAAGGACAGCTATCCTTGTCAAAGCTGGGCAGAGTCCTCATTAATCAACCTGCAACACCCAGGGCAGGCCCAGCCATCAACCACTATCCTTATGCCCCAGGCTCATCCCACACACACATTTCTTTATCCTGTACTGAGCTTGACAGTGATCTCTGAGGTTCTCCTGACTCCAGAGAAGGTCAGTACCCACCCACGTCATAAAGATGACTCACAGGGCCACTAGCTAGGATTCCCAGGACTCAGGGCCACTTACATCACAGTACCAGGCCAGGGCAGGACAGCCAGTATTGACTCCATGTGGGGCCCTTTCCAGTGCTATCCTCTCAGAATTAATGCTATGTGGGGCCAGTCAGCTTCTGTGGTGGGCTGCACTGTGCACTATGGAATACTCACAGCATTGCTGGCTTCCTCTTACCAGATGCCAGTAGCAGCCTGGCTTGACACTCACTCAAACAACCTAGACTGTGCCCAGAAGTTATCACATACCCCCATTAAAGCAGCTCTCAGCCAGAGTCTCTAGAATCATCTTTTTTTTAATATTTATTTATTTATTTTATTGATGAGTACACTGTAGCTGTCTTCAGACACACCAGAAGAGGGCATCCAATCTCATTACGGATGGTTGTGAGCCACCATGTGGTTGCTGAAATTTAAACTCAGGACCTCTGGAAGAGCACTCAGTGCTCTTAACAGCTGAGCCATCTCTCCAGCCCCTCTAGAATCATCTTATTTGCCTTATTTTCTGCATATTCTTGTGAAGTCCCAGGACAGGGAGGGTGTTAGAGCCAAAATGCCTAGGCACCAGTCACAGCTGGACCCTACAAAGGATGCTGACACTTCACATGACTATCACCAAGCTGGAATCCAGAGACATAGATGGTGTCCTCTCTCCCTTTGAACTCAACCCTCTTCTTTCATGGAAGAAGGAACTGTGGCCCAGAAGCCAAGCAATGAGCTTGAAGTCACTGAGAAGTTGACTCATCCCGAGTCCCACACCCAAACTACATTCAAGCCAGCCTCAACCTCAGAGGCTAACACTTGGTATCGCCCCAAAGCGCAGGGGGCAACGTTGTTTACAAGGCTTTTTTTTCCCTCATTTTTGGTGAGAATGTGCAAAGCACAGCTCGGTGAAAACCCTGGCTGAGGTCAGCACACTGGCGGCGTGTACAAACAGGATTGTCCTGGAAGCGGTTCGTAAAAGGAAGAGCCTCAAATCGTTTGTTATGATTATAAAGGTCATTTTCCCCTTGTTAAAAAAAAAAGTAATTTTCATTTACAGGGACCTCAGGCAATTTTCCATCCAATTTGATGTTTTACGAAGTCTGTGAGTCCGTGCCGCCTTATGAAGCACTAGGAGCCACAGACATTTGATTTCCACAGTTTCAGGGTTATTGGTTTTTCAGGAGCAGAGAGAAATACAACTTCATTTTCCTGGGTCCCAGACAGATGGGGACCAGTGGCCATGTGCTACTGGGGGACCCACATCCCATAGTAAGCCCTCAAAACAAAGTCCAGGGTGAGGTCCCAGCATACATAACACATGCCCCTGAGTATACACAGCCTCCTTACCAGTGACAGGCCATGCCTAGCTTGGCCACCAACTCCCTTCTCTGAAATCTGGTACATGTTTTCAATGTCAGTATCACAGCAGTCTATGGGCTGTGGGAACTGTCAGCCTGCTTTACAGACAAGAGAGGAGGGCTTAGAGATGGTGCCCACTAGCTAGTAGCTACCCAGGCTCATCCACTGGAATCTGGCCGCCTTGTCTACACAAGGGCAAAGCCCTTCAGCTACTACCACCCTACTTGGTCCTCCCCATTGGCCTGACAGCACCTAGCCAATATCTGATTTCTTGGATTCCAGTGTGAAACATAGCAATTGTCCCCACCTGGCCCAGTCTGTCCCCTGGTGTGTGTCTCAAGGAAGGCATCCAAAATGAACTCTAAAATTCAGCTCATCATCCAGAGCCTCTTATTTTCCTTGCTGTAAAACAGACATGATGCTCTCTCACTAGGGGGTTGTGAACCCTTGTGGGATAGCATTAGCATCTTAGAGGATGTGGCATCTCATGTTGGTGTCTCAACAGCAAGAGACCAATCCCTTCCTGCTCAGATAGATGGAAAGATGAAGAAGGCATCATGGGAACTGAAAACAAGCAATGCGTTAATTGTAGGAAGATGATGGGAGAGGCAGAGGCAGGATCAACCCAGAGAGGATAGATCAGAGCAAACACGGCTGGCTTTATTGAGCACCTACTGTGTGCCAGGCCGCAGGCCATGCACTTGATGTGCAAAGAGCCATTCTGTCTGCACACCAGGAATGCAGAGGTTGATATGTCAAGCTTTTTGAAAAGCTCTGTGTAGAAGCTGTGACACACGCACAGCCTGTAACCAGAAGAAATCACGGCAGATTGCTCAGCCCAGGCTAGGGCTTGGGACTCATCATCAGGATGTAAAGAAGGCGAACAGTCCAGATCCCAAGCTCTGCGCTGCCCTGTTTACACTCAGGGCTCTTCAGCCAGGATCTTCTCTATAAGTACAAACACAGTAAAAATGACTTCTGTTTTTTTTTTTTTAACTTGACACTTGTTAGAGAAACAGAAACCGAGGCTGATGAGCACCTAGAACGTTCTGCCTGCTCCTTAGCCTTAACTGTTCTTCCCAGTCAGCTGACTCCTGTTGCACACACCGTGTGGCAAGCCCCATCTGAAATCAATGATGTCGGTGGTCTGTCCTCTATACCAATCCCCACCCTCTAATGAGGTTTATAAGGCTCAGGCCAGCTCACTACACACAGAGCCCTTACTAACCTTCCCTTCTGTGACACCCTGCTTGCTTACTTAGGATACTTTGTGATCATTTAAAGTTTATGTATGTATAGGTGGGTATATGCACATGGGGGGGCAGGCACCAGGGAACCCCAAAAATAAAGATGGATCTCCTGGAGCTGGAGTTACAGGTAGTTGTGAGCCTCCTGATCTGGATGCTGGGAACTGAACTTGAGTCCTCTGCAACTGCAGTTCGTGCTCCTAACTGCTAAGCCATTCCTCCAGCCTCAACTTGTGATGACTTTGAAGGCTGTGTTTGGGCATCCTCTTCACTAAGATGTGGGGACATCCTTTACAAGAATTCTTTATGTTCAGGCAGAGTGATAGAGAACCCAGAAGAATCTCAACCTCCAAGAAAACAGAGCCAATCTCACTCTCCTTACTCAGAGCAGCACAGGGTACTATAGTCTGAGACCCTCCAGGGCACTGCACCAACTTGGTGCACAGACGTGAGCCACAGTGTGTGAGGAAGAGGAAGAGTTTTGGCCTCCCTCATATATTAGCCACTGGGGATTGGACTGGATGAATGCAGGCTAGGGCAGGAGGTATCATCCTCAGGGTCTAGTGACCATCCTTGTCATCCCAGCTATTTAGGAGGCTGAGGCAGGAGAATCACAAGTGCAAGGACTACCTGAGTGAGAGTGTGAAAATGTGTTCCAAGTCAGCATGGGCAACTTAGTGAAACCCTGTCTGAAAGTATAAAAGGGGACAGGAATCCAGCTCAGAGGTAGAGAACATAATTATATTGTGAATAAAACATATTAAATAAATAAATTGGCTGGAGAGGTGATTCAGCAATGAAGAGCACTTATTGCTCTTCCATAGGACCCAAGTTCAAGTCCCAGCACCCACATTGAACAGCTCATAGTCACCTGTAACTGCAGCTCCAGGGAATCTAACACCTTCTTCTGGTCTCTACAAATATGAGCCACTTACACACACACACACACACACACACACACACACGCACGTACACACACACATGCACACAAATAATAAATAACACTTCATTCCCACACTGTGGAATCTTGCAGTTTCTTTGCAGAGCTCCCTTGGGTGGGTGACCCCTGCCTCTCAGACAACAGCTCCTTTGAGTAGCAGCAGTCTGTGTGTCCTGCCTTGCCTGGCCTGGTAAGTTACCACTGGACTTTTACCATAGGGCAACTGGAGTCAGTGAGTGTGCATGGTTAAATCTACCCACAGCAGCTGACAGAGACTGATAAACAGAACGAGGTCTGACAGAGGCAGAAGGGGGAAACTCGCTCTTGTTGTCAACACTGCAAACCCCTACCATGCCTCCCATGACACTGGTTGGCTTGAAGAATCACCCATAATAAATGCACACAATAAATGTCTCATTTTGGACTCTACCATTTTTCTAAGTCTTTGGGACACACAGGGACCCTGGGCTGATGGCTCCAGATTCTTTAACCTGTGAGGTTCGCAGGGATTTCCCCAGCTCTATGTTCATCCTTGCTTGTACCTTCTGTGTCCTTACTCTGGATTCTATATCATCCTTCCCAATGAACCAAACCCTCGGATGTGAATCCTCCATCCTCATGGCTATCACCTGCGTGCTGGAAGGTGCCACACACTTAAGATCAGCCACTACCTCCTCTTTCACTTGACCTGACCCAGGCCATCGCCATGGCTCATCTGCAGACAAGGCAACCCAAGCAACGACTTCAGGTAACCTACTGGAGGGGTGGAAGTGAGGAGCTGGTGAAGCTGAGTTCTAACCCTGCATGGTGTAATTCCACATCTCTCCATTCTCCCCTCTGAGCGTTCTGATCTCCATGTGGACATGCTTTTCAGCCTTGGCAGGGACCAGTGTGAATAATCGTGTCTCTCCTAGCACTGTTAGCTCCAGTCAGGATGCAAAGTTCTAGGAGGCTGCTCCCCTCCCCAGTGTCCCTTCTGAGCTGTTTTTTTTTTTTTTCAAATGCCCTCATACCATGACTACTCCACTGATAAAGTCTGGAGCCAGAGGTCTGCCAGTCCACTATTCATGATGATAGATGGACCAAAGCTGGGAAGATGGAGTGAACTTCGTACTTGGCTCAGTAGCCCCAGAAGCCTCTTAACCTTCCAGCTCCCCCATGGCATGGCTGTGTGCTTTCCTGCAACAGGCAGTCTTCAATGTGCACAAATTGAGCATGGTTCAGAGTTTATAGCCATACAAAGGCTCAGGAGTACTGTTTTATATGTCTGTTTTGCACGCCTTTAGCATCATAGGGGCTGAAATGAATTCCACAGGAGAGTCGGGCTGCTCACAAGCGGAGCCAAGAATTTCCTGCAGTGGAGTTAACTCTACCTCTGGCAGCCACGGTGCACAGCGAGAAAGGCCTTGCAGAGCGTCTCACTCAGCCAGGGGCATTCAAGGGAGTTGTATTCCTGGGCCCCCTGAGGGCTAATTTTCCCTTTTCCAGAAAGCTGGGTGTGGAGTATGGGCTTGAAGTCAACTGATCACAGATGGTGATGGGTCCTGGCATTTTCCACAGTCCCACCGGGCCATTTGATAGATGAGGCTACTGAGTTCCAAACAGGTCAGTTAATGTCACTGTCATAGAGTGCCAGGGCCAGCAGGCTCAGCTGTCCAGATACCAGAGGACTGCCAGCAAAGTAGTTATCTGAACTAGGGCCCTTGTCTCTGTCTCAGGTCGTGCTGTTCCTCTATTGTACAAAGAATACTCTAGTGCTCTTCCTCTTGGAGTCTCTAAAGTCAGGAAGTAAGTGAAATGATATGGCTGGCCCTGCAAGGACTAACAATGACACCAACTCCTCTGGATGGAGCAGTGATTCTTTACCAGTCCCTGGAAACCCTCCACACCCATGAAGTCACGGCTTTGTCAACCAGGCCAACTAGAAGTGATGACATTCATAGTGTCAAGTATGGTTCAGTCACTCTCCTTAGGAAAGACCACAGTCCAGAGCTGTGCTCATCAGTGTGGCCTTGCTTAGGCTGTTCCTCTGCCTGGTGTTCCTCTGAAGATGCCTAGATCCTATATCCTTCAAAGTCCAGGCTCTTTTGAGCCTGCCTGGGTAACCCAGATTGACGGTGTGGCCCACTCAACCTTCTGCTTTCCCTTATACTCCTGGCCATCAGTGTGTGTGTGTGTGTGTGTGTGTGTGTGTGTGTGTGTGTACAAGGGAGCATGTGTGCACATGGTTATGCATATGCATAGCTTTGCCTGCATTTCTTTCTCACTGGACCCAGATGCAGAAAACTAAGAAGACCACATTCTCATTCACACCCAATCCCATGTGACTGGAAAAGCTCTTCCATTGTCAGCTTCCCGTTGTGTCCTGAACACTGCTTCCCCTTGTACCATAGGCAACCCCCTAGGGTTTTAACATGCATCTTGATGTAAAGTGAGAGCCACTATAGGTATGCAGACCTTTGTGATATTTTATGAAATGCATTAGGTCATAAATCTAGTCACATATCTGATTTCCCTCCAGTTTTTTCTTTCCTCCCTTCTCCCTCTTTACTGCACGTGCAGAGGCCTTGAGAACCACCACTTGGCTATGCAGCAATGGGTCATGTCACTTTTTTCTTTTTGAAACAAAGGGTTCACTCTATCCCACACTAGCTCCCAACTTGGGGCAATTCTCCTGCCTCAGCCTTTCACGTGTGCTGAGATCACAGGTATGAGCCAACGAACCTAACTGACTGGATGACCTCTCATGACCTCTCATGAACACTGTATGGCATAGCATCTCGCCTGCCCATCAGTTTAGCTGCACTATACTAATGACCTCAGCTGGCAGCATGGATCATGAAGAAGCAAACTGAAATCATAGGAGGGAAAGTCCTGGAGTCTTTTTCTACGGATGAAACACACACATAAATAAAGTGCCTCAGGGAGGGTAAGAAGAACACAAAGAGGATAGGACAAGAAAGCAGGAAGCAAAGTGTGTGTGAACATGTGTGTTTACACATTTGTATGAGTGATGTACATATGTGCATGTGTGTATGTATGCATGTATGGTATGTATGTGTAAGTAGTATAGGGAGATATGCATGTATATATGTATTATGTATATGTGTATACATTTGTCTATGTACACATGTGGTGTGTATGTGTGTATATGTATACATGTATGTATATATATGTATGTATATATGCATGTGTGTATATGTATATATGTATGTGGTATGTGTATAATTTGTACGTGCATGTATACATGTGTGTGAGTATTATGTATGTATGTGTGTATGTGTGTAGTTTATATGTGTCTGGTATGTGTGGTGTGTGTGGTATATGTGTGTTGGTGTCTTGGTTCTCTCAGACTTCTCTGAGGAGATACAATAAGCTTGTGTGACAGTAAACAACACACATTTGTCTCTCCTGGTTCTGGGGCTGAGAGCTGAAATCAAGACAGAGGCAGGGCGAGTGATGAGGTCTCTTTCTCAGGAGTTCTCAGGACTTGTCTTAGCCCATCCATGAGAGCTCACCCTTATGATCTGATCATCCCAGAGGCCCCACTTGCAAGTACACCTATATTGGTGTCTGGTTTTCAACATATGAACTTAGAGGCATGCTGACAGTGAAACCTCGGACATTATCATGGGTGCTGCCGAGGGTCATGGGCAATGCAATTCTTCAGGTAGACTTTCTAAAGAATGCTATAGAGCCATCAAGGACATAAAACAGTCCTGATAAATGAAGCCATGGAGCATGTAGACTTATGGGGAAACCCAATGTGGATTGCATTTCAGCAGAGTGAGATTGGAATTAAAGAAACTATCCTGTATCTTATACAAGAGGAGTCGGAGGCTAAAGGCATCCATCATCCTTGTTAAGCAAAGATGACTGGCCCAGGAACAACAATGTCCAGAATTCTGAAGGACCAGGACTCACAGAATGGGTACCTGGACTCTGATATCTCACTGAAAAATATTCAAACCTAACACTCAGATACTGTCTTTGCCCCAGCTTACCCACAGCCCACAGAAGACACAGGTTTCTTCCCTTTCTGTGAAGGTAAATTTTAATTATCAACTTTACAAGATCTACACTCATATAGGAAGAAATCGCAATGACTACCTACATCAGCTTGGTCTAGGGGCATGCTGTGAAGGACTGTCTGGATCATTGTAATTGATAAGAGAAGACAGCCCACTGTGGGTAGCACCATTCCCTAGGCTTAGGGTCTTGAACTGTATGAGTGGAGACGATAGGGCTAAGCATGAGATGTGTGCATAAATTCATTGTCTCTCTGCTCCTAATTAGATGTGGTGTGATGTAGGATGATGAAAGGACAACATGGTTTCTGGTGGAACACTGGCTGGAAATCACCAGAGACCCCACAGGGTTCCCTGCATGCATTGTGATGATGGCATGCATTTTGCCACGCTCCCAGACTTCAGGCTCCTGACATGAGGCCAAACATCAATCTACACCTTTCAGGCATGTAGGACAACGTCTACTAGCTTCTCCACAGGTAGAGGGTATAACTACAGGCCACAGAGCCTCAAGACAGATCTCTAATGAGATACCTAAAGGCCAATTAAACATTCCTTCCCAGACCCTCCTCCTTACAAAAGGTATTTAACCTCAGGCCTGCCCTGAAAATACCAGGGTATAGTTTCATCCATTTTCTGCCATGACAATAAATATCTTAAGACCATAGCCTATTTCTCTTCTTTGGGACCCACTGTGGGGAACCATGGAGAAGGTTTTCAACTACCAAGCTGAGTCTAATCTGCAGATGACCTCTCTACGTTTCCAGCCACGGAGCCCAGCAACCCAAGCAAGCAAGCCAAGCCAGCTGTGACCCAGCCAAACGAGTTGCAGTGACCAAGACTCTCATCCCTACACGATGTCCCCCTCTCCTCATGCCAGCCTGTATCTCCCCACTTCAGCCTTTCCATGGCCTCCCAGCGGCACCTGAGAGCCCAAGGACCTGAGAACCAACTGGTTCTGGACCCCGACCCAAGAGATCTGGCTCCACATGGGTAAATCACGTGTCTAGCCTACCTGAAGACCCAGCTATACCACTTTTGGGCATATACCCAAAGGATACCTCACCATATCAGAGGGACACATGCATCATGATGTTTATAGCAGCCTTATCTCTGATAGCCAAAAGCTGGAAACAACCCAGATATCCCTCAACCGAAGAATGGATACAGAAAATGTGATTTATTTACACAATAGAAATACTATGCAGCTATTAAAAATGACTTCACAAATTCTGTAGGCAAATGGGTGAAACTGGAAAATACTATCCCGAGTGAGGTAACCCAGACCCAAAAGGACATATATGGTATATACTCGCTAATGAGTGGATATTAGCTAAAAAGTACAGAATACCTAGGATACAACCCACAGAACTTAAGAACTTTAACAAGCAGAAAGGCTAAGTGAGGCTGCTTCAATCCCACTTAGTAGGGGGAAGAAAATAATCATGTGAGGCTGAGAAAGTGAGGGATTTGGACAGTATAGAGGTTGGGGAAGGGAAAAGGGGAACAGAATCAGGTATTGGGGGGACAGAAGAGAATCCCTGAGGGCCAGCAGAATGAATGGAAATATGCATCCTCAGAAGGTGGGAGGTAGGAGAACCCTCTAGAAACTACCAGAGACCTGAGAGGTGACTCTCAGGACTCAATGGGAGTGACCTTAGATGAAGTGCCCAAGATGGGGGAGTGGGAACTTGAAGAGTCCAGCTCCAGTAGTTAGACAGGGCCTCAAGTGGAGGGATGGTGTTATCAACCCACAGTCAAAACTTCTGATCTAGAAGTGTTCCTGTCTAAAAGAACTACAGGGACAAAAATGGAGGAGAGACTGAGGGAAAGTTGATCCAGTGACTTGTTCAACTGGGGATCCACCTCATGGGAAGATACCAAGGCCTGCCACTATTACTGATGATACGACGTGCTTACAAACAGGCGCCTAGCACAGCGGTCCTCTGAGAGCTCCAACCAGCAGCTGACTAAGACAGATGCAAATATTTATATCCAATCATTGGACTGAAGTCAGGGACCCCTATAGTTTAATTAGGGGAAATATTAAAGAAGCTATAGGGGAGGGTGACTCCATAGGAAGAACAGCAGTCTCAACTCATCTGGACCCCTGGGAGCTCCCAGACACTGAACCACCAACCAGGCAGCATACATAAGCAGGTCCAAGGCCCCTAACACATATATAGCAGAGGACTGCCTGGTCTGGCCTCAATAGAAGATACACAGAGTCCTTGAGAGACTTGAGGCCCCAGGGAGGGGATAAGCCTCGTGGTGGAGGAGCATCCTTTCAGGGACAGGGGGAGGAGGAATGGGGTGAGGAACTGTGAGAGGGGGGACTGGAAGGGGGTAATGGCTGAATTGTAAATTAATTAATTAATTAATTAAGAACATCACATGTCTAAGAATTCATACATTTAGTCCATATTCTCTAATTTCCAAAATGTTTCCTCTCTCTCTCTCTCTCTCTCTCTCTCTCTCTCTCTCTCTCTCTCTCTCATCTTCATGAACCAACAAAAGGAAAGTTGTAAAAATGAACAAATGTCATTTACAAATATTGTTAAATTAATTTTTGCGAAAAGTGTTCTACAGATTCAATGCAATTCCCTTGAAGGTTCCAATAAGTCTTCTTCACAGAAATAATTTAATCCTAAAATTCCTAAAGAAACACAAAAGAAACTGAAGAAATTAATAATGATGGTCTCGCAATACCAGACTTCAAATTACACCATAGAGTCGTAGTAACAAAAACAGTATGGTACTGTCACAAAACCAAACATGGATCTGTGTGTAGAAGCTCCAGGATTAAGCCCCGAAGAACATAGCCACTTGCCTTTTGACAAAGGTGCCAAAAACCATTTAAAGAAAAGGAGAGTGCCTTTAACAAATATTTCTAGTAATACTGAATGCCCACATATAGAAGAATGAAATGATATCCATTCCTCTCAAAATGGATCAAAGATTTTAATGTGAGAAGGCTAGACAGGTGGCTCAGCAGTTAAGAGTGTTTCCTGCAGAGGACCTGAGTTCAATTCTCAGTCCCCACATGGTGGCTCACGACTTCCTATGACTCTAGTTCTAAGGGATCAGATGGCCTCTTCTGGCCTCTGTAGACACTGCATGCTTGTATTACACATACCACCATATAGAAACAAACATATACAAAAAATATATAGTTAAAATATATTTTAAAAACCTAAACATGAAATTGCTAAAAGAAAACATTTAAAAATATATCTTTAGACTTCATAGACAAATAATAAAATCATACCAAGTGCCCACCATGGATATAGATATGGAAAGTATTCCGTTTGTGTGTGTGTGTGTGTGTGTGTGTGTGTGTGTGTGAGAGAGAGAGAGAGAGAGAGAGAGAGAGAGAGAGAGAGAGAGAAAGGCAGGCTTTAGTCATCTGTAAAGAATGAAATTGATTTTTTTTGCAGGAAGTTAGACAAAACTGGAGATAGTGATATAAACCATCTCAGAAAGACAAACATCATGTCTTCTCTCATAAGTAGAATTAGGAGGGTGGGAAACATGAAGGTGAAATGGAATGATCAGAGATGTGGAAGGGGAAGGAGAAAGGGAAGTAGATATAGGAAAGCACAATAGAGGAGGTGAATTTCAACAAGTATATCGCCTGTGTAGAAATGTCATAACAAAACCCCTTTGTCCAACTAAAAACACTAAAAACAAAAACAGGAAAGTGCTGCCCAGCCCTCACCACTATGCTAAATGAAATAAGTCAGGCACACAAATAAGGCACCATATGAGCTCACTCATGAACACAATCTGAAAAGCTGCTCCCCAAGACACGAGAAAGCAGTAGTTACCAGAGATGTTGGGAAGCAAGAAGATAAAGGAGAGGGGTGGATGGATGCAATTTCCTTACATAGGAGGGATGCTGCCTTATGTTCTGGTACACAGTTAGCAACAGTGTTGTATATGTTTTTAAACAGGTAAAAGAGAACACAATGGCCTTGTAGCTCAGAAATAATGTTGATTAAAAGAGATGGATTGCTCTGTTTGAGTCCCTCAGTAATAAATGCATTGTAACAGATGAGTAAAAAAAAAATTAAAACCATGCCCACAGAGAGTGACTTGCCCTGAGCCACCCAATACAAGGTTCCACCAGCCTGGAGCCATCCCCACTCATCCCTGCCCAGCTCAGGCACAGACCCTGTGAGCCTCCTGTGCTTCTTCAGCTCCCAGAGTCTGGACCAAGCTCAGAACTGAGCTTATTTTTTTTTCCAAACATTCTGCTAGGAGCCCCACCCCTGGCCCGCAGTCGGCTCCCAGCCACAGGCCATGGGCTGAGACTCATGCTCCCTGAGTCACGCTGATGGGGCTCCCAGGGCAGGGCCTGGCCCTTGTCCCGGTTAGTCATGACACCTTGGTGAAGAGATTAATAATCCCAAGATTACCGTCAGGAAGTATCCTGAAGCAATCATTCAGGTTGTGACTGGATGCCAGGAGGCATCCTTTGGGTCTTTTCTTCATGTACATAAGTAGGACAGGCTTTGTGCTCAACAGAGGGAAAGGGTGTGGTCACCTCAGCTGAGTATTTACACGAACTTCCACTCAGACATCACTGAACCACAAACCTCATTCTTGAGATGCAGTAACTGAGCCCCAGAGATGAAGATAGAGAACTGGAAAAACTGCTTAGTTGATAAAGTACTTGCTAAGCAGGCATGAAGATTCTGAATTTAGATTTTGTATACCATACATAAAAAAGAAAAGCTAGCATCACACATCTATAGTTCCAATGCTCAGAGGCAAAGACAAGAGGATGGGGGTGGGGAGGCTCACTGGCCAACTGGTCTACCCAGCTGGTGAGCTTTCAGGTTTTGTGAAAGGCTAGGTGAAAGAGACTGTCTCCAAAAACAGATAGTGATAGATAAAGACACTTGACATCAACCTTTCTTCTATATGCATATATATGATGTGAGCTTCCACACAAACGCATGTACACATGCATGAGTGTAAAATAAAATGTTTGGTTTTTTGGTGGGTTTTTTTGTTTTGTTTTGTTTATTTACTATAGGGCTGGAGTGAAGGCTCAGCAATTAAGAGAACGCACCAATCTTACCGGTTTAATTACCACCACCTAGATGGTGGCTCACAACATGCAACTCCAGCTCCTGGGGAAATAGCGCCATCTTCTGGTCTCCATGAGTACTACACACGTGTGACATAAACACAAATAAAAGTCAAAATAAAAAAATATTTTAACAGAAAAGGAAAGCTGTGGGGTGCAGGGATGGGTAGAAAGAAGCTGACTAACAGGGAGCATAGTAGTTCCATAGGAGGCACACAAGCAGTAATGGTGCCTGCAGTTCCAACAACTCATTATATATTTTATGAAGAGCCGGAAGAATTCCAAAGTCCCTATCCCGAAGCAACAGCAAGCAACCAATGAGATGGGAATTCTGACACCCCCCCCCCAGGTCACCAGTGTATGCCACACAGTGGCAAGGAACCGCCACACACTGCACTGTGGAAAGCTATGATCTGAAAACAGTACTATCTTAAATTTCTTTTTTTTTTTAATTTCTTTTTAAGAAGAGGAAGCAAAATATCTACTTAAAAGTCTTAGATACTTATGTCCTTTCTCAGGTTACCATTAGAGGGTTGGGATATGTTTTTCAGTGTTGCATAATACACTAACCACACAACTGTGTCAGTGTGTCACCCAAAACTGGGTACTCAGCCACTGCTGCCTTGACATTGTTGGTGCCTGAGGCTAATATGTAAATAACAGGCATCGGCCAATAGGATTGAAGTCAGGAAAATACCAGTTGTCTACTGGTGATGGGCAAATGTTAGCACTTAAAAAAATCTCTATGTGCTAGGTCTGTTTTTGTGTTTCACCACTAAAATGTCTGGGCATGTTACATTTTTAAAATGTATTTATTTTTGTCAGTATGTGCATGCTTGTGAGGCATAAGTACACCATGTGGGAACAAGAGCTCATGGATGCCAGAGGAGGGTGCCAGATCCCTTGGAACCGGAGTCAATGGCAGTTGTGAGCCACCATGTGGATTTGAGGAACCGATCTGGGGTCCTCTGCAAGAGAGGTAAGTACTCTTAATGGCTGAGCCGTCTCTCCTGTAGAGAACTTGCTTAATGTAGGTTCAATCCTTCATGCCACACAAAAATAAAATCAAATTAAAACTTTCTAGAAAGTAACCTTCACCCTCTGAAATCTCCATAGGCAAGTCCTGCCAAACACGTAAGAAATGCATCATATCAATCCCATTTTTTTATCCTCCAGAACTTGAGCATGGAGGGCATATTTGACAACTCACTGTCTACGGCCAGTATCTCAGACCAGAATAGCCAAAGTCAAGGAAACCAGAGAAAAACACAGACAAAGACCCCCTGGCAACATAGGTGCAAAGGTCACATGAAAATTTCAGGATTCAACAGACTATACAACAGATAGCATACCAGAACCAAATGGATTTGGTGTGGAGTAAAAGTTTAACATTGAAACATAACCAATGCTACTCATGTTGTTCAAAGACAAAAGAAGACATATCTTCCAAATTCAGAAAACATATTTAACAAAATCTAGCATCCTTTTTTCTTTTCTCCCCCCCTCCCACCTTTTTTCCTGTCAGAAAACTCAAAATACCAGTGCTTCCTTAACCTGGTGATCATTTTTAAATCCACCATTAAAATTATAATTAACACTGAAATTCTACTGTTTTTATCCTAATATTGAGAGGTCTCAGATTTCATGCCCTCTGTTCAACATTGTATGGTGGGTTGTAGCCGGCACAATAAGGCAAGAGCAGGAGATAAAAGCCATCCAGACAGGATAGAGAGAAATGAAAACCTTTTATTTTACAGATTACATGCTTTTCTACTGGAAACAATCTGATGAATTCTACCAAAAATCCTAAAAATAAGTGAGCTTGTCAAAACTGCAGGATATGGAACTGTGTTTAATGCCAGCTACCTGGTGATGTCAGCTGCTTAGGAGGCTGAGGCAGGAGAATTGTAGGCTTAGTGACTGTGTAGTCTACAGAGAGAGTGCAAGGCCAGGACAGGCGACTTAATGGAAGCTCGTTCTCAGGAGAAAAACTGAGGCCAAGTATATAACTCAGTGGTAGAGTTCTTGTTTACTGTACATAGACCCTGGGCTCAATTCCCAGCACCAAGGGGGAAATGCAGGATTTAAAAAAATCAATACACGAAATCCAGTTGTCTCTCTAAACATGAGGAATTAACCATTAGAAATTGACATTGAAAGCATACTTTAGATTAGCTGATGGCTCAGTGGGTAAAGTCCTTGCTCTGAAACTATGAAGACCTGAGATCAAATCTTCAGCACCCGTATTAAAAAGCCAGGCATGGCTGTGAGTAGCTGTAAGTCATCAATGAAGTTGGAGATAGAGGACCCTGAGAGCTCACTGATCATTGGGCCTAGCCAAAGCCACCGGGTTCCAAGTGAGAGACTCTGTCTCAAGGCAATGAGATAGAAAGGGATAGAAGAAGACACCAACACCCAGCCCTTCCCTGGCTTCTGCATTCTCAGACACAGGAATGTACAGTCACATACTCACATGCATACTGCATACGCGAACTGATGATAAACTCTTTCCTGATCTATTCTTAACTTTATTTTTTAAAGAAATTAATCCACCAGATCTATGAAGTTCATGTGAAATGAAAGGATATATAAAATACCAAAAACAAGTTGGAATGGAAAGAATAAAACTTCAAGGGCTGACTTGAGAGTGTATTAAAGATAAACAGATAAGCCATCAGAAAAGGAGAGAGAGTCCACAAGTAGAGGCACAAACACACACGGCCGGCTGGTTTTCAACAAAGGCACGAAAGCAACTCCACGAAGCCAAAGTCACCTTTGCAACAAAAGGTACTAGAAAATTACACAATCCTGTGCGGTGGCACAATGAGCTTGGATTTCCACTTTGTGCAACACACAATGAGCAACTGAAGTGGGTGGCCGTGCTGAACGCAGAAGCCATTGAATTAGTCACTTTTCTAGGTGCTGTAATTAAATATCTGACAGAAACAAGAAGTCACCGGAGCTTTGCTTTGGCCCATAGTTCAGGGCACGTGGGGGAGGACATGGTGCCTGACTCGGTTCTCACAGCCTGAGAGTAGGGGCAGGTCACATGATTCAGCTGGAAGAAAGTGAGGATGCTGACCAGACATCTTGAGGTAGCTGGTTAGGACCCTCAAGGCCATCTCCTTTGGTACCTTCCCCTTTCTAGATAACCGCCACCTCCTAAAAGGTCCTCAGCCTTCCATAAGACTAAGCGTTCGAATATATGAGCCTGTGGGGGACATTTTCTTTCAAACCATAACAATCATTAAGCATTCAAAAAGAAAATACTGGAGAGAAATCTTTTTGACCACGGGTTAGACAAATATTTTGAAGTGATCCCAAAACGTATAATCCGTGAAAGAAGAAAAGCTAATAAATCTGTCATCTAAAGGTAAACTGTTCCTCAAAGGACACTGTTAAAGCAACGCTGTGGGCTGTGGGGTGGGGAGTGCAGGAAGACTTTGCAAAACAGTGTCTGCAAAGCCATGCATCTAGAAATCCAATTGGAGAGATAGCTCAGAGACTACGGGCTCTGGCTGCTCTTCCTGAGAGACAAGGTTCATTCCCAGAACCCACATCAAACAACTCACGACTGCATGTAACTCCAGGTCTAGGGGTCCACTATCCTCTTCCAGTCACCAAGTGCATGCACATGAAAGAGAGAGACACAGAGAGAGAGACAGAGGGACAGAGACAGAGAGACAGACACAGAGACAGAGACAGAGAGGGAGGGAAGCAGGGAGGGAGGGAGGGAGAGACAGAGCGAGAGAGAGAGAAAAGAGGGGCAGAGGGGAAGAGGGGGAGAGAGGGAGAGAGAGAGAGAAGGAAGTGGGAAGGCACATATGCACACACCAACACCAACACTACCACCCCACAGATTTTTAAATACACACACACATATACATGCTGATGTGTGTGTGTGTGTGTGTGTGTGTGTGTATGAAATCTCAGTACAGTAATAATCACTCCACAGTGCAAGTCATAGCACCATGAACACCACTACACATCTAGCAGAGCAATTTGCATATTGATGACATCAGAGCTTAGCCTTGGAGCAAACACAGCTCTCCCATCCACTGGTGAGATTGAAGATAGAAATTGCTTGGGAAACAACTTAGCTGTTCTTCTAAAGGTTAGCCATGCCTAGACCTACCACTGTTCAAGTACTTATACCTAAGTATTCAAAGACACTTTAATAGTCCAAAGATGGAAGGATCTGAAAAGCCATTGACAAGAAAAATGTAAAAGCAGCCTCTGACACATGATCTCTTTGTGCAAGTGGGTATGCTTGAGAATGAAAAGGAAGAGGCTCCTGATGAACACTCCAGCGTAGATGACAATCACAGTAATTACGCTGAGGGAAGGAAGCCAGGCATAAATGAATGCATTCCATATGACTCCAGTTACACAAAGTTCCCAAAGACGCAACATGATCCGCAGTGACAGAAAGTCGATCCGTGCTCGTCTAGAGATGGAAAGGAACTGGGAGGAGAGAGAGGAGCAGAGTGGGGAATCTTATAAAGTTGATCTCATCAAATATGAAAATGGAATTTGCCAAGTCTGAGGACAGCGGAAGGAAGAGGGATGGAGACGTTGGTCAGTGGGTACCACGCCACGGTTAGATAGGAAAAAACGTTCTGATGTTGTGAAAAAGACCACATGATTTGTATTTCCAAAAGGCTAGAACAAAGTGTTTTTAATTTATTTTAGCCACAAACAAGTGGTAAATGTTTGAGGATATAGACAAACGTATAGGTGTGCAGAAGTGCTTGCCCTGGCTTGATCATCACATGTATGTAGCTATGTTAAGTATCACACAGGCTGGAGAGATGGCTCCAAGGTTAACAGTGCTGGCTACTCTTGCAGAGGTCTCAGGTTCAGTTCCCAGGATGCTCACTTTGGCTCACAGCCATCTGTAAATCCAATTCCAGAGAATCCAGTGCCATCTTTGGGCCTCTAAACTGGATGTGCTTAGTGTGGATATATATAGACAAGCAAAACACTCATCATAAAATAAACTAAATCTAAAACAACAAAAAAATTTAAGTAAATAAATACTTTTTAAAACATCACATGGTAGTAAAATAAATATTTTAAATACTGTTTAAACTAAGCAGAAGAAGCCGTAACTGACCATCCTGCTCACTGCCGCAACTGTAAGCATTCCCGAAGTTGACCCGTTACGTAATCACTTGACAGTGTGGGCTTGCTTTTTCCCACTCAAATGGAAGTGTTCATTCATGCTAACAAACAGAGGAAATGTGCTTCTCCTGGAGCCAAGTCACTTGCAGGAAAATGGCTGGATAAGAAGACTTGGAGCCGGGAATCCTGAAGGGTTAGGGAGCTCCACTGGAGCTGGTAACAGAATTCTGGGGGCCTGGGGAAGACGCGAGAGACAGAGCGGAGACAGGAAATTGGTAGTTGAAGGATGGATACATCATGAACGTCATGCAACACTCAGCACCAGACACTTTGGAGGTGGGGGTGGGGGGGTTGTTTTGATGATATTTTGAGGCAGGGTTTTGCTATAGGAGCTCAACTAGCCTTGAAGGGGTGCTCGCTCCTTCTGCCTCAGCCTCTGGATAGCTACCGTTGCCTGTGCACACCTCTACACCAGATGCTTAACCAGTTTCTCTGAGTGTCAAAGGCCTGCACTGTGGAAGGGGCTGAGCTCTGATCATCTGAGTTATGGAAGATGCAGGAGCAGTGCCGGGAGGATGCAGTTCCAGGGACCTAAAGACTTCCAGGGGTGGTGTGAGGATTCCTCTAGGAACTGGGGGGTTCAGATTTATTCTGTCTCTCACCTGCTGGGGAGGCACCAACAGATAAGGTCAGTGAGACTTACAGATTAGGAAAAAAAAACTCACTTTCCTTGGCCCTTCTGTTTCTCTGGGGCTTTGCGCCTACCTGAGAGACAGCATCATACACTCTTCTTCAAGGGGAGTCACAAACACAGTAAACAAACAGCACAGTAAAAGCAAGCTCCTCCTCCCTGCCAATTAGCTTCAGAGAAGCTGGATTTTTCCTGGGGGCTGGGGAAAAGATCCTGGCCCCAGTGGCCTCCTAGATTCCTGGGGAGAATGGCTCCAGATTTAGGGAACAGCCCCAGGGGTGTGACTGAGGGAGTCTGGGGGAGAACTGGCCAAATAATCAGGGCATTCACTCGGGGGCTTTGTTTGCTGTTTCAGTGCAAATTAGCAATTAGCAGTGCCTGGCATTGGGCCACCTCCCTTCCAAGGCCAACTGGCAGCACGTGTCGTTTTGTTCTTGGCTGGAGACCCGCAGACTGGGTGGCAAGAAATAGGCTCTGTGGAGCCAGGACCAAAAGCATATGGTCCTTTTACCTAGCAGTCTGCCCCCACTCAGAGACATCATGCCCACGAGATCACCCCAGCCGACTGCCATCATTGTGGACAGAAGATGCACAGTGGAGTGGACCTGAGTGGGATCTTCTGGTCATCTAACATCCTCCACAGAGAAAATGGAAGAGGAGAGAAAACGCTCTGCACAGGCCCGCTATCTTTGAAGGGATGGAGCCAATGTCCAAACTCTCCTGCCTCAGAATTCTCATAACCAGAGACACTCAAACCAGAGCTACCTCAGTGAGCCCTTGAGGAATTCAGATACACAGATTACTTCCTATCATCTGCATTTCTAATGATTTCCTGGGGGACACTGATACAGTGAACCGACCACACATGGGTGCCCTGAAACATCCCTCATAGCCAGCACCAGGAAAGAAGAGAAAGGCTAGTCCTTGGGTCCCACTAGCTGACTAACCTTGCCACATTGGTGAGCTCCTGGTTAGTGAGAGACCCTGTCTCAAAAAAAAAAACCAACAAAATCCTGGGAAATGATACCTGAGGTTGACCTCTGACCTCTGCATCTACAGACAAGTATACAAACAGAAATGCATACATTTGCACACACAAAAAAATGGTAGGGCTGGGTTGGGGATCCGCTTCAGAAAACAGGAGAACCAAGGAGTCCAGTGAGTCTCTAGACACCCATTAAGACAAAGGAACATGAAATAATGCCCTTTGAAATAATGCCCTAGGTCCTTGTAGAGAACAGGAGGCACAGAATTAAGCAAATTGAAATGTCCACTGCTGGTTTCCTGCGAATCCATAAAAAAGAATTGGCCTTACCAACAATGGGGAGATGTTCCAGGAACGTAGCTCTTCCTTCAAGGGGCTGAAGACTGTTGAACCTCCTTCTCACTCTCTAGCCTCCAAGGGCTAGCTCAAGTTTGAACTTCAAACCTTTGGTTTGGCTGAAAACAGTCCTAAAGTTAGTAGACACAGCAAATAAATTCATGGGTCTCCCAGTTAAGTTTGAGTTTCAGATAAATGACAGGTAAAAATTTAGACTAATTATGGCCCATTTTGTCTCAGTAATGATCAGAGTACTCCAGAAAGATGGAATCTGATGGTCTTTTCTAGCATTTCTTCTGTCTTGCCATCACTTTCTACTTCCTGCCCCACTTCCTGTTTGTCAATCACAGTTGTACATGGCTTTATAACCAGAATTTCTTCAGTTTCTCCTGTCCCCTTGAGGCACCCAGTTCAGTGGGAATTAATTCACTCCCATCTCCCTCTGTCTGCAGATGTCATCCAGGAACCCTGTTTCTCTGTCTTCTCAGTCCCTAGAGGTGGTGAAATCCAAACTGTTCTTGGAAAGTGGAGATTTCAATTCTTCAGGCCCAGGAACAAGAAGTGACAGCAGATATGGAGGAAGACTCTTGGGGGAGGGGAACATTGGGGTACCTTCACTCCCTAAACGCACACAAGGTGGGGTCCAAATTCCTAGGGCTCACCTAAGCAGAGCAGGAGGAATAGAAGCCACGTGGTCATGTACAAGCAGTCCCAACCGCAGCCCGGCTAGGTAATTAAAAGCATGAGGGTCTAGCCCCCACATCCTGACCCAAGACCAGGCACGGGTTAGAACTGCAGCTTTGTTGCTTTGTTTGGCTCATTAATTCAATCCAGACATTGAGTTTTTGAGGAATTATAATGTCCTCAGCACTCTGCCGGGGACCACAGAGGTTGGAAAACGGGCTCTGAGAATTTGGACCTACAGATCTCTTCCCCCAAGGAGGCCTTAGAATCAGCTAAAAATCAGGCTGGGAGCCAGGCTCCGGCTCTGACCTTGGCTGTAAGGTACACATCCTCCTCTCCCACTGAGGACAGTAGACCTATGGGAGCACACAGAGGTTGAGAGAGGACCTTCTGTACATGCGAAACACCCTCCCAGGGCTCCAGCACACGGAAGTCCCAGGGAAGTGTGTGCACAGCTTGTGGTGGCAACGGGTGGAAAAGAGAGTGCTGGATGATGGGAAATATCTTCTGCTCCTTAGCAACAGGTGTGTTGCTGTGATGGTGTCCCAGTCTCCTGTCCTATCTGGTTTGGTGCATCAACTTGACACAAGCTAAAGTCATCACAGAGAAAGAAGTTTCAGTTAAGAAAACACTTCCATGAGATCCCATTGTAAGGCATTTTCTCAATAAATGATCAATGGGGGTGGGGGTAGCCCATTGTTGGTGGTGCTATCTATAGGCTGGTGATCTTGAGTTCTATAAGAAAACAGACTGAGCAAGCCATGGGTAGTAAGCCAGTAGGCAGCCTCTGCAGCAGCTCCCACTTCTGGGTCCCATTCCTGCTTGAGTTCCTGTTCTGACTTCCTCCAATGATGGATCTGGAAATGTAAGCCAGAAAAAAAAACCTTCCTCACCGAACTTGCTTTTTGGTCATGGTGTTTTATAGCAGCAATAAAAAGCCTAAGATATCTCCCTTCTGTTTCTATGATAAAGCATTGACCAAAAGCAACTTAGGAGAAGAAAGGGCTTTCCTGACTTACCAGCTCAGCCCACGGTCCATCACTGAGAGAAGTCTAGCAGGCACTCAGACGGAACCGGGGAGGCAGACCCTCTTGCTGTTTCATGAAGCATTTCCTGCAACCAGAGAACTCACTCAGCCAGTGAGAGAAGCAGTTCAGAATCCACAGAGGAACACACTTGCTGGTTCATAGAAGGGCTCCAGCTTAGCCAGTTTTCTTCTACAGCCTGGGAAGTGGTACCACCCACAGTGGACTGGGCCCACCCACATCCATCAACAACCAAGATCATCTCCCACAGGCCAGTCTAATCTAGAAAATTATTCAACAGAGGCTCTCTTCACAGGAGATTTTCAGGTCGTGTCAAGTTAATGGTTAAGGTTAACTAGGACAGATGGAACTGTGCCTTTATTTTTTTTTCTGATTCTTTCTGCAATTCCCTGACAGTTTCATACATGCATATGATTAATTTTAGTCCTTTCATTCCCCATTCTTCTGTCTCCCTCTCCTGCTGCAACTTTTTTTTTAGATTTATTTATTTTTATATATATGAGAACACTGTTATTCTCTTCAAACACACCAGAAAAGGGCATCGGATCCCACTACAGATGGTTGTGAGCCACCGTGTGGTTGCTGGGAATTGCACTAAGGACCTCTGGAAGAGCATCATGGCTCTTAATCACTAAGCCATCTCTCCAGCGAGCCTGCTGCAACTTTTATTCTAAGCACCACCACCCCTTCCACTTTCAAGTGTTATTGAATGAATGTGAGTGGGAACTTACTGGAGTGGGACAGTATGTCAGTGACTACACCGCAGAAGAAAATGACCCTCACTCCCTACAACCATAATAACCAGGCAACCTTGTGCTGATCTGATGAGACATTCAGGAATTTTTTGAGCATCCAATAGATGCAGATGCCCTACTTGGGTGGAAGACAGGGACACCAACCTTCCATCCTCAGGAGAAAGGAGCACACAGAGCATGCCAAAACTATTGTGTCCCTCCACTGCTGGGAGGTATTAGTGAACTTTAACATATGGGAGAAGTGGCTGTACTCAGCCATGCTCCTTACTGTGTCCAGCCTCTCTGGGCAATGATATTATCCCATTAACGCCTCCTCTCCTCTATTCAGTGAAGAATGCCAGGTTCTATCCTTCCTATATCTCATACTTTTCATTAATGAAGCAATTTTTATCCAGAGCCTTTGTGCAGCAAACCCTGAGTAACGCTGAACATAACAAGATGGCCCCCAGGATTTCTTAGGCAGCTGAGACTAACCCTGAACACAGGCTGACTGTGAGGCTCAGCCCTGCTCAGCAGGCTTTGTTAATAAGGAGTGTCTGGAGATGGGTCACCCTGCAGAAAGCTGTACATGTGACAACTTCGAGGATGACTTGAACAATCAGCCTCTGCATCCAGGGTGAGGCCCCTGGCCAGCATCAACTGGCCCCACTATCAGACAGACAGGTGTAATCCATGACCTTGTGAGAGGCCTGGTCCCTCAGTGCCAGGAGCTATCGGTGCCCATCGTCTACCCTAAGATGTAGTGGAGGGGAGGGGGAAGAGGAACGGGGGAGGGAGAGGACTTTCTGACTAACAAATTCTGCTTAACCAGCTCTGTGACCCTAAGGAGTCACTCTGCTGTGTCTTATAGAGACAGAAGGTAATGTGATGCAGTCCCTGTGTGGGAGATCTGATTACCAGTACAAACAATGTGACATCTATTAGCTTTGATCACCAATATAAATGATGTAACTTTCATTACCTTTGATAACGGCCTTCCTGTTATTCAATAGACTGAATTTGATTCTTTCCCTTTTTATTTTTTTTTCCTGAGACAAGTCGTCTCTGCATAGCCCTGGCTGTCCTGGAACTCACTCTATAGACCAGGCTAGCCTCAAACTCAGAGATATGCCTGCCCCTACCTCCCAAGCACTGAGTTTAAAGGTGTGTGCCATCACTACTTGACTTGATTCCTTTTTCAAGTCAAAGTTGCTTTGCAACCAAGCCAAGCAAGTGAAGAACCAGGCTGGGTGGGGTTGAAGTAAGGCAAGTTCTTGATACTGTCCATAAACAGCTCTCTGTGAGGGTTTTTCCTTTGACAACATCCTGTGAATGGAACTAACATTCCCATCATACAGTTGAGAAAAACAAAGCTCAGGGGAGTTCTATCAGAGAGGATACAGAGCCACCCAGGAACCCTATGTTTCCTGTTGCAGGTCTGTGGGTGGAACCAAAACACCGCTGTTTCCTGAATCAGGGGCTTCAAGGTTGCAGTGGGAGCCCAGGTCCTCACCTTCCCCTCTGTACGCACTCCTCCAAGGGGTTTCCAGATCTCCCAGCTGTGTGGCTTGTCAGTGAGATGATGTGTCAATGGCTTGGGTATTTGGATGAGCAGGCTCCTGAGCCATAAGAGCCCAGTTAGGGCTCAGGACCCTGTAGGAAGATTAGACACCTTTGCCAGGCTGAGCCAGGGACCAGCCAATTCCCCAAGCTCTGCCCACCCCAGCCGAGCTGCTGGCTCAGTCAGTACTGCTGTTGTGAGCTACTGAGATTCTGGCCTTGTTACACAGCAGCACTGAGAGTAATGTATGTCACCTCTTTTTAGATTACAGTGGCAGCTACAGTGCAGTAAGTACAGTTCACCTCGGCGAGAGACTGGGGAAATGACTCAGTTTATAAAGACTTGAGGTATTGATCTGAGGACCTGAGTTTGATCCTTAGAGTCTGTTTATTTAGGAAAGACAGTGGCATATGTCTGTAATCTGAGCACTGGAGAGCTAGAGACAGGATCTCTGAGGCTTGCTACCCAGACTCCTACTTAGAGAACCCCATATCTCAAGGAAATACCTCAAAACCAGGGTGGACAGCTCCTGAGGGACAACACCTAAGCTGGCCTCTAATGTCCATATGTACACATATGCATATGCACCCCTTATACATGTCCCTGTATGAACATGCACACCCCAAAATACTTGGGTATAATCTGTGGCAAGATGCAAGATTCTTACTAATTGAGATAGCTCAGATTTCAATTCTTTTCCTCAACTGAGGAGACACTTGTAAATTCCCACCAAACATCCCTGCTACCTCGTTGTTTGACCAGAGCACTGCCCAGAAATGGGGCATTTCCCATAACAAACACCTGGATGGGGGTGCCCTGGAGAAAGCTCTGGTGTTTCTAAACGAACAGTTTGTACCAGTCCCTAACCGGAAGGCGTCTCCATTCTTGAACCTGTGAGATGGGCTCGGCCTCCCATGCAGGATTACAGAAACATCAAACAATATGAGGACTGCAAGTCTAGTGTGCAGACAACACAATAGGATTCTGGAGCAGCTAGTGAGCTCTTTCTCTCACAGGACTCTGCTAGGAAACCAGAAGCAGCCGGCCCTGCCTCCAGGAATTCTTGAGAGCCTCACAGGATTGCTAGGGATTTGGGTATTTAGAGACTGTGGCATACTCATGCCAAAACCCTAAGGAGTGGGCTTCACACAGGCACCACAGTCATTGCTCATCCAAAGGGGTCCAGAGGCCTGGAGGCCTCAGAACAGGGCCCAGAACTTACAGGAAAGCACAGTCTCCTGGACTACAAATAAACAAAGCTGTGAAATGCTAGTGCTTCTATCTGCATCATGGGTTGTTTTTTGTTTTGATTTGATTTTGGTTTTTTGAGGTTTTTTTTTATTTGGTTTGGTTTGGTTTGGTTTGGTTTGGTTTGGTTTGGTTTGGTTTGGTTTGGTTTTTTTTTTTTTTTTAAATACACCCTTGCCCTGTGCTGGATTTTCCTTTCCTTGTCCAGTGCCCTGTCCTGAGCAGAACATGGGGTAGGGGGTAGGGTTGCAGAAAGTGGGATTAAAAAAAAGTATTCAGAGGTCACTCTGGTGGCATGTTTAGGCCCTGTGAGTGCAGAACTTAGACACCCTGGATCCCACACCAGACATTCTAAGTCCATGCTCTGCTGACTTTCTGAGCCCGCACAGAGCTGATCCCCATACCCTCTGGCTGGCACCTTCCCAGCCCTGCAGCCCAGGCTCAGCTCACCAGCCTGGACTAAGTACAACAGCTTTGTTTAAAAGCCCCCATGCCCTACAGCAGAGTGCTCCAGGGAGAGGCCCGGCATCCTTAGTGAAGACAGAACTCTCTCTAAGCTCACTCCAACTTTCCCATCAGACCTCATCATCATGGGACCACTCTGACGAAAGATGTGTCCCTCCTCCACCCTGTAGCCTTCTCCCTGCCTCTCTGTCTGTATAGAATCTCCCTTCACACCTCCCACAATGGTTGAGTGCAGCCAGACCCCAAATGAGTGTGTGGTAGCAAGGACCGAAAGACCAGAGTCCTGCCAGCCAGAGTTCACACTCTGCTGCAAGGAGACCAGCTACGAGGTCCAAGGGGGACAGCAGTGTTTTGAGAAACTGGTGGCTACTATCATGAACTTTCTGAAGGTAAAGAGACAACGTGATGCCTAAGCCTCTCTGCCTTTCAGCCGTCCTCCCTTTAAAGAATCATTGAAGGGGAATCACACATGTCAGGAAAGGACACTGAGGACTGTGGGGGTGCATGTCCCAGCACTTGGAGGCAGAGGCAGATGGATCTCTACGAGTTTGAGGCCAGCCTGGTCTACATAGTGAGTTCCAGGATAGCCAGAAATACACAGTGAGACCCTGACTTTAAAAAAGGAGTAGGGGTCTGGGGGCTAGAGAGATGGCTCAGCAGTTAAGAGCACTAACTGCTCTTCCAGAGGTCCTGAGTTCAATTCCCAGCAACCACATGTTGGCTCACAACCGTCTGTTAAGGGATCCAATGCCCCCTTCTGGGTATCAATGTACTCCAATATACTAACTAACTAACTAACTAAATAAATAAATAAATAAATAAATAAATAAATAAATTTTTCAAAAAGAAATTTAAAAAGTGAAGCTGGAGCAGGTAAATTCTTTTTATTTGTCTCTAATGTACCTGCTGCATCCACCATGATGTTCTGAACAACTTAACAACTATGTCAATTCAGTTAACATTTTGTGACCAGAAACCTTAATCTATTTGCATTTTCATAGGTGTAGTATTTGGCTTTAACTATCCTGTGGTGCTGTGTGGAGAAGCTCCCCAACTTCTGCTCCAGCTAATTGCAATCACGTGCCCCTGATCAAACTCTCCCATCCCTGCTCCAGTAGCCACCTTCCTCCTCCAATGTCTGCTTTCCTCAGTTCTGCATATGAGGGAGATCTTGAAGTATTTTTCTCTGTGTCTGTCTTCTTTCATTTAGTGTAGTGTCCTTAGAGTTCATCCACATTGCTGCGAATGGTGGTGTCTTCTCCTTTTGTGGCTGAATGGTCCATGGTGCATATATCCCAACTTCAGTATCCACTCCCCTGTTGATGGGCACTTAAGTTGACCCCATTTCTTGGTTATTAGTTATTGTGAGTAGTATTGTGAGTGTATTGGTTATTGTGAGTAGTGTGTTGGTTGTTGTAAGTAGTGTTGCCATAAGTATGGCAGGACACATGTTTCTTTTTATTGAAAATAATAAAATATTAACAATAAATAATAATAACAACAACTGGGTGGGTTAGTGGTGGCACATGCCTTTAATCCTAGCACTCAGGAGACAGAGGCAGGTGGATCTCTGAGTTCAAGTTCAGCCTGGTCTACAGAGTTCCAGGATAGCCAAGGTGACACAGAGAAACCCTGTCTTGAAGAAAGAAAGAAAGAAAGAAAGAAGAAGAGAAAGAGAGAGAGAGAGGGAGGGAGGGAGGGAAGGAAGGAAGGAAGGAAGGAAGGAAGGAAGGAAGGAAGGAAGGAAGGAAGGAAGGAAGGAAGGGGAAGGCAAGGCAAGGCAGAAAATAACTGAAGGACTGGAGAGATGGCTCTGTGGTTAAGAGCACTTGCTGCTCTTTCAGAGGACCCATGTTCAGATCTCAGTATGCACATCAGGCAAATTCCAACAGCCTTCAACTCCAGCTCCAGAACATCTGGCTCCTTCTTCTGGCCTACTTGGGTGGACACACACACACACACACAGGACCGAGGCATGGTGGCATATGCCTTTAATGTCAGCACTCAGGAGGCAGAGGCATGCAGACCTCTGTGAGTTCTAGGCCAGCCTGGTCTACAAAATGACTCCAGGACAGCCAGGGCTCTTTTACAAAAAGAAATCCTATCTCAAACAAACAAGACACATAGACGTAGCTGGAGATTGTTTGGCAGTTAAAAGCACTTGCACTTGCAGTGGACCCTGATTCTGTTCCCAGAATCTACAGTGTGGCTCACAGCCACCCATAACTAGTTCCAGAGGACCCAATACCTTCCTCTGGCCTCTGAAGGCACTGCATGTATGTAGTGCACAGATATGCATGTCCACAAAACACCAAATATGTAAAACAAAAATAAATAAATCTTTTTTGAAGACCTACACAGAGACATGTGTATGTTTCCATAAACACACACAGCAGTTGCTTTTCATTAAGTCACTAAGGACATGAATATTAGCAAAAGATGTCATGTGCCTGAGTCTGACAGGAGCCATCTCACTCCAGGTCTCCTGTGGGTTCCATTTCTGGCCACTGACCTAGGGAGTCAAGGGCTAACTTAGTCTCTAAATCCCAGGCACTTTGACAGCCAGCACAAGGGCCAGCCCTCCCCAGGTACTCATGTCTAATGGCCTCTTCCTGCTTCTGTGACAACTGACTCCATTTATTGTATTGATGGATGAATGAGTGAGTGAAGGAATGATGAGTGAATGGATGGATGGAAAGACAGATTGATCGATGGGTGGGTGGGTGGATGGATGGGTGGATGAATGAATGGATGGGTGGATGGATGGATGATGGATGGATGGACAGATGGATGGATGGATGGATGGATGAGTGAATGAGTGAATGAATGAATTGTGAATACAATGATCAGTGACTCGGTGGAAGGTAAGACTGAGGAAGGTATACAAAGATGCAACAACTGCTGAGCTTGTGGACAGCAGCTCTGGGAGACACCCTGCTGTGTTCCCAAAGTTCATGGATGAGGATGGTTCTAGTTCCTCTGACATCACAGGGGACCAGGAAAGTCATCCAAGCCACTAATTTCACTTTCCAGCTTTTCAGAAGCTAATGGGTGAACAGGAGAGAACACAGAATTTGAAGCCAGATACAAAAATCACAGACCTCAGTAGTCCTAGCACTTCATACGACTTGAGACAGATGGCTTTTCCAGTGTCTTATGTTTAAACTGGAAAGAACATGTTTATTATAATTATCATCATCATTAATTTATTTACTTTATATCCCAATAACAGCCCCCCTTTCCTCCTAGTACTTCATCACACAGATCCTCCCCCCATACCTCCCTCCTCTTCTCCTCTAAGAAAGGGTACCACCCCATGGGCTCCCCAGGCCCTGCACATCAAGTCACTGAAGGCATGAGCACATCCTCTCCCACTGAGGCCAGACAAAGTAGCCAAGCCAGGGGAACAGAATCAGGTAGGCAACAGGTTCAAAGACAGCCCCTGCTTCAGTTTTTGGGGGACCCTCATGAAGACCAAGCTGCACATCTGCTACATATGAGCAGGGAGCGTAGGTCCAACCCATGGTCTCTCTTTGG
Organism: Grammomys surdaster; assembly: GCF_004785775.1. Classification (NCBI taxonomy): domain Eukaryota; kingdom Metazoa; phylum Chordata; class Mammalia; order Rodentia; family Muridae; genus Grammomys; species Grammomys surdaster. The sequence goes on along the minus strand of NW_021620993.1, from coordinate 2,122,640 downwards.
CTGGTAATTCAGCCTCTGGGAGCCCCCAAGTGTCCAGGTTAGCTGACTCTGTTGGTAAGAACAATTATTTTTATATCTAATGGAACATCTAGAAATTATTTGATGCCACTTGGGTTTTTTATTGATAATCCCCGGCATTTTATTCTTCCTAACTCCACGGTCCTGGACCCACATGGAAACCTTCAGACAGCTACCATGAGGGCAAGTTATTGCTACAGTTAGTATTAAGCACTTTCATCTGCGCTGTTTGGCCTGGGAGCTGGTTTTGAGGAACTAACACATGTGATTATCTGATGATGAAGGAGAACAAGGGGCAAACACTCAATAAACATTTACTGACCTGAACAGGATCCAGGCCTCACCCTGCTCTCTGCTTCCATTAAAGGCAAATCTGTTCCTCACTTCCCAGCTTCCCCCGGTCCATACCTCTCCCAAAATATCCAAGAATGCCTACCATGTGGCTGGCACTGTATGGCTACTGTGGATACAATGGGGACAAATTGGAAGAGGTCTCTGTGACTCACGGAACTCAGTGAGCGGAAGCAAACACACTGTAACGAGCATGCAGCAAGTGCATAGTCCGCTGCCGATTACAGGCGGGACTCCGGCAGATGGGGAGATAGTGATGGGACTTCAGAAGGTAGAGCAAAGAGAGTCCTTCTTAGAACTTTAGAGAGTGGCAGGATGCAGAGCTGACAAGGCCCAAACCGAAACCAAAATAGTGAGAAGTTCTTCAGCAGCAGAGAAAACAACATGCAAAGGCCTGGAGGCTCAGGGGGTGCCATAGTTTGAAGGTTAAATGCCCCCTTTAGGTTCCTATGATTGAATGCTTTGTCCTCAGCCAGTGGTGTTGTTTTGGGAGGCTGTAAAACCTGCAGAAGGTACAGCCTCATTGGAAGAAATAAGGGTGGACCTTGATGATTTATAGGTTGCCCCATTCCCTATCCACTCTCTGAGTCCCTGACCGGATGTGCAATGTGGCCAACTGCCCCATGCTCCTGTATCACAGCAAGGATTAATGGTGTGTACCACCACTACATGGCTCTTTCTCATGGTTAATCCCACCATTCAGGAGGCAGAAGCAGGTGGATATCTGAGTTCAAGGCCAGCTTGGTCTACAGAGAGAGTTCCAAGGCAGCCAGGACTATGCAGAGAAACCCTGTCTCAAATTTGAAAACGAAAAAAGAAAACTGTAAGACATAGTAACTTTTCCCTCTCATCAGAGGTTTGGCCACAAATAAAGGGAAATAGCAAGGCCATGCTGTAAGCAACGTAAGAGGGACAAGAGGCATCTCCTGTTGCCTGTGACACATCAAGGGCAGGTCTGTGGCCTCATAGGGAGCTAATAATTTTCTTATCATTTTATAGACCGTGTGCTGATTGGGGTTTTGTCAACATAGCCCAAACTAGAGTCACTAGAGAAGTAGGAACCTCAGTGGAGAAAGTATTTCCATCAGTTGGCCTGTGGCAAATCTGCAGGGGTGTTTTCTTGATTTATTATTGATGTGGTAAGGCCCTGCCCTCTGTGGGCAGTGCCATTCAGAGGTAGGTGAACCTCGGTTATATTAGAAAGTAGACTAAGCAAGCCAATTCTATGTCCCATCTCTGGACCCTTGTAGGTACCTTTTAACTTCCTTTATCTGAGAAGAGTGCTCAAATATTAGCCAGCCCCAGTATTTCAGTTGTCATCCAAAGCTATTCCTAGCAAATGCTGTTGCCCAAGGTTCTTATGTTGAGGATCTCCTTGTTGCTTGGTGCCACTTAGAGATAGAACAACCTTTCAGGAGTGGAACCAGTCTTAGGTCATTGGGCCCTGGTTTCTTCCTATCTCTCTTCCCCTTTTAGATCTACCTGAAATGAACATCCTCCTCCACCATGATGTGCTGGCTCTCCACAGGCCCCAAAACAAGGCAGTTACGTGTCCCTGGAACCAAACATCCTAAGCTGTGAGCTAAAGTAAATTGTTACACTTTTTAAGCCCATTGGTTTGTCTCATCTTCATGATACAGAAGGCTAACACAGTGTCTGTGCTAGTAACTGTGATGGTGATGGATAAAGTACACTTACTGGAAGGGGATAGGGCTGTGTGCGAAGAGCTGTACAGAAAGGCCACAAGGTCAGAACAGGGAGCGTGTTGCCACAGAAGGGCCCACACAGATGCTATTTCTCTTAAACAGAAGCCAGTTGGGCAGCCCTGGTGGCAAGAGAGTCCTGCATGTACTTACTAAGTGTCCTGTCATCTCTACATTTTTTTTTAAGTCTTTGTCTGATTGCTCCTATATCTGGTGTCTCTATGTGAGTCTTTCTACTGTCTATCGTCTCTGCTGGTTACCTTCATGGAGTCTCCTTTCCTTCTGTATTTGACCACACTGGGGACGTGAATAGATGCGGGCCTCCAGAGAACCCTACAACAGCACACTTGTGCTCCAACCCACAGGAAAGAAGACAGTGTGTCAGAAAGGATGGGCACTTGAGGGACCCAACTCAGAGCCTGTACAGGCACATCAGGCCTCATGATCTAAACTTAGCGAGGAAGGCTGTTACATGGACTTCTGGTTCTGGGGGTGGCCATACATCCAGCCAAAACGTCAGGCTTCTGTTACAATGGGAAAAGAGGAGGGAGGATATCAGAATACAGCCACTGTGTGCCAAAAGCCAGCAAGCAGGATTCGCTCCAACTCAACTGGCACGACCTTCCTCGGGACTACGAGGGGCCTGGAACCAGCCTGGTTGGAAAGACAAGGCTGGTGGGAACCAGCACTGGGGATAATTAGGACAAGCAGCTAAGTGTGGTGCCTAGTGCCAGCTGCAATGAAAGAGGAAGTTTCAACAGCAGTTATTCACAAATTCAAAACAGTTTCAGTGAAGGAATGGCGCTTGCAAACTGTCTGTGAATATAAGCATACCCACATAAGTCTGTTCACAGTGGATGTCTGTCTGTCTAGGGGGGCGGGGAGTGAGACTTCAGCTTAGCCTCACCCTGGAAGAGCATCAGAGCTGGATCATGTCACACAAGGAGGGCCACCAGTTGCTTCTAATGAGACAAGTTACCACGTTGTACTGAAGTGTTTGCAGTTCTTTTATAGCCAGCCCTTGTTCTGGGCCATTTTGATGTTTGCCGATTACGCAGCCAGCTGAAGCCTTGTGCTGCAGTTTAAATCAAAGCCTGGAGTGTGGTCCCTCTCTTCTCCCAAGAGCTGGCGTGAGTGTCAACTCCCTACCAGCCTGGCTCCAGGAAAGGGTACAGATGCCCCGACACCCAGAATTCTCCCCAGGAATGCATGCATCACTTCCAAACACTGGTCCTTGCCTTCCAGTTTCCAGCAGCACCATGGTGGGCAAAGCATTCTAGAACCTTCCACCACTGTGTGTAAAAAGTGAGGCATTCCTGCAGAGGTGGCCTCATCTGGAACTGTAGGAGAAAGGCAGTCCTGAGTTCAAATCTTCCTACCTCATTTCTTATCGGTGTGTCCTAGTGTTCTCTTGAATTTGAGGTTGTGACAGCTTGGAAATCAGGAGCTAGCATAGTGTTCAGGTGAGAACAACAGCTTGGGACCAGGAGATTCTGACTTTGATCTTAGCTCTGGTGCCTCTAGATTAGCCAGCCCTCCTAGTTTGTCAAGAACTGAAGGGTCCTAGAGATGTGGCAGAAATATCCACTAAACACAGCTGGACACTTGATCACCCTACTGCCAGACAGGAGATCTGGCAAGTTCCGTAGCATCACTGAGCCTCATTTTCCCCATACCCAAAATGGGTAGAAAAGCCATTGTAGAAAAGCCCAAGGGAACAGAGGATCCTCCAGAGAGCAGCCACTCCCACTCAATGTGGTTAGCTGCCCTTTCTCTCTCCTTGCTTCCTACTTTATAGTAGCCAATGGCCTCCCCAGGAGGAGACTTACAGTCCACTCAAAGCAGCCTCAATAAAGGGCTTCCTCCAAGCACATCATATATTGTCTCCAGGGAAGCTTCCCAACTTCTGGGTCACTCCCCTCATCCATCTCTTGGCCCAAGTCAGCCCCCGGTGTCTGCAAGCCCCTCCAGTACAGTTATGACTTTGCTTAGTTCTTATGCTTCCCTCCCACACCCTCAGGCCCATGGCCTGGTATGTTCTGGCTCGGCATAGCTCTGCACCTCAGAGAGAGCCCCACCTATGACCTCATCTGCCCTCACCTTGATTGCATTTGAGAGTGCTTCCTAAAACTAATTACTGAGAGAAGGAGAGCCAGCTACACACTGGAGTTTCTCTGTGGAAGGAAAAACATACACCATTCATTCCAAGCAAATTGCTTCATAGTAGTGACTTCACCAGGCCCCAGAAGGAGCTGAAATGCTTAGGATGCAGCTAAGCACGGCTCCAAGAAGGTGCGAACTTGCCGGAATGTTAGAACCTCGTCCAAGTCATAAACGAAAGCCTTCCACCCTCCCCGGCCAGCCTCCAGACAGCAGAATGGAAGACACACATGGTGACTGCATATTTCAGACAGAGAAGGGACACTAAGGGAAAGAGCACATGGCTGTTTTGTGTTTGTGTTTGGTCTTTTCCCAAGAAGTTAAACACGGGGGGGCGTAGATCCCTGAGGTAAACACTGTGTTCTTGTCCCTTCCTAAAGAAAGTTCTAGAAGATGAGCCATCAGACTGAAGCCACCTTCCAGAAGTTACCAGAACATTTACCACCACCTTATCTCCACACTAGGACAGAACACCTGAATGATGATGTCAAATACAGGCACAGGTGGAGGCTTTCCTAAGATGCTCTCCCCAGGTCTTTCTGAGGAGGCAGTTAATCGCTTCCAAATCCCATAGCCAAGAGAGGCGTACTAAGTGTACAGCCAGGAGTCATGGGATGCCCTAAATTAACAGGACACTGCCTTGGAGACTCCCTAGTCCCCCAAGGCCATAGAGAGGAGAGTTACTATGGGAATAGTAACTTGTGGTTTGGCTGGAACTAAAGAAACCAAGACTACATAATGCTGAGAATAAACAGTTCTTTCCTGGGAAGCACATGTCAGGTATGGTGCTAACCTCTGGCACTGCCTACAACAGCTGCTAAGGTAGCAGCATGGCAGTCACTGTTAGTACCTGGCCCACAGCCCTCAGTCTATGCACAGCTGTGCCTCTCTACCTTAGACCACTCATGCCCTCTAGGCTGGCAGTAAGTATGAGACATTAACACCCAGAGAGCAGCAGCAATTAGCATATGAACACCCCAGGTTCCTCCCCTAGGGAGGTGGGAGCATACTGAAGTCTGTTCTACACTATCCCAGGCCCACAGCAAAGACCTACTTACCTTCCCCTCCTCTCGGACTCTGTGTGCTTCCTCCCTCTTCATAGCTCATCCTCTTGCTCCTAGAGTAATCATTAAATACAATCCTTCAGTCAGGGGCCAGAGTCTGCTTTCAGTAGATGTCCTGGTTCTGAGACATCACTATTTGGCTCCAGTTTGGTCAATGGAGCATCCAGATGTAGAGATCCCAGATGTGAATATCCCCTGGCTTACAGAGGTTAAAAGCAGTGGCAGAAATGGAATCCAGACCTGATGACCATTCATAAAGGGCCAACACCATCAACTTCTATGAGCCTGGTACCAACCTAGGAAGGGACCAGAATCCCAACTTCCATCTACATCATAGCTGCTTCCCTGCTCAGGTCCCAGCTCTCCGCATGACAGTGGTCCGGAAGCACTGACAAAGAGTCATCTTGGAGGAGACTCTACCAGGGATAGAACCCAGCCACAAGTGTTGTGGAAAATATTAATTCTCAATTTGGAGTTACTACCCTGCCTTTGACCATTCAGTTCCCAGACAAAAGACACACACAACCTGGGCATATATCTACCCTCTATGCTGTTAAAATCTATTTCCTATCAATAACCCCGAGTCATTACTTACTATGTTTCATCTGGGCTGCTTTTACCTCCAATTGGCCAGCTCTCATGGCCATGCTTTCTTGACTCCTAACCCATGGCATCTTTCTCCTCTCTCTACCTTCTTCTCTTTCTCCTTGTAGACTCCTCCAACCTCAAGTTCAGGAACACCATGCCCTGCCTATCTTAATTCTGCCCGGCTATAGGATGTAGGCATCTTTATTCACCAATCAGAAACAACTTGGGAGCAAGGTCACATAGCATCATTTAGGTCTACATGAAGACTCTTTCATCTCCGGGACAACAGGGTCTTGAGGGTCTGCATTTAGCATTACAATACATAGCAACAGACCAAACCTCAATAATTGCCCGTTTTAATCCAATAAAAGCCTCCCTTTCTCTCAGATATAAATTAACTACAATGATAACAATTATGAAAATGATAAGGTATGATATACATTTATAATGTCAGTCCATCTATTTGGCAATTTAGATAAAATCTATACTATCTTGGAAGGTTAGAACTTTGTAACTAAATTATTTTTTTATCTTAACTTTTACTAGCATCCTAAAAACATCTTAAATCCCAAACAACTTGTTTAATTGTGAGACTGTAACTATCTAGTCTTCAACTCAACAGGGATCTGAGAAGGAATAAATATTGAGAATGCAGAGAGTGCAGGAACACAGCTTCCAAAATTCATAGAAATGACAGAGATAACATACTGCCTGGACAGTCCCCAGTATTCCTTAGAACACTGGAGCATCTATCTTCTGTCCTAGAATGTCTGACAGACTATAAATAAAGCAGGAGTTATGAAGGCCCAGCTTACTCTGTCTTAGCAGAGCTTAGCAATTGACTATCCTGGGCCCATTTGTCCTTCTTGGACAACATTCTGTCTGCAGATAAAGTTAGGGCTCCCCACCCCCGCCCCTGGTTGACTAGCCTGCCATAACTGAAGCAACTCCATATGGAGGTTATTGATGCTCATCATCTTTTTTCAAATGGAATCGGGGCACTGCCAGGAGCAAATCTGTCTCATAGTCAAAAGACCTTTTAATAATGAAATGATTTTAAATGCTACATTTTGTGGATCTTTGACACTTTTGAAGACTATCTATATAGCATATCTGAATTGCTAAGCATTGTTTATTTTTAGCTATTTACTATTTGAAAAACTTTGAAAACATTTTATAGTAATTAACTAAATTAGAATCTAATATGACCATGAGTTTGACAATCTGACTATTAACTTGCATTACTTAATTATTCTAAACAGTTTGTAACAGCAGCTATTGAAAGGACTGGAACTAAGCCTTGATTCTTAAATAAGTTGCATAGGCATAATACCCATACAAGAGTTGAAACATACAGAGATCATGTTGCAACAAAATAAATCTTAAATTTTGCATTAATATGCAATGACTTAAACTAGTATAAGAAAATATAATTTTAATTATGCAATTTTAATTTTCCATCAAAATAAAAAGATATCTACCAATGTAAGAGTGTGGCTATAAAATACTTTTGTTTAAGAGTAGATTCAGTAATCTGCCCCTATTTTTACTGATTTTTTACAGTATTTCTATATCCCCCCTTTTTCTCCTCAACACCCTTTCCCTTGCCTAAGAAAGAAAGAAGGATAAAGAAGAGGAAAGGAAAGATAGAAATCCCTGAGTCTAAGTTCTCAAATTTCCTCCCTGTCCAAAACTATAATTATTGGTAAATCATCCTCTAAAATGACAACATATCTATTATTCATAAAATAACCAAAACCATCCAACCCAAGTTAAGAGATTGTGATGATAGTCTTCTTGTAATTGCTTCTTGCTGAATTGAGACAAAGAATTCCTTTTGGGGGGGCCCAAAAGGAAATTGAAAAAATGGTTAAATCAAAAGAAAGCCAGCTGGCAGTATTTGTAGCCCAGTATCTATACGTTGAGAAAGTTCAGAACTTAGCTGAAGTCCTGATTGGAACAGTCTTTAAGGCTGGATGAACCAAGGTCATTTGGGATCAGCAGTCTTTCTTGAAGCTGTTCTAGAAGCAAGTCTCTGGAAACAGCATCATTTTTGAGGCAGGAGTGTTCAGCAGGGAGCTGAACATCAGGTCTCAGCATCTCAGCACCATAGTGGATGGATCTTTTCAGGGCTGTCCTTTTTGTCTTTCTGTGAACAAAAAGCTTTTAGAGGTAATATATGTTTCTATATTAACCTAATGCATGGAATGTGCAATGTGCACAGATCAGTTAAAGATGATTTTTTGCTCCTCGTTTGAGGAGGTGAAAGACAACTGTCTTTCTTTATAAGCTATCTCCCACCCAACCCTTTCTTTATAAGTTTGTTTGATCATGTAATCAAACTGTAATATGAATGTATAACTGTATAAACTGTAATATAAATCTCCATTCATGCCCTATGAAAAGATAGTATGATGAGTCTTGAGGACTCTGCAGCCAATAAGATCCACTGGCTGTGTATAGCTGAAGTTCTGGCTGGAGACGTTTTTATGTCTCAGCCAGCTTCATGGCTGCTCCCACACAGAGGAATCAGCAAATCATGTTACCTGTCCTGTTTGATATTGTTCCTGTCTGCAGTCAAGAGCTTTAGGGCCTCTTCCTCCAACAAATCTGATCCTCAGCACTCTGAGAAAGGTCCAAAGACTTTTCTTCTTTTCTGTTAACACAAATACAGAACCTCTCTCCCAAAACAGTATGTTCTTGCTCCAACAACCTGACGTCATTAAAAGTATAGATTGATTCAATTTAGCAGTCCCCCCCTTTTTTTATTTAAGTCTTCTCTATTTTGACCTCTCTCATAGAGGATCTGTAATACCATTATAACCATTGAACTTATAACTACCTTCATTTTAATAATTGAAACAATTATTATTATTTATTGAGATAGGGTTTCTCTGTGTAGCCTGAGCTGACCTGGACATTTTTTTGTAGATTAGGCTGGCTTTGAACTCACAAGGAACCCATCTGTCCTCGCCTTTGTATTGAGATCAAAGACCTGGATTTATTTATTTTTGTATCCTTGAAAACAGTTCCATCAATTATCATTTCTTTCTCCCTTCTTTGAAGATTAATATTGCTGTGGATAGATATACTTATATCCCCTTTCTCTTTATATGAATTAAGTTAATATCCTTTTCTATATTTGCTTCACTTGAATTTCCTTTTATTTATTCTATAAGCATATTCCCAAGTCACCATGTATTTGCTGAGTTTTTATAGCTTGGGCCATGTGCCATGCACCAGGCCAAGCAATCACCAATTTTCTTATGGAAGCCCACGTTTATAGAGACTAGTTGCTCATATCACTGTGACACTCATTTTTATATTAGCACTCATGAACATGGCTTTCCTTTTTCTGTTGGATAAAAGCAAGACAGTTCTGCTCCAACCCCAATTCTGGTCTTCACATTGACCAGTAGACTATAGCTTTCCTAGGACAACAGAAAAGAATTATTTTTTCAATTTGAAATGATAATATAAAAATTATAAACATATCTCATAAATATACTCATATTCCTCTTTCTCTTATATACATTTAAGGTTGATGTGTATCAAAATTTAGAGATCTGCCTTCTCGCCTCCCATGGTTGCTGTTATCTAGCTGAGACTCTGAGCTATACCTGCACAACCAAGCTGACAACCATCCTCAGCTCAGAGCTGCACTCTAGCAACAGTGTCCAGGAAGAATTTAGGTTGGCTAGTGACCCAGCCCACTGCTGCAGTTTAAGGGCTCAGTCGCCTGGCGTGCAGTCCAGTTTGGGGGGCACAACTGTGTCTTAGCTCATGCTATGAACCCCAGAATCATGTGCTCCAGATTAGCATTACTTCAGCCCTTGCCCCAAAGCCTAAGTGGCTTTTTGCATGATTTGGGGGAAAGCCAATATGGCTAGGGGACCACCTTTCCCTGCTTTTCTAGTCTTAAAGGGATAATGTGTGATTTTATTTGGAAATTGAAATTATTTTTTTAAAGAGTGAGTATTTGCCAGACAGTGAGAAACAGTGGCAGAGACAGAATCCAGACCTGATGGCCATTCATAAAGGGCCAACACCATCAACTTCTATGAGCCTGGTACCAACCTAGGAAGGGACTAAAATCCCAACTTCCATCTACATCATAGCTGCTTCCATGCTCAGGTCCTAGCTCTCCGCATGACAGTGGTCCGGAAGCACTGACAAAGAGTTATCCTGGAGGAGACTCTACCAGGGACAGAACTCAGCCACAAGAACTAATAGCCAGAGGTCTCTCTCCAGGGAGCTCACACATCTGGACAAAGTCAGAAAGGCACAACCTGGCTGCCTGAAAAGTCAGGCCAGTGTGGTGAGACAATAGCACTGACAGAACGAAGGACTTGCCTTGTCAACCTGCATAGTCCTGGAGGTAGTAGAGCCTCTAAGTGGGTCCTGAGCCAGACTTCTATGGCTACATCCTTCAGGAAGATCCTTGAGCCCATACCCCACCACACAAAGGGCTGTTCAAGTCCAGAAGAAATAGGATGTGCAGTCCTGGAGATTACCAGTGGTGATGCACTTCAAGTCAGGAGCCCAAACTCTTACAGATCAGAGAAACAGAGGCCAAAGGCGGAGTGACTTCCAGTGGCCCCCTAACAGAGCTTGGAAGCCAACACTCAGATCAGATCAGCACCATGTCCAGCCACTGTGCCATGTTACAGTCAATGGGAAAACTTTCTTCCCCACACTTTGCCTATATTGTCTTCCCAGCATCTCTGTGAGGATGCTGTAGAAGGGACCATTTCCTTACTTCCTAGGACAAAAATCAGAAGTCCAGCATCACTTTGCTAAGGTCACTTGAGCCACTAGCTCTTCACAGCTAGAAGGGACATGGGACCACAGGAAGACAGTGCCAGGAAAGAAATCAAAGCTAAAGACAGAGCCCAGGCAAGGTGAGGAATGGAAGCGGCTAGATAGTCCTCCCAGAAGCTGTCCAAAGGCTCCCACAGACTAGCTATCTGTTATGGAGTGAAATCTGTCTAGCTTGAACAGATCCAGGGTTCAAAAGCATTTGGGGTATCTTAGCCATCTCTCTTCATCTCTGTTCACTCCCATACCTGCTACCAAGTACATGTCATAAAGAGTTCCAGTCTTATCAACTGAAACTTGTCAGTATGGTCCTCAGTTCTTCCTCCTCCGCCAAGACAATCAGAGTAAGAGGCCATATCCATGTTTCTTCCATGGCCTGGGGTTTTCTGCTGGTGGCTGGGCGGGGCTTGATGTGACTCTCTCAGAGCTTCTGGGTCTTTAAATGACCTGGCAGGCCAGAAGAAGGACTGTGTGGGTGGAAGTTGTCTTTCTGTATTGGCAGGGGGCCTTTCCAGCTTTCGTTTGTCTCCGACAGCATGTGAGATCGCCCCCTAGAGGTTACTGTTAGCCATTACAAGACAGTGAGGTGTGTCCATATGTCTGTTGAGTTTGCAAGTTGTCCAAAATGGACACAGGGTGGAGATAACCAAGAAAACAGAGTAAGATAAGGCAGAGAGCCGAGAGTTTGGCAGCTGTACAAATGATCCCTGCTGAGGGATCTAGATTCTGGAATGTTCTAAAACCTGGAAGTGATCAAAGGTTTCCATGTGCGCCTAGAATGTTAGAAGCTGGATGAATGGGAGGGGCCAAGCAGCAGGACCAAGCCTCAGATGGCAGCTGGTGTGGATGGAGAGCCAGGGAAGAGGGCAAAGGCAGAGAAAGAGTCACAGAGGAGACACTGAGGCATTAAGCATGGGGCAGCAGGTGGGCTAGCTGGGCTGTTCTGTCCCTTCTCTGTCTGTGTGGCCATTCAACCCTTTCAAGGGACTGGGATGTAGGTCCCTGGACACTTGTTTTATAAATGAGGGCTTGAAGGAGCCATGAATACATATAGGATTTGAGCAGGCACCCAAAGCCTACCAGCAGGAGTCCCTTACCTCAGCCCTGCTCTGCCCTGCCATTCAGTATTGATCTAGCCTAAAGAGAATATCCCCACTTGATCCCAGAACTCCATCGGCATCTGATGAGGATGACAACAGTGGTGAAGGAAGGCCTCAGAGGAGCTGAGGCAGGACTGAGGAGCGCCAAGTTCTTAATGTTACCCAGCTGTGCCGAGAGGCCGGCTAGGGACCTGGGCAACCAGAGGCCTGGAGAGATGAGTGAGTCAGCAGGATGCAGAAGCCAAAATGACCATTTGCCTGTGGCTCCTGCAGCAGGAGCAGGCTCTGCAGGAGCCTGGCTGCCCTGTTGCAGGGCAGCTGCTATGGCCAGGTGTGTGCCTGGGACGCTCTGTTGTGAGCACCAGTCTTTCTGCCTTCTTTGCCTAAAAGCCCAACTTTGTTTCCCAAGAACTAAGTTCAGGAAAAGCCCTCAAGAAAGTTAGAGAGCCTCAAGGTCATGTGCTCTGAGAATCTGGGGAGACCGGACCTGACTAGTATTGTAAAATAGGCTCCATGGCCCTCCAAGATGGTCTGGCAAGAGGAACGTGACGCACACACGCACTCACACATGCATACATCAGCCTCCTCGAAGAGACCTTCTGGTCCTGGAATGTCTGCATGTCATTCACACTGTGGCCCAGATCAGCGCCTTTTTGCCTTCCCTATGTACAGCAGTCAGATGGCACCAGGTTGAGTTGTGGAAAAGAACCCTATCCAGACACCAGCCTCCAGTCAGTCCTGCTCAGCCCAGAAAGGAGCTTGCAGGTGTATGCCCCAGGACACCATTTGACCTAGACCTGGCCCTCATGTCTACAACCTGCTGGGAAGAGTGTGAGTGAATGGGAGCCCAGGATCCCCAGCTGGAAGGCCGATCTTGTTCCAAGAACAAGAGAAAGAGTCTGCTATACCAGAGGACTGGAGACAAGGCCCATGTCACAGCCTGTTCTCTACTACCCAGGTGGGAGCAGAGGGATAAACTCCACAACAGGACAGGAGCCCATTGACCTTTGAGGAAGGGCGGTAACACAGCTCAGGAGTGGGCCAGGAGAGACATGCCACTGAGGCTGCAAGGATCTGATCTAGAAGATGTGTAGTCTAGATTCAGACCCAGATCCCAAGTAGAGATGCTTATGTTCCCCATCCCTACTTCATCCTTCTCCTGGACCCTCCCCCTTCCAAAATCCTCACCCACTTCCCTGCATTTAGATGTTCTTGTGGCATCTCTCAAATGTCTGGCACTACAACCCTCTGGACCAAGGTAGAGCAGGTGATCCCACTGGACTAACCACAGTTGTCCTTCAGCACTCCAGACACCAATATGAGAGAGGTGGTCTGGCCAGCAGAAGCAGGTGAGTGAGTGGAGACTTGGGGTTGTGGTTTCACCCAGCATTTCTGTAGTCTCCACTCTCTTCTTCCTGCATTTGATGGCTTGCACTGCTAGATGGTCCTTTTGGCCTTGGGCTGGCAATGTTTCATTTTTGTCATGTATAGATGGAGACACAGTCCAACCCTCAGCAACCAGTCAGGACCTCATCCTCAGTGGATATAGAGCATGGATGGCTTCCCCAGGGCAAGCCCTGATCCCAATTCCAGCACAGCCTGAATCTTTCACATGTCCACTTGCTTTTCTGCCTCTCCCACGTCAAAATGATCAGCTTAGGGGGTAGACCCTAACCAGTGAAGAACTGGGAGGTGCTGCCTGTAGTTCCAAAATGGAGTCACTTGTGTCAAACTCTGAGAATGTGAAATCATGGGAGGCCACGAGGGAGCTCCTCCCCCTCCTTCTCTCTCTCTCCATGTGTGCTAAAGAGCAGAACTATCACAGGAGACTGCCCAGATCCACACCCCAACAGGAAGGCTTCCATACCTCAGAGAGAACATATTGGACATCTAGGCTAAGCACAATAGTCTGTCCAACAAGGACCAACACCACCCTTGTTACTGAACCTTGCAGCCAAGGATAACTGTTTCAAGACAACTTACATATACTCCTTTGTTTTACCTTTTAGACCCCTTATGAGGCTGAGGGTGTGACTGAGCAATAAAACACTTGCCTAGCAGGCTCAAGGCTCTGACCTTCTGCCCTCAGCACTACACAATAAACAAAAACAAAACACTCCTCTTCCAGTGTCTCCCTGAATATTCCCTGATTCTTCCATGGTGTATGAGTTCTACTGCCTGACAGTCCTGCGCACTCTCTCTCTCTCCCACCCTTCCTCCCTCCCTCCCTCCCTCCTTCCCTCCCTCCCTCCCCCCCGCCCGCCACCCCCCCGGCCAGCCGGGCGCGGTTTCTGCTCTTTAGCACACATGGAGAGAGAGAGAAGGAGGGGGAGGAG